>NC_092738.1:21445324-21803058 GCF_047496885.1 Scyliorhinus torazame | reverse complement strand
GCGCTGTTGTGCTTTCTTGGTGGTAGCGTCGACGTGGGTGGATCAGGACAGATTTTTGGAGATGTGCACCCCTAGGAATTTGAAACTGCTAACCATCTCCACCTCGGCCCTGTTGATGCTGACAGGGGTGTGTACAGTACTTTGCTTCCTGAAGTCAATTACCAGCTCGTTAGTTTTGCTGGCATTGAGGGCGAGATTGTTGTCGCTACACCACTCCACTAGGTTCTCTATCTCACTCCTGTATTCGGGCTCATTGTTAATCGAGATCCGGCCCACTATGGTCGTATCGTCAGCAAACTTGTAGATGGAGTTGGAACCAAGTTTTGCCACGCAGTCGTGTGTGTACAGGGAGCTAAGTACGCATCCTTGCGGGACGCCGGTGTTGAGGACTATTGTGGAGGAGGTGTTGTTGTTCATTCTTACTGATTGTGGTCTGTTGGTCAGAAAATCGAGGATCCAGTTGCAGAGTGGGGAGCCAAGTCCTAGGTTTTGGAGCTTTGATATGAGCTTGGCTGGGATTGTGGTGTTGAAGGCGGAGCTGTAGTCAACAAATAGGAGTCTAATGTAGGAGTCCTTGTTTTCGAGATGCTCTAGGGATGAGTGTAGGGCCAGAGAAATGGTGTCTGATGTGGACCAGTTCGCATCTGGCCTGCGAAATCCTACCAACTGCCCTGGCTTGAGACAATTCACACCTCTTTAACCTGGGGTTACCCCATCTCTGGATCTGTAAAGATTTAATCACCTGCTAATGCTCGCATTCCAAGCATCGTCTAGCATCTTTGAATTTGTCTATATATGTTTCTGGAACATGCCTCTTCATTCACCTGAGGAAGGAGCAGCGCTCCGAAAGCTAGTGATTCGAAACAAACCTGTTGGACTTTAACCTGGTGTTGTAAGACTTCTTCCTGTGCTCACCCCAGTCCAACGCCGGCTTATCCACAGCATGGCTACCATATTCCTGCGCTCTCTCTCCTATTCTGTAACTCTTCTGCTCATGGGCACTTAAAAATGATGCTGAATGACAGTCAGCTATTCGACCATTGATAGCATCGCTGTCAATGTATGGATCTCAGGGCTGCTCTCCCCGCTGCCATCTTGTTGGCTGGGATGGTGCGTGTGGGGGTGAGAATTGTTTATATGCGGCTGCAGCTTGTCAGCCTTTGGGTGTCAATCGCGAAACCGCGAATCCGGCACCGTTTCCCATTAGAATCGATTGTGTTCCCTGTGGCGCCGGTGCTAGCCCCTTAACGGTCGCTGAATTGGTCCAGGTGTGGCGCCGGTTTTTCTGTCATAAAAGTCCACTGATTCTGCATTGGTGTCAACACTTGGTCTCAGAAACGGAGAATCCCGCCACCTGAGTGTGAAAGTACAAGTTTTCCCAAAGGTCAGTAACCTTCGAACTCTGTGTGTCAGGGGCTGGGAAGAGCTGAAGAATTGAAGCTTAAGGCGGAAGCATTTGTGAGAAAGGCGCCAGGAGTTTTAAACAGCAATCGGGCAAGGAAAAGAAGCTGAATTCCAGGGCCAGAGCTGTATTGTTCTCAGCGGGAGGCGAATGCTCCATCTGGTGGGAGAAAGGCAGAAGTGCACTGACCTGAGCAGCCTGTGCATACCACCATCTGGTGGCCGGCGACCAGAACTGCACTGACCTGGAATTCCTAGGTGAAACACCATCCGGTGGTCAAAGGACAGAATTGCGTCAACCTGAACCTCTCGAGTAAACCGGTTCCCAATAAACGACAACCACAGAGTGAAGACTCATCTCCGATCTACCTCTTTTAATCCCTGATTTATTTTATTCCTCACTGACCCTTACCTGGTGTTTGTCTTGTGTGTGTCTGGGCAGAGGGTGGGATGGGATCTTGGGATTAAGTAGTCTGGTAGACGGTTATCCTGTTATTTCCTTATGTTCATCTTTTCTCCTTTTTATTCATAAATAGGTTGTTAATGTTTTACTTCTAAATCTGGTGTCTGTAACTCATTGGAGCAGTCAAGGGTTAAAGATCTTTGGAAAATACAAATTATTGGTTATTTCATTTATATTGGGACTCTGGGGTCTGTGGGGCTGGGATTGACCGTACACTCACCCAGGGTGTCGCAACAAGAGTTATCACTTTCTCCCTGTGCCTGTGCGGGGTTCCTCCCACAGCCCAAAGATGTGCAGGGTAGGTATGTTGGCCATGATCAATTGTCTGGTCGTATCCAAGGATGTGTAGGTGGGTGTATGGGGATAGCGCAGGCGAGTGGGCCTGGATAGTGTGCTTTTTCAGAGGGTCAGTGCAGACCTGATAGACAAATGGGCTCCCTCTGCCCTGTTGTGATTCCATGATGCTATGATTTTATGAAATAAATTCCTGAAGCTACTGCAAATCTGCGTGGGTTTCCTCCGGGTGCTCCGATTTTCTCTCACAGTCCAAAGATGTGCAGGTTAGGTGGATTGGCCAAGCTAAATTGCCCCTTAGTGTCCAGAAAGGTTAGGTGGGGTTAAGGGTTGCGGGGATAGGGTGGAGGTGTGGGCTTAAGTAGGGTGCTCTTTCCAAATGTCGGTGCAGACTCGATGGGCGGAATGGCCTCCTTCTGCACTGTAAATTCTATGATTCTATGAATACCGATCCCTGTCCATTAATATGCACTATCTGGACGAGACAGGAGCTTAACTGACCACCCTTCTCTCTGCACAGTCTGAGACTTAGCTGTGGTGACGCTGTTGCTGCCCTGGGTGATCATCCTCATCCAGCACAAACTGGAAGTCCAGCTGAGGACTGCCTGGTCTGGATAGCTGAATTTCAACTTGTTCAGCATGTTTGCCAACCATAGAATCATGGAATTTACAGTACAGAAGGAAGCCATTCAGCCCATCGACTCTGCACCGGCCCTTGGAAAGAGCACCCTACTTAAGCCCACACCTCCACCCTATCCCCACAACCCAGCAACCCCACCTAACATTTTTGGACACTAAGGGGCAATTCACCTAACCTGCACATCTTTGGACTGTGGGAGGAAACCGGAGCACCCGGAGGAAACCCACGCAGACACGGGGAGAACGTGCAAACTCCGCACAGACAGTCACCCAAGCCGGGAATCGAACCCGGGTCCCTGGAGCTGTGGGGCAGCAGTGCTAACCACTGTGCCACCGTGCCACCCAGAAATGGCATTTACACGATCATTTATATTAATAGATATTGCTGTAACCTCTATGTTGCCTTTAACTGAATGTCGGCAAATCAAACCAGCCCTGATATAATTTTAACATGGACCAGCGAGTACAATATCTTCTGGCAAAGTGGTCCATTTTGAAACCAACATTGAGGAAGTTGGGAAATACCCAATGTTTGGTTGAGGCCGCAGTTTCTCACAGACACTAAACTTCCCCCATGGAACCTAGCTGTGCTTCACCCTGGGTCTGGTTGGCCTTGGGCTCCCGATTTGGATCATATTAGAACTTTTAACCAACGGTGTTGGTGCAAAATATTTCCCCTCAGCGCCAATGCTCAAGCTATAGCCCAGAGCACCAGGAACAAAATATATGGAGCATTGTGCACATCAAACAGTTCTGCAACGGCTTAATAGAGAGTGTTACACTATAAAGACAACCTACATGAAATGTCTGAGGCCTAACGGAGTCTTTTTTCAATTCTAGATTGGGCCTATTTCTGTTCTTCAGAGTGTTAAAGGAAGGCGGCGATAGACGTTTCAATGACGTTCGCACTGATCCAAAACAATTCTTTGTTTACTGGACGCTTCAAGGTAAACCTTGAAGATTTTTGGCTCTCTTTATTTTAAAAAAAAAAATCAGTTTCTTGCCAAAATATTTTCCCCATTCTTCTGTCTTTGAATTGCCTTCCTGTTCCTATGTGGCGGGCAGCAGCGAGTCTTGCAGCAAGCCACCAAGAGAACCATTTCCAAACCCGCTACCACCCCAAGCTGTTTTGGAAGATGAGGGGTGGTGGTGATACTGTGGACTCTGTACGCAATACAACAGGTTCCGCGGGAACTTAACCTTTTTTAAAAAAAAATATTTTTGTTGAGCTTTTAACATTTTATGTCACATTCACAGGGCAACCGACAACTATAACGATAGCCCCCATTACCAAAAATATTTCTCTTTTAGACTTTATACTTGTGACAATAAAAGATTATTATTATTATTATTATATTGCCAGGCTTGGCCAAGGAACTTAACCCTTTTAAGAGTGCGGTTTGGATGCAATAAAAAGAGAATCACAAAAGGCGAAATGGGGAAGGTTTGATTTTTAGCAACATAATTATTAGTAGGCTTACATTAACACTGCAATGAAGTTACTGTGAAAATCCCCTCGTCGCCACATTCCGGCGCCTGTTCGGGTCACAGAGGGAGAATTCAGAATGTCCAATTCACCTAACAAGCACTTCTTTCGGGACTTGTGGGAGGAAACCGGAGCATCCGGAGGAAACCCACGCAGACACGGGGAGAACGTGCAGACTCCGCACAGACAGTGACCCAAGCCGGGAATCGAACCCCGGACCCTGATGCTGTGAAGCGACCGTGCTAACCATTGTGCTACCGTGCTGTTGTTCCTTACAGTGGGGGTGAACCATGCAGTCGATGCTTGCAGGGCAGGCCAATCCAACCAACTTGCGTTTATATCGCTTTATCTCACTTCCTTAATGCAGTGAAACCGAGCCACATGAGATAGTAGGACAGGCAAGCAAAAGCTGTGGTCTTCGAGGTAGGTGTTTAAGAAGCGTCTCGAAGGAGGAGACTGAAGCGGAGAGGTGTAGGGAGGGAATGCTCGAGTTTGGGATCTCCGTAGCTGCTGGCACACCCACCTGGTGCAGAGCGATTCCAATTGGGGACACTGAAAAGGTCAGAATTGAATGTGCGCAGAGATATCTGAGAGCTGTGATGGCTGCAGGAGTTTGAAGAGGTAGGAAAAAGCGTGGCCATGGCCGGGGGGGGGGGGGGGGGGGGGGGGGGGGGGGCTGGAGTTGAATGCAAGGATGGAAATTTGAAAACTGCGGCGTTACCAGACTGGGAGCCATTGTAGATCAGCCAGCGCAGGGGTGATGGACGAACGAGACACAGTGCGTGTTAGGATGTGGCTAGTATTTTTGGGCTAACTTAAGCCACAACAACATAAACCTTCCCTGGAGTCAACAATACAACTGAGTCTTTGAGGAAGAAAGTGAAGGAGATTTCCTTCCCAAAGATTTCCTTCCTCTCGGTACTAAGTGGGCAGCACGGTACCATTGTGGATAGCACAATCGCTTCACAGCTCCAGGGTCCCAGGTTCGATTCCGGCTTGGGTCACTGTCTGTGCGGAGTCTGCACGTCCTCCCCGTGTGTGCGTGGGTTTCCTCCGGGTGCTCCGGTTTCCTCCCACAGTCCAAAGATGTGCAGGTTAGGTGGATTGGCCATGATAAATTGCCCTTAGTGTCCAAAATTGCCCTTAGTGTTGGGTGGGGTTACTGGGTTATGGGGATAGGGTGGAGGTGTTGACCTTGGGTAGGTGCTCTTTCCAGGAGCCCGTGCAGACTCGATGGGCCGAATGGCCTCCTTCTGCACTGTAAATTCTATGACATAACCATAGCTGATCCCCGAGCATTATTTCAGCGAGAGTAGGGGCTGCTTATTTCCTAGTCTGTTCTATAGCTAGGTGGTGAAATCCCAGTTTATCACTTGGTATCACTGGTAATTAGTAGACAAGGTGTATTGGCAAGTCCAAATAGGAGAATTTAATAGTGTTCATCTCTGGAAAGGCAGTATTTGTACTGTTGTAGTATGCAGAAAGCATGAGTAAGTGTGCATAATACCTATGTCCTCCTGTGGCTGTGATCATTCCGATGAATGTCAGAAATTGGTACATATATATTGTATTATATGTATTTGTTGCAGTAATGTTTTAAAATCCTGGTTTAAAAAGACAGACTTTGCACCTGCAGAAGGTGCAATTAAGATGTTGTAAATGTCAGATCATCATTCTTTCAAGCCATGCTTATTTTTACAAGGAGATGGTTTTTGTTATGACTTCTGGGGAGTGAATAATTAGAGACATTGTGTTTAAACGTAAGTAAGTAGGCCATTGGATTTGAGTGGGATGAAGATGATGTAGTAATGGGAGGAGCCAGGTCGGTAGCAGTCAATTTTGAGTTTGTTTCTGGAAGCTGTGAGCTGAACAACAGCCTTTGCAGAGGGCTGTCAGATTCCGCATTAATCTGATGGATAGGGTCCTGCAGGCTGTTTACTGAAAGGATCTCTCTCTGTTGAAGCAGTCATTTAAAAAAAAACTCTATGCAGAGATTGGCAAGTAATCCTGGGTTTGCTAACTTTATTTAAAAGTGCTTTTTGACCTGTGATGGGTGTTGCTCGATTGGAGATAAAGGAGGTAGTAGTTAGGAGTTAAAGTGTTTCATTTTATTGTTAAGCATTGTTTAACTAGTAAGTGAAAGCTGTATTTCTGTGATGTTAGGGTAGTTCAATACCATGTAATGTGTTTTAATACACCATATCCCTATTTATGCGTGGAATCACTCCTGCAATTAAGCAGGACGGCGGTGCAGTGGTTAGCACTGCTGCCTCACGGCACTGAGGGCCCAGGTTTGATCACGGCTTCAGGTCACTGTCCTTGTCGAGTTTGCACATTCTCCCCGTGTCTGCGTGGGTCTCACCCTCACAACCCAAAGATGTGCAGGTTAGATGGATTGGTCACGCTAAATTGCCCCTTAATTGGAAAAGAGATTAAAAGAGTAATTGGGGTTCCCATCAGGTATCCTAGCAGATCAAAGAACAAAGAAAAGTACAGCACAGGAACAGGCCCTTCGGCCCTCCAAGCCTGCGCCGACCATGCTGCCCGACTAAACTACAATCTTCTACACTTCCTGGGTCCGTATCCCTCTATTCCCATCCTATTCATGTATTTGTCAAGATGCCCCTTAAATGTCACTATCGTCCCTGCTTCCACCACCTCCTCCGGCAGCGAGTTCCAGGCACCCACTACCCTCTATGAAAAAGATTTGCCTCGTACATCTACTCTAAACCTTGCCCCTCGCACCTTAAACCTATGCCCCCTAGTAATTGACCCCTCTACCCTGGGACAAAGTCTCTGACTATCCACCCTGTCTATGCCCCTCATAATTTTGGAGACCTCAATTCTTTGAAGAGGTAGCCAGTACAGTCGACAAGGGGGAGCCAGTCGATGTGGTATATTTGGACTTTCAGAAGGCGTTTGACAAAGTCCCGCATAAGAGATTATTGTGCAAAATTAAAGCGCATGGGATTGGGGGAAATGTATTGAGGTGGATAGAAAACTGGTTGGCAGAGAGGAAACAAAGAGTAGGGATTAATGGGTCCTTTTCAAATTGGCAGGCAGTAACCAGTGGGGAACCACAGGGATCGGTGCTGGGACCCCAGCTATTCACAATATATATTGATGATTTGGATGAGGGAACAAAATGTAACATCTCAAAGTTTGCAAATGATACCAAATTAGGTGGAAGGGTGAATTGTGACGAGGATGCTGGGATCCTACAGCAAGATCTGGACAGGTTGGGCAAGTGGGCAAACCAATGGCAGATACAGTATAATTTGGATAAGTGTGAGGTTATTCATTTTGGAAGCAAAAACAGGAAGGCAGATTACTACCTGAATGGTTGTAAATTGGGAGAGGGGAGTGTGCAGCGGGACCTGGGTGTCCTTGTGCACCAGTCGCTGAAGGTAAGCATGCAGGTGTAGCAGGCGGTAAAGAAGACTAATGGTATGTTGGCCTTCATTGCAAGAGGTTTCGAGTATAGAAGCAGGGATGTGTTGCTGCAATTGTGCAGGGCCTTGGTGAAGCCACACTTGGAGTATTGTGTGCAGTTTTGGTCTCCTTCTCTGAGGAAGGATGTTCTTGCTCTCGAGGGAGTGCAGCGAAGGTTTACCAGACTGATTCCAGGGATGGTGGGACTGTCATATGAGGAGAGATTGACTAGGTTGGGATTGTTCTCGCTGGAGTTCAGAAGAATGAGGGGGGATCTCATAGAGACTTATAAAATTCTAACAGGACTAGACAGGGGAGATGCAGGGAAGATGTTCCCAATGATGGGTGTGTCCAGAACCAGGGGTCACAGCCTGAGGATTCAGGGTAAACCATTTCGGACAGAGATAAGGAGACACTTCTTCACACAAAGAGTGGTGAGCCTGTGGAATTCATTACCACAGGAAGTAGTTGATGCTAAAACTTTGAATATATTCAAGAGGCGGCTGGATACAGCACTTGGGGAGAATGGGATCAAAGGCTATGGGGAGAAAGCAGGATTAGGCTATTGAGTTGGATGATCAGCCATGATCGTGATGAATGGCGGAGCAGGCTCGAAGGGCCAAAAGGCCTCCTCATACTCCTATCTTCTCTGTATCTATGTATCAGGTCGCCCCTCAACCTCCGTCGTTCCAGTGAGAACAAACCGAGTTTATTCAACCGCTCCTCATAGCTAATGCCCTCCATACCAGGCAACATTCTGGTAAATCTCTTCTGCACCCTCTCTAAAGCCTCCACATCCTTCTGGTAGTGTGGCAACCAGAATTGAACACTATACTCCAAGTGTGGCCTAACTAAGGTTCTATATGTTGGGGTTGGTCCGGTATCATAATAAAATACTGATTACTCCTGGGTACATACTTGATCTCCCATAGGCAAATCAATTAGTGTATGTTCCCATCCCATAATCTCAGCATTTTGAAAAGCACTTGCAGTCGGGGCTGCAGTACCACAAGCAATGCTGTACATTGGAACACCAATAGATGGCGCTAAAACACTACAGCGGAGTCTCTTTCGAATGGTAATTTCAGGTATGCCACCTTTTTAATAAAAAGTAAAGTTTTGTTCCTGTTTTCTAGGTGTATGGATTTTCATAACACTTCTTCCGACACTAATTCTGAACACTCAGGAAAAGGACCGGCCTTTGTGTGTCCGAGACTATGCTGCATGGACAATCTGGACAGTGGGATTTGCTACAGAAGCCATTGCAGACCAACAGAAATGGAATTTCAAAAGTGATCCTGATAATGTTGTAAGTGAATTTTGCTGTACTTTTAATGACCCTCTTTCCCCATCATTTTTTCAAATGGTGACACAGTGACATAATTTACAATATTTGGGCAGCACGGCAGCACATTGGTTAGCACCGTTGCTTCGCAGCTCCAGGGTCCCAGGTTCGATTCCGGCTTGGGTCACTGTCTGTGCGGAGTCTGCACGTTCTCCCCGTGTGTGCGTGGGTTTCCCCCGTGCGCTCCGGTTTCCTCCCACAGTCCAAAGATGTGCAGGTTAGGTGGATTGGCCATGATAAATTGTCCCTTAGTGTCCAAAGATGTGCAGGTTAGGTGGATTGGCCATGTTAAATTGTCCCTTAGTGTCCAAAGATGTACAGGTTAGGTGGATTGGACATGTTAAATTGTCCCTTAGTGTCCAAAGATGTACAGGTTAGGTGGATTGGCCATGATAAATTGTCCCTTAGTGTCCAAAGATGAGCAGGTTAGGTGGATTGGCCATGTTAAATTGTCCCTTAGTGTCCAAAGATGTACAGGTTAGGTGGATTGGACATGTTAAATTGTCCCTTAGTGTCCAAAGATGTGGAGGTTAGGTGGATTGGCCATGATAAATTGTCCCTTAGTGTCCAAAGATGAGCAGGTTAGGTGAATTGGCCATGATAAATTGTCCCTTAGTGTCCAAAGATGTGGAGGTTAGGTGGATTGGCCATGATAAATTGTCCCTTAGTGTCCAAAGATGTGCAGGTTAGGTGGATTGGCCATGATAAATTGCCCTTAGTGTCCAAAGATGTGGAGGTTAGGTGGATTGGCCATGATAAATTGTCCCTTAGTGTCCAAAGATGAGCAGGTTAGGTGGATTGGCCATGATAAATTGTCCCTTAGTGTCCAAAGATGAGCAGGTTAGGTGGATTGGCCATGATAAATTGTCCCTTAGTGTCCAAAGATGAGCAGGTTAGGTGAATTGGCCATGTTAAATTGTCCCTTAGTGTCCAAAGATGTGCAGGTTAGGTGGACTGGCCATGTTAAATTGCCCCTTAGTGTCCAAAGATGTGCAGGTTAGGTGGATTGGCCATGTTAAATTGCCCTTAGTGTCCAAAGATGTGCAGGTTAGGTGGATTGGCCATGTTAAATTGCCCTTAGTAAAGGTTAGTTGAGATTACTGGGTAACGGGGATAGGTTCGAAGTGCGGGCTTAAGTGGGGTGCTCTTTCTAAGGGCTGGTGCAGACCCGATAGGCCGAATGGCCTCCTTCGGCACTGTAAATTCTATGATTCTATGATATACAGTTCCTGGGATACTTGTATTATTGGTTGAGATAAAGGATGCAATTCATTCCTTTTTTAAAAATGTATTCATTTACGGGATGTGGGCTTCGCTGGCTAGGCCCACCATTTATTGCCCATCCCTAATTACCCCTTGAGGAGGTGGTGATGAGCTGCCTTCTTGAACCGCTGCAGTCCTTGTGGTGTAGGTACACCCACTGTGCTGTTAGGGAGGAGTTCCAGGATTTGACCCAGTGACAGTGAGGTAACGGAAGGAACTTGCAAGTCAGGATGGTGAGTGACTTGGAGGGGAACCTCCAGGTGGTGGGGCTCCCAGGTATCTCATAGAATTTACAGTGCAGAAGGAGGCCATTCGGCCCATCGAGTCGGCACCAGCTCTTGGAAAGAGCACCATACCCAAGGTCAACACCTCCACCCTATCCCCATAACCCAGTAACCCCACCCAACACTAAGGGCAATTTTGGACACCAAGGGCAATTTATCATGGCCAATCCACCCAACCTGCACATCTTTGGACTGTGGGAGGAAACTGGAGCACCCGGAGGAAACCCACGCAGATACGGGGAGGATGTGCAGACTCCGCACAGTCACCCAAGCCGGGAATCAAACCTGGGACCTTGGAGCTGTGAAGCAATTATGCTATCCACAGTGCTACCGTGCTGCTCTTGTCCTTCTAGATGGTAGAGGCCATGGGTTTGGAAGGTGCTGTCTAAGGAACCGTGGCAGGTTCCTGCAGTGAATCTTGTAGATGGTACACACGGCTGCTACTGTGCATCGGTGGTGGAGGGAGTGAGTGTTTGTGGATGGGGTTCCAATCAAGTGGCTGCTTTGTCTTGGATGGTGTGGAGCTTCTTGAGGGTTGTTGGAGCTGCACTCATCCAGGCAAGTGGAGAGTATTCCCTCACACTCCTGACTTGTGCCTTGTAGATGGTGGACAGGCTTTGGGGAGTCAGGAGGTGAGTTACTCACCGCAGCTCTTTCCTAGCTACGACAGCAATAGCTCTGGCCTCCTCATGATTGTGGTGTTATACACAGGACACCGTATACCCTTCAAATGAACTACAAGTTTCAACAAAATTGCCATAATGACTGTCCATCTTGAACTAGTTATATTGAAGCATTAAACTCGGGTAGACGGCTTCAGTGACAGTTGATGATAATGTTATGGGCCAGGGTTTAGAGAACCCCAAAGTGTATCATGGAGGTCACCTGACCCACAACCTTTAATAGACTGTGGTATGGGGAGCACACGGCCCACTCTACAGGTGTGGGACAGCAGAAATGGAAAAGTATTTTTTAAAGCAAAACAATGTTTATTCTATGAACTCAAGTTAACCTTTTTAAAACATACAGTGAACATCTTAGCAACCATCAATTCAAATACAACCCCCAAAGAATACAACACTAAGTAATCCTTAATAACTTCCCAAACAACATCCAGAAGACAAAAGAAACACCTTTTAACAGAAGCACATCAGGTTTACATTCACTACTGAGAACATTTATAATTCTGAATTCACCAAATGATCAAGAGATAGTCTTTTGATGGCAGAGAGAACAACAGTACACCTGCTTTGTCTGGCTTCAGCTCCAACACGGAATACAAAACTAAAACACACCTTGCAGCAAACAGCCTAAAATGAAAGTAAAAAGCTGACAGACGGCCCAGCTCCACCCACACTCTGACATCACTGATAAACACCCATTTCTTAAAGGTACATTTCTTAAAGGTACTCTCACATGACAATGAGACTCAATCATCAAGGTAACTTGCTGAAAAAGGGAAAAATTGCCACCTGCTTAGATTATTTCTAATTAGATGTGACTCTCGATTCCGATAAAAATTGAATTGAAGTGGGGAAACAAAGTGTCAGTTGGAAAGTTGACTGGTTTCTAACTGGTATTCTGCAAATATACATTTGATGGAAGTACAGTAATATTTGATATTTTAGTAACTCACATCTGGGGCGAGATTCTCCGACCCCCCCTGCCGGGTCGGAGAATCGCCGGGGGCTGGCGTGAATCCCGCCCCCGCCGGTTGCCGAAGTCTCCGGCACCGGATATTCGGCAGGGGCGGGAATCGCGCCACGCCGGTTGGCGGGCCCCCCCCCGCTCGATTCTCTGGCCCGGGTGGGCCGAAGTCCCGCCGATAAATTGCCTGTCCCGCCGGCGTAAATTAAATCACCTACCTTACCGGCGGGACAAGGCGGCGCGGGCGGGCTCCAGGATCCTGGGGGGGGTCGCGGGGCGATCTGGCCCCGGGGGGGGTGCCCCCACGGTGGCCTGGCCCGCGATCGGGGCCCACCGATCCGCGGGCGGGCCTGTGCAGTGGGGGCACTCTTTCCCTTCCGCCTCCGCCACGGTTTCCACCATGGTGGTGGCGGAAGAGACTCCCTCCACTGCGCATGCGCAGGAATGCCGTCAGCGGCCGCTGACGCTCCCGCGCATGCGCCGCCCGGAGATGTCATTTCCGCGCCAGCTGGCGGGGCACCAAAGGCCTTTTCCGCCAGCTGGCGGGGCGGAAATTCGTCCGGCGCCGGCCAAGCCCCTCCATGTTGGGGCTCGGCCCCCAAAGATGCGGAGCATTCCGGACCTTTGGGGCGGCGCGATGCCCGTCTGATTTGCGCCGTTTTGGGCGCCAGTCGGCGGACATCGCACCGTTTCCGGAGAATTTCGCCCCTGTTTCCTACTTTTTCCCTCTATTTGTAAGTGTAAAAAGGAATAGCAGGTGTTAAGCAGGATCAGAAATTGGCTAGCTGAAAGAAGACAGAGGGTGGTGGTTGAATGGAAATGTTCAGAATGGAGTACAGTCACAAGTGGAGTACCACAAGGATCTGTTCTGGGGCCGTTGCTGTTTGTCATTTTTATCAATGACCTAGAGGAAGGCGCAGAAGGGTGGGTGAGTAAATTTGCAGACGATACTAAAGTCGGTGGTGTTGTCGATAGTGTGGAAGGATGTAGCACGTTACAGAGGGATATAGATAAGCTACAGAGCTGGGCTGAGAGGTGGCAAATGGAGTTTAATGTAGAGAAGTGTGAGGTGATTCACTTTGGAAGGAATAACAGGAATGCGGAATATTTGGCTAATGGTAAAGTTCTTGAAAGTGTGGATGAGCAGAGGGATCTAGGTGTCCATGTACATAGATCCCTGAAAGTTGCCACCCAGGTTGATAGGGTTGTGAAGAAGGCCTATGGAGTGTTGGCCTTTATTGGTAGAGGGATTGAGTTCCGGAGTCGGGAGGTCATGTTGCAGCTGTACAGAACTCTGGTACGGCCGCATTTGGAGTATTGCGTACAGTTCTGGTCACCGCATTATAGGAAGGACGTGGAGGCTTTGGAGCGGGTGCAGAGGAGATTTACCAGGATGTTGCCTGGTATGGAGGGAAAATCTTATGAGGAAAGGCTGATGGACTTGAGGTTGTTTTCGTTGGAGAGAAGAAGGTTAAGAGGAGACTTAATAGAGGCATACAAAATGATCAGGGGGTTGGATAGGGTGGACAGTGAGAGCCTTCTCCCGCGGATGGATATGGCTGGCACGAGGGGACATAACTTTAAACTGAGGGGTAATAGATATAGGACAGAGGTCAGAGGTAGGTTCTTTACGCAAAGAGTAGTGAGGCCGTGGAATGCCCTACCTGCTACAGTAGTGAACTCGCCAACATTGAGGGCATTTAAAAGTTTATTGGATAAACATATGGATGATAATGGCATAGTGTAGGTTAGATGGCTTTTGTTTCGGTGCAACATCGTGGGCCGAAGGGCCTGTACTGCGCTGTATTGTTCTATGTTCTATGTTCTATGTAATTTGCTGATATGATCTGAAATACTGATGGAGATTAAAGCAATTTGTTAATTCCGCATTGCAAAGTTTTAAACCTGCATGTTTCACGTCCACTTTTGAAATCTCTCATCATAAATGATAAAAATTGAAGCAGAGTTTTTTTTGTTCCCTCCAGGATAATCTAGTCCACTCTTCCACCATATTCAACACCTCTCCCATCACCCATGGCACCTTCCCATGCAATCGCAAAAGGTGCAACACCTGCCCCTTTACCTCTTCCATGCTTAACATCCCAGGCTCAGAACTCTCATTCCAGGTTAAGCAGCGTTTTGCTTGCACCTCATTCAATCTGGTCTATTGCATTCGCTGCTCCCAATGTGGTCTCCTCTATATCGGAGAGACCAAACGCAGACAGGGTGATCGCTTTGCTGAGCACCTTCGGTCTGTGCGCATTCAGGACCCTGACCTTCCCGTTGCTTGCCATTTTAACACAAGACCCTGCTCCCATGTCTGTTCTTGGCCTGCTACAATGTTCCAGTGAAGCTCAACGCAAACTGGAGGAACAACATCTCATCTTCCGGTTAGGCACGGTACAGCCTTCCGGTCTCAACATCGAATTCAACAACTTCAGATGATCAGCTCTACCCCACTTGTTTTCATTCCATTTTAACTGTCTTTTATTTTTTATTTTTCTTTATTATATATTTTCCCCTATCTTATCCCCTCTTTCCTTGCCTTCCTCCCCTTTGCTTCCCCCTTTTCTCATTTTACCTCTCCCACTCATGTCCCCCCTCCCCCCACATCTACATCTGTCACAGTTTACCCTCTGATTTTAGTTTCTCTGCTGTTTGGCCTTTCACACCATTTATTCTCTCTGGGGACTGCTATTAGCACACTCTTCCCTTGGTTTCTGTGGCTATTGGCTCTCTTCCCTTGGTTTCTGTGGCTATCAGCACTCTCTTCCCTTGGTTTCTGTGGCTATGACTCATCTTTCATTCCCTCACTCCACAGTATAAATATCTCCCACTTTCTCTGTGTTTTAGCTTTGACAAAGGTCACACAGACTCAAAACGTTCGCTCCCTTCTCTCTCCGCAGATGCTGCCAGACCTGCTGAGAATTTCCAGCATTTTCTGTTTTTGTTTCAGATTCCAGCATCCGCAGTAATTTGCTTTTTGTTTTGGTTTCATCAGCCTAATATTCGTGTTCCAATCGTAAGCTTCCTCACAGGAGAGGACACGGCTTTAAGGTCTTTGCATGTAGAATTAGTTATCACCAACTTGTGTTGTCGTTCAGTGTGGCAGGAGTTAATGGGGAAGACAAATAAAAGGGACGCGCTCTTGCAGAATTTGACCATGTTCTCATTTTCTTTTCAATTAGGGCAAATTCATTCAAACTGGACTCTGGGCCTATAGTCGTCACCCAAACTATCTGGGAGAAATACTGCAATGGACGGGGTTGTTCATCTCCGCTTCTTCTGTAATGGAGGGAGTGGATCATGTCAGCGTGCTCTCCCCTGTATTTCTGTGGTATTTACTGACCCACGTAAGTGGAATTCCGATACTAGAAAAGCAAGCAAAATTGAAGTGGGGACATGAACCAGATTACCTCAAATACATCAAGAACACGCCAGCTCTGTGGCCATTTAAATTTTAATGCAAGTTCCCCCTCCTCCTCCCCCACATTGAATAAAAAATGTGTAAATTTTCAGTTAGAACTGGTGATCGAGGGGTTTTGCGTCTTTCACAAGCTTTCAGGCTGTCATTTTAAAGTAAATGTGTTCCGTATATTCCAGTCCTTTAGCCGGTGTTCCAAATATCTTACTTGAAACTGTCATGTGAGAGTGCCTTTAAGAAATGGGTGTTTATCAAATAGCTGCAGTGATGTCAGTGTGTGGATGGAGCTGGGCTCTGCTCTGCTTTTACTTTCGTTTTGAGCTGAAAAGCTGCTTTGTGGCTCTGTTTGGTTTCGCTTTGAGTTGGAGAGCTGCAGTCAAAGCAAGCAGATGTAAACTGGTATCTCTCTACAAGCTAAAGAATGTCTTCAGCTCATTTGATGATTTCAAAGTAATACCTGTTTCTGTAGAGAATTCAAACCTACTGTCTTTGTTAAAAAGTGTTTTGGCTTATGGATGTTGTTAGGAAAGTTACTACAGGTTACCTATAGAATATTGTAATTGAGAAAGTATCAGTATTTGTCATTGATAAGATGTTTACTGTGTGTTTATAAAGTGTTAACTGAATTAATAGAATAAACATTGTTTTGTTTTAAAAATACTTTAGATCTCTGTTGCATCACACCTGTAAAGTGGGCCCTTGTGCTCCCCATAACCACAATCTATTAAAAGTTGTGGGTCAGGTGAACCCCATGATATACTTTGGAGTTTGAAACCCTGCCCCATAAAAAAACTGATTGATTGATTTGTCACATGTACCGAAGTAGAGTGAAAAGCATTTTTGTGTTCAAGAGAATGTACACAGTAGACAAAAAGAATAATTGACAAAGTACATCGGCAAATAGGGAATGGTTACAATGTGGAACAAGGCCAAACAAGAGCAGCATAGTGCATTGTGAATAGTGTTCTTACAGGGAACAGATCAGTACGAGGGGGAGTCGTTGAGGAGTCTAGTAGCTGTGGGGAAGAAGCTGTTCCTATGGCTGGATGTGCGGCTCTTCAGACGTCTGCCTGATGGAAGGGTCTGGAAATGGGCAAAGCCGGTATGGGAGGGGTCTCTGACAATGCTGTGTCTTTCTGAGGCAGCGGGAGGTGCAGACAGAATCAATGGGAGGGTGGCAAGTTTGTGTGATGCGTTGGGCTGAGTTCACCACACTCTGCTGTTTCCTGCGATCTTGGGCCGAGCAGTTGCCATACCATGCTGTGATGGCAGCCGGATAGGATGCTCTCTATCGCACATCTGTAGAGGTTTGTGAGAGTCGATGCAGATATGCCAAATTTCTTTAGCTTCCGTCGGAAGCAGAGACGTTGTTGGGCTTTCTTGACTGTTGCATCAACGTGAGCGAACCAGGACAGACTGTTGGTGATGGTGATCCCCAGGAACTTAAAGCTATTGACCATCTCTTGTATTGACTTGTATTAAGGCTACATTTCATTTTGTAATCCTGGAATGAGGAGCATTACAATGGTCAGTTGGATTCTCCACTGGAAGGATTCTCCGTTGCGCTCGCAGCGCACCCAAGCCTGCGGGATTCCCGGCGACGTGGGGTGGCCATAATGGGAAATCCCATTGGCAGGTAGCGGGAATGGAGAATCGCGTGGGCGGTGAGGGCGCGCCACCCAGAAAAACACAGCTGGCGGACTGGAGAATCGTACCCCATGACTATAATCATGGGAGGGAAGCAGAGAAGTGTTAGTTTAGTACAGAACCTTGTGGATAGCACCCATGCCTTTCCCTCCATCAGCAGTTTACACAAGATTTCTACTTGGGCGGCACAGTAGCAAGCACTGTTGCTTCACAGCGCCAGGGTACCAGGTTCGATTCCCAGCTTGGGTCACTGTCTGTGCAGTCTGCACGTTCTCCCCGTCTGTGTGGGTTTCCTCCGGGTGCTCCGGTTTCCTCCCACAAGCCTACTTGTGACGCTGATAAAGATTATTAAATATAATCTTTATTGTCACAAGTAGTACATTAACACTGCAATGAAGTTACTGTGAAAATCCCCTAGTCGCAACATTCCGGCGCCTGTTCGGATCACAGAGGGAGAATTCAGAATGTCCAATTCACCTATAGTAGAACAACTTTCCATCATTGGGATTGTCTCACCTCATGTCTTGTACATTAATTTATAACCATCAAATAACATTATTTATTTGTATTGTGCAAGTACCAGCAATGCAGAGGGCCCAGAACTAGATGGACCTCTATCTCTTTCCCTCTCAGATAACAAAAAAGTGTCTTGGACATAAAAGCTAATGTGCACCACAGGCATATGATAAAAAGGGCATTGAATACTTGCAATAGAGTAGGTTCTGTTAGAGGCTGGGGAATCTTTATGTTCTTTCAATTCAGCTGAGGTTCTCTGACATGGTGTAAACTCTAATTGGAAACTCCACTGTGACAAATATAGCATTTCACTCCGTTTGAGCCCATGTTTAGGCTCCGTTTTAGAAATGCTTTACAACAGTTAAAAGGCTCACATACATTTAGGAGCTGCTCGAGATAGGTCTGAATGTAAATCCTGTCACAGCGTTGTTCTGTAGCTGGCTTTGAAGGCAGAGGTTGCTTAAATGGCATGTTGGAGAGCGCCACACAAATCTTTAAATACAGCTCATGGAACTCGGTAATTATGTCTATAATGCTATTCATTTACCCACCCTCTTGGCTGGGAGAATCACTTCATACTGGGATACAACTCCACACTCCATACGTTTGCTGCAGTAGCTCACCCAAGTGCCAATTTTCCACATTGGTCTTGATGCAAGTGATGACAGGACAATCCAGCTTGGATGTGAGAGGCTGCATCAGTCATACCTCACTTGAATTTCCCTGCAGTAAAGCAGGCCAATTTTCTCACTCTCGAACCAAGGGAGCTTGTTGTCAACGCTGCCAGTGGTTAGTTAGCACTGCTGCTCACAGCACCAGGGACTGGGGTTCGATTGTGACCTTGGGATCCTGGCGCTTGTGTCTCCCTATGCCTGCGTAGGTTTCCTCCGGGTGCTCTGGTTTCTTCCCAGTCCAAAAGATGTGCGGGTAAGGTGGATTGGCCACACTAAATTGCCCCATAGTGTCCAAAAGGTTAGGTTACGGGCATGGATAGGGTGCTCGTTCGGAGGGCTGGTGCACTGTAGGAATCCTATAACTGTAGCACCAGCTAGCCAAGCAAAGACAACAGATCCAACCCAGAGCCATCCTTAGTTTGCATGGTTCAGGACCAATGAGTGATGCATTTACTCAGAGTCATCACAAGACTGCAGCACATTTCTTAAACATCAAAATGATTTGCAGTGGTAATTTTCTATGGATATGTTGTTTTGTTCCAAAAGTGGTGTAAATTGAGTATGTTTGTGGTTATATTAGTGCACCATACCCAATTATTTCATTTGGTTTGTACAATTAATGACATATTTGCCAACAATGTTGGTCTACCTATTTTAAGCATCGCAGATTCATTTACTATGTTGTGCAACGTGCCCTGGGGTTAAGAGCAGATAGGCGAGTCATTTTTGGAACATAGCAGGCTAAGGGGAATGTGTCTTAGCACAGAGACTAAAGTCTGCTTCACTACATCCTTCCCCCTTCACGGAAACCATGAGAAAGGATCATGAAAGTTATCCCTGTTTTGAGAGATTACTTTCAGGTGCTATTATCTGAATTAGCACACAAAACCATAGCTGCAATCTTCATATTCACCGTTCCTACTTGTTTTGTTCTTCATTAAGTTCATCAACAAAGAACCCTGTTATAACCATTGTTCACGAGGTCTTGTGTTTCACAAAGTTCTTGAATTTCAATATAGGTAAGTGAGGTGGTTCATTTATAACTAATAAGACCACATACTCCTTGGGAACTAAGATCACAAATGGGCTGGGGAATAGGAATTTAGGGGTGCAGAATCACAAATAAACATAAAAATGCAAACATAGCATTAGAGTTGATTTCCAGGGGAATAGAATTGAAAAGCAAAGAGGTAGTTACAAAACCACACTTACGAGTATTGTGCATGGTTTTGGTCTCAAATTTGGAAAAGGACAGAGGCACTGCAGAAGGTGCAAAGATTCACAAGGATACCAGAACGGAATGGCTGAATAGGTTGGGATTCTTTTCGGTTTAAAAAAAAAGAGAAGGCCGAGGGGTGACCTAAACCTCATGGGAGGGGGTTGATATATGCCGCCACTTACATAGGGGTCCAAAGTGAAAGTATACTATTGGGTTACGACATGAAAATAGGTCAAAAAACATTTTTTTTTAAAATGCACTTTCTACCAAATCGGAAAAGATGCCTGCTACAAGTCACATGACCACAGGCTTGACCTCTATTCTGGAAGCTACCACCAGGAGTTAAAAGAACAGAAGCATTCGTCTGTGGAACCTCATACTTCATTGTATCTTTTAATTCTTCAAAACCTGCTTGATCAATGCCTGCCAAGTAGTCTTAAGCATAGAAAACCAACTGCATCCAACACCATTCAAGATTTTTCATGTTGTCTCCAACCATAAACTCATTGGGACTGAACTCAGGCACAAAGAAAACACCTTCAGGAATTTGACTTCTCGGGCTCTGGGAATCACTTGAATATTCATGTGGTTCTTGTACTGTTACTATCCATAGTTGTGATGTGTCGCATGTGTAGCGGAAAGTTGTGGACAGTCCTCCCCTGATTTTGAATGTGGAATAAACTAACCTTCTGCGTTAGTCATAACACGGATTTGTTGTGAGTTAATAGTAAATTGAACCACACAAACTGAGGTTTTGGGAAAACATGCCACAGCATAACTTAAAATACCTTTTGCTCACAGACAGTTGGTGAGAGGAAAGTAGTGTGCCCATCTCTCCTGTCTGTGTCTTATAAGGATTTCAGAAGAAACTTCTTTGAGTAGTGATGCGAATGTGGAATTTGCCACAAGTAGTTGAGACAAACAGCACAGATACCTATCTAGCTTCATCTTATATGCATATGAAGGCTATGAAGGGGTTAACTGAAATATGTAGAAGTTCTTGTGGAACATTAACAGCTTGAGCCATTTGGGCCTGTTTCTTTGCTGCCAGTAACTAAAGGACTCACCCCCTTCTCAACGAATGGATTAGGGCTCAGAACTCCATCAAATAACTATGTACATCTTGGTCCTGAGTGAGCGAGCAGTTATTGGGAAGTTCTATTCATGAATAATACATCGATTACAGTATTAGTCAACAGATCTCCCATCTCTTGACTTTAGATTTTTGGTCTACAAGTGGGAGGGGGTGGCAGGCAAGAAAGTGGAGAAGGTCACAACCAGATCAACCATGATCTTGTTGAATAGTAGAGCATGTTGGAGGGGCTGAATGGCCTAATCCTACTACCATTTCTTATATTATGACTAGAAATCCTAGAGGATTTTACCAGTTGTTGAAAGACTGGGACATCTACAACTTCATTTAAGTATTTGGGACATCTACAACTTCATTTAAGTATTTGGACTCCGTGCAGTGTTTTTTTAAAAATTAAAAAATAATTAGAACACATGGTAAAGTTGAGATACATAGGATTCTATACGAATTATTGTGTATAGACACGTATAGATCTTTAAAATGTATTAAAAGCAGAGACTTTGGTCACAATTTAGGGCATTTGCTTAAGCAAGGTGGCGAGAAACCAGATTGGGCGGAATTATCCGGCCGTTTGTTGGCGGCTGAATTCTCTGGTTCCGCCGACAGTGCACCCCTGCCTGTGGGCGTCCCGGCGGTGTGGAGTGGCTTCAATAGGAAGTCCCATTGATAAGTGGCAGGGGAAGAGAATCCCGCCACCAGCGAACGGCACACCGAATTCTAGGTCCGTGGTAGTGGGGCGGACTCGCAATGGAGAATCCACCCATTAAATGCTAAATGAAGGAAACAGCGATGTTCCAATAATAAGCAAGGTATATTTCCTTCCTGATCATTCTTGGGATGTAGGCATCGCTGGCTAGGCCAGCATTTGCTGCCCACCCCTAATTTCCCATGAGAAGGTGGCAGTGGCCTTCTTGAACCGCTGCAATCCATGTGGTGTAGGTACACCCACAGTGCTGTTAGGAATAGGAGCTCCAAGTCAGGATGGTGGTGTGACTCCGCAGGAATGCACAGAAAACGGTGTTTTAAAAAAAAAAACACACCAGGAAATTGATCACTGCACTTATTTAACTGAAGCTGTTGAAACATCAGAGCATGCATTACACAGTACAGTGAAAATGACATACAATACACTGTGCCATTTAAGATGGTATTCAATTTTAAGTATGCATCAATAAAGCTTCAGCGATCCCGCAACTGACAACCTATCAGGTGTATCCTCCAAATGGTTACAAGCACGTCAGAGACGACAATTCTAACACTCCAACTTCGACAGTATTCTGTGCGCCTCAAGTTTTGAGAAGCATGAAAAACAAGGCTGCATTATTGACAGCTTGCATCAGTTTTCATTTGGATTTAACGTTTGAGATTTACAAAGTATCCAACAAAGAAGGTTTTCCTGCCGTTCTGCAACAGATCGCTGATGAAGCAAGCACTTTACAGCTTAAAGCCCAATCTTTGGTATCGGCCTTTTATCATGGATACCCCTCAAATGACTAATAGGGATATAAAAAACACAGGTACAGATGTGTTTACAAGTTCTGTAAAAGCTACATTTAGATTACATCATTATCCATAGTTTAGAATCTATTACACTATACATACTTCTACTTTTGGTAGCAATTTTCTATTTGGGATATCTGTATTGAATTGAATTCAGCAACTGCAGAAGTATATTGATGCATATTGCAAGTCATAACCGAGGTAAGCACTTGGCATTAGTCTGTGCCCAATCTAATTTTCCACTTCAAAATGGGTCACAAGTCACAACGTTCACACGCATACACACATCATTAAAATGAAAGCGTATAAATGATAATTGTTTGGTTTTACAATGAAACCCTATTAAATCACTGGAAGGGCCACAATAAGCTCAGATTTGAAGTGTTCCACGCCCTCCCTGTTCCTAAGAGTAGTGTATACAAAATGGTTTAACTCTTCACTTTGAAATGCATTTTATAAAACCAATTTCTTTCACAATTGTGTTGGATCCAGATTGTATGCACCCCATACCAAAACATTCCACTGGCGATTCGAAATGCTGGACAGCTACTGGTGTCAAAGCTGTGGCTTTGCAGCAATGATAAATAGGTTTAAAACAAGATAAAAACGATCAATTGGGTTAAAAGCTGGCAGAGGTCAGACCATGCCTGCAATGAACAGAAACATTCCGTGGCATTTTTGTTTTGTGGCGGCTCTCACTGAAGCATGGAGGGGAGCGAGAGAATTAACATACAAGTCAGAGGGGAACTGTTAACAGTACAAAATTAACACATACATACAGGATACCCTCGAGTAAATGGAACCTTCAAAACTGGCAAGAAATTGAAGCAAAAACAAAATGCTCAGATCTCTGATACAAGTTCAATTAACGGCCCCACAAAAGGCAGAAAATTATGAAAATCAAAATGCTGATCGACGCCAAGATAGAATCAGTCAGTAGGATATAATCAGATAATTGGCTTAGAGCAATCTTTTCATTTTCCTGCATATATTTCCCATTCTGTAGTAACAGATTCCATAACTTGTGACTTTGTAAAATAATCTTTTACTTTTGGGTTTCTAAAGCGTGCAAAGACTTTCTAAGCCATTTGTTGGTCTAAAGCTTACAAAAGTCAATACTCAACCTTCCAATCATAATGATAAGCCATTGTACTACAAACTGGAATATAGATTATCTACTCAAAAATAGGCTCACATTTTTAAGACGTACCAACACTAATAATAGACAGCCACTACATTTTATTCAAAGGATTAGTCTGGCGACTACACATTATTAATGTCTAATGCAAGGTATAAAACCGCTGTATTAGGATTGCTGCATTATGCAGAGGATAATACTAAAGAAAAACTGCTGTTAACGCCAAGTAGTTGGTTCAATGTGAAGTTCCAAAGAACCCAATTTTGGGACTATTGGGTTAATTTGCGATTATTTCAGTAATGGAGAGGCAAAGAAGTTTCCGGGTCGATTGAAATTGATCGTTTGCTTGCCCTTGCTTCCAAACCTGCAAAATATTAAGAGTGTTAATCGAAGGAAGGGATTTTGTGTAATTGTTTACTGTTCTGTACATCAGATTTCAAGATTCTAGATTTTAATCACAGTGAAAAAGAACTTCAATCCCCCTAAAGGCTAAAGCAGCAAGATAGCTATGGAACTGAACAAACACACATAAAAAGGTACACGTACAACTTCCAATTGGATACAACTGATGTTAACGTCACACATACTCATTTAGACCACATTTTGAAAATGGTTTGGTTATTAAAAAGTGGGTTGGCTGAAAATATTACCTGGGAAATCAGGGACTTTAAGGAGAAAAAAACCCATTCCATGCCCTTGACTTTGAGTGATTAAATTACTATAAGTGGTGCACAAACCTGTTGCCCACATGTGGAGTTGTCTGGCCCAGGGTGGAGGTGGCAAACAAGAAATCAAGGATTTGGGGGCCAATTAGCTGGAGAGCAGGCTACCTGTGCATACATCCTTTTTCAGAGTAAGTGGTGGTGGAGAAAGAGGGAAAGACAGGTGATTAAGAGGAGAAATTACTCAAGTCACCCCTCGTCATTCTAGACACCAGAGCCTAACGCTTTGCTGTCTTATTGTGTGACTTGACCAGGTTCTGTCCACTATTTTAATGGAGACATGACCAGTTTATTTTGAACAGATTGTCAATCAGAAAGACCACACATTTTACCCCAGGAAATGGAGCTGTGTAGGACATTAGACAACACATTTGGTATAGGAGAGGGTCAAAACACATTTACGCACAAAAAAAAAAAGCTTACTTCCAGCTGCGTTGCTTATAGGGAGATGCCAAATCGAAGCCAGAATTTCCAGAGAGTGGAATGCTAACCAGCTAACCATGAGGGGATGACGGCTTTGAAGCAACATTGGGAGAGATGGGGAATCAAGTCAATCCTGGAGATCCAGCATGGAAGGGGTAAATGGGAAGTAACCAAAATATAAAACGGGCACCTGTAACATGGCCATTAAACAGCATCTTCCAACCAGCATTTCTCACACCGGGTTTAAGACTGCAGGAACAGAGAAGTACTTACTTAGGAGTGGTCTTGGTCAGACTGGATTTGACTCGTGCCGATAAGGAGCTGGATGAGGGGGTCTTACCAATTATTTGATGTTCCGGAGTAGTAAGTGGCCCAAGCATGCTCACTAAGGAAGACAATTCTGAATTAGAGGAGAGCAAATTAAATCCAAAAATGTAATTTACAACCAGACACGTTTAGGAGCTTAGGTTTCGATTTTCATGGGAGAACAGTTATCTGTTCTAACATGGGAGGTGCTCAGGGTAGCCTTTTATGTCCTGGAGCAGCTCCATTTGAAGGTAGATCTGTACTTTGGACCAGGTTTACCCAGGAAACCTGCAGTGCCTCCATACACAGCAGTGCCCAACTGATTAACATTTTCCTGGCTTGGGTGCTGCTGGACCAATACCCAGACTAACTATACCATACCCGAATCCAGGCAAAAGACAGCCTGCATACAGAGTAATATAGCTTCTCCAGGATAAGTGGTCCCTGCCATCATGTGCAACATTTTGGAGGAGGACCAGATGCTAACGGAGACCTGGAAAGTTGAGTTTTCATCGAATGAAAGAAAGTTTGGAACTGCTGGACTGTATCGAGGCATCAAAACACAGATGAATACATTCTCCACAAAGTGTTCCTTCTCCAGCAATGAAAGGAGAGGAGTGTAACCACAGTTACTTTGAGGAGACACCTACACAGGAGTGGGAATATCACATTTTTAATAAACCAACGATCCATTAATTTTATTACCATCGACACATTTTGCAGCAGTACATTAAAATGCCTGCCAACTTATGTGAATGCATTTGTTGTAATGATTCCATTAGTTCACTTACTAGTGAACTTTTGACTTTGGAATTACCTTGCGATGAAATGGGACAGAATATTTAAATAGGAGTCTGCAGACAGCAACAAAAATTCAAAACCAAGGCTTGTTCTCGATGAGCGTGTTGAAAAGCCTGCACCTGTTACTTGTAATATTAGTGTGGCACAGCTGCTCAATATCCAAACCTACTCGCCTCAAATCACACTAATCATACAGAGCTAACTGAAAACAGTACATTTTTTAAAAAGCTGCCACTTAGTCAGAGGCTGTGATTTAACTAAGAGATCCGTCCACCACTGATCAACCTCGTAAAGCTTTATTCATCGTTTGGATGCCACCGCAACTGTTGATCTACGGTTATATAACAAAGGACCGTTAAAAGTTAACAAAATACGGGTGGTGCAGTGGTGCCGAGGTCCCAGGTTCGATCCCGGCTCTGGGTCACTATCCGTGTGGAGTTT
This sequence comes from Scyliorhinus torazame, assembly GCF_047496885.1. Classification (NCBI taxonomy): domain Eukaryota; kingdom Metazoa; phylum Chordata; class Chondrichthyes; order Carcharhiniformes; family Scyliorhinidae; genus Scyliorhinus; species Scyliorhinus torazame. Next base: position 21,776,900 of record NC_092738.1, on the reverse strand, counting down.
GCACATTCTCCCCGTCTGCATGGGTCTCACCCCCCACAGCCCAAAGATGTGCAGGGTAGGTGGATTGGCCACACTAAATTGCCCCTTGGAAAAATAATTGGGTACTCTAAATTTATAAAAAATAAGTTAACAAAATGGATACATGGCATACGGTTATACAACAATGTATACTCAAATGTACAGCTTCAAACAAGTCAGAATGCCATTTTATACATCACTGGTGTTACCTTTCACTTCAGGAGTGCTGTAAGCATTCGAATTTTCAATGATATGATTAGGGTGGACATTCTCCTGTTCCACCATTGTAAACTGGCTCCAGTATTCCACTGGCAAAGACAGTAAACGTTCAACCACCTACCAGAAAAAGAGAAGCTTTTAGATGGGTTCAATGCACAGCAAAGGCTACTTACTAAATGTAGCCTGGGTGACCACGTTGCGGAACATCTCGCAAGCATGACCCCAACCTTCCTGTCGCTTGCCATTAGAATCCGCATCTTGCTCTCGTTCCCACGTCTGTCCTCGGCCTGCTGCGATGCTCCAGTGAAGCAAACCGGAAGAGCAGCACCTCATTTTCCGATTAGGCACATTGCAGCCCTCATCATAGAGCTGAACAACTATAGACTGTGACCTTTTATTTTAAACCCCTTTTAAAAAAAAAACCCATCCCAAACATTTTTTGTCCCAATGCAAAAACCCTCCCCCACTGGGCCATCTGTCACTTCTTACGTTTTGCTACATCTTTGTTGCGACCTCTCCTCACTCCCCCCCTCGCTTACAGGGCAGCACAGTAGCATTGTGGTTAGCACAATTGCTTCACAGCTCCAGGGTCCCAGGTTCGATTCCCGGCTTGGGTCACTGTCTGTGCGGAGTCTGCACGTTCTCCCCGTGTGTGCGTGGGTTTCCTCCGGGTGCTCCGGTTTCCTCCCACAGTCCAAAGATGTGCGGGTTAGGTGGATTGGCCGTGCTAAATTGTCCTTGGTGCCCAAAATTGCCCTTAGTGTTGGGCGGGGTTACTGGGTTATGGGGATAGGGTGGAGGTGTTGACCTTGGGTAGGGTGCTCTTTGCAAGAGCTGGTGCAGACTCGATGGGCCGAATGGCCTCCTTCTGCACTGTAAATTCTATAACCAGGTATATAATCCAACACATTTCTCCCTTTCTGTTGCTCTGTAGTTATACGGACTCTAAATGCTCTGTCTTTTCTCCCTATAGATGCTGCCAGACCTGAATGTTTCCAGCATTCTGTTTTTCCTTCAGATTCCAGCATCTACACTATTTTGCTTATTAAAGACTGCTTGCTGCCATTTTACCTGCAAACCTCTGCAGTCACGGATAACAGCATCATAAAACTACACCCAGGGCAGAGGTTTTACTTGTGAGATTCATGTTTGGCCCAAAGCAAAAAGAGAACATTCACAATAAAGAGACTGCTATCGTGACTGCTTCTTGTGGCACGATAAACATACTGCCAACATCAGAAGGGCTTCCGACAGGGGCACCAGAAATCCTCTTAGTTACGTGCTTTCAGGGAGAACTACACAACTTCACCCTGATGCACACTGCACCATTGACAGTGCAGATTTCAGTGTACGTCAGATGCCTTGACCAAGAGACGCTCTGCTCGTCACATGGGAGCACAAACTTTAATCTCACTTCAGTGTAATATTGCTGTTGTCAAAAGGCGAGGCACTGGGGCTGGTTTAGCACACTGTGCTAAATCGCTGGCCTTTAAAAGCAGACCAAGGGAGGCCAGCAGCACGGTTCGATTCCCGTACCAGCCTCCCCGAACAGGCGCCGGAATGTGGCGACTAGGGGCTTTTCACAGTAACTTCATTGAAGCCTACTCGTGACAATAAGCGATTTTCATTTCACACGACAACAGCCCAGTTACATACCTTTGGCTGCCGTTTGGTTTCCTGCAGCATTACCATGGGGGCTGGATCAGGTGTGGAATAACCCACAATTGTAGGGCCAAAAACCTTGCCAAGGTTAGTTATGTCCATTTTGCAGTTTGGGCTAATAGCAACTCTAAGAGAGGGAGGAAAAACACGAGCTCAGATCGTTGTATGAAACAAAGCCAACTTTTTGGTTTACTTGACCAAGACGATGAAACAGGTAAAATGTCAAATCAAAATTTTATGGCAATGCAACAGTGCAGAACCATATAGGCAGCTAACTGGTGCAGTGGCCACATTAAACACGAATGAAGCAATAAAATCCAACTTACAGGGGCTGGTTTAGCACAGCGAGCTAAATCGCTGGCTTGTATTGCAGAACAAGGCCAGCAGCGCGGGTTCAATTCCCGTACCGGCCTCCCTGAACAGGCGCCGGAATGTGGCGACTAGGGGCTTTTCACAGTAACTTCATTGAAGCCTACTTGTGACAATAAGTGATAATTATTATTATATTAAATGGTTGCAGTTAAAATGACCCAAGGAGCACAAACTGTTGTTTTAATGTTTAGGTAAATGAAACGACTTATGCACCACACAAAATTGTAAACTTAAAAGCTTGATACTGTCCAATTAATCGCTTCAAGTGAAAGGTTGCAGACAGGGCTTAGCCAGCCCTCCTTGAAGAAATCCAAAGCAACTCTTAAAACAGCCAACAAGGGGCTCCAGAGCCTAGAGATGACACTGCCCCACCCCAAAGTCCACAAAAGGAAGAAAGCAGAAGCCCGTGACACTACACTCCCTGCCAAGCAGAGAGCACCATGTCTGTACAACCAGTGCAGTGGCTACTGACGCTATTCCCTCTAATCCAGGGTTTTTCAGACCCAGGGTAGGTCGCGGGGTGATCACGTCATTCCCAATCGTGGCAAAAAGTACCTAATGTCTGCAACTGGCTTTTAAGAACAGCAGCTGCGGGCAGTCCCCGATTGGCTGTGGTGTTTGAGGGGGCGGGATAAGGCTGGGTGGTGCGCTGGTCGCAGCGTTGGGGGTGGGGGGTGGGGGGGGAGAAAAGAGAGAACAGGGGCTGATGAACGGCCAATGTTAATGGTGGCAGCCTCAGCTTGGAGCTCCACTCTGGTGCTCGTCTTCTGCGCGCTGCTCATCTCGTCCCCCGCCACTGATCGACATATACCTGTGATCAAGCTGCTGAACGGACTGCACAATGTCCGCTTGCACTCCCACAACGTGAAGTACGGGTCAGGAAGTTGGCAAGTCATGTTGCAGCTGTACAGAACCTTAGTTAGGCCACACTTGGGAGTATAGTGTTCAATTCTGGTCGCCACACTACCAGAAGGATGTGGAGGCTTTCGAGAGGGTGCAGAAGAGATTTACCAGGATGTTGCCTGGTATGGAGGGCATTAGCTATGAAGAGCGGTTGAATAAACTCGGTTTGTTCTCACTGGAACGACGGAGGTTGAGGGGCGACCTGATAGAGGTCTACAAAATTATGAGGGGCATAGACAGAGTGGATAGTCAGAGGCTTTTCCCCGGGGTAGAGGGGTCAATTACTAGGGGGCATAGGCTTAAGGCGCGAGGGGCAAGGTTTAGAGTAGATGTACGAGGCAAGTTTTTTACGCAGAGGGTAGTGGGTGCCTGGAACTCGCTACCGGAGGAGGTGGTGGAAGCAGGGACGATAGTGACATTTAAGGGGCAGCTTGACAAATCCATGAATAGGATGGGAATAGAGGGATATGGACCCAGGAAGTGAAGAAGATTGTAGTGTAGTCGGGCAGCATGGTCGGCACGGGCTTGGGAGGGCCGAAGGGCCTGTTCCTGTGCTTCACTTTTCTTTGTTCTTTGAAGTGGTCAGCAGCCTGTGACTGGGCTGGATGCATCTTGACAATAGTAACAGCTGCTGGGCAGTGAGGGGAAAGCCAGGCCAGATTTGTCAGCGAGGAATAGGATCAAATGAGACCAGTCGGGGCAGCACGGTGGTGCAGTGGTGGTGCTGATGATGCACCTTAGCCCTGGTAGTGCCCACTAGGCATGGGAGGCCTGAAGCCTATCAGTGGACACGCAAGCTCACTCTCCAAGGATACCCAGCTGCGAATGTACCCGTGGTAGAAGGGCAGACAGTTGGCTCGGATGACCCCCTCAACTGGTCCCCTATTTATACTTTTTTAATAAAACAATAATAAATAATCAAAAATGGTCGCCCCTGTCAGAAAAAGATATCAAAATGTCAAAGGAAACTTACAAAATCAAACCAAAGCGTCAATACCGGGGGTGTGACGATACACCCCAGCTCCCCCCCCCCCGGAGTCGAGATGTGAAAGGTCCCCTATTTATATGTGCTCACAACACTTAATTCAACAATGCCCTTCACCTGCACATCTTAACAATATAACGAACAGGGGCAGCACGGTGGCGCAGTGGTTAGCACTGCTGTCTCACAGCACCGAGGTCCCAGGTTCGATCCCGGCCCTGGGTCACTGTCCGTGTGGAGTTTGCTCATTCTCCCCATGTCTGCGTGGGTTTCGCCCCCACAACCCAAAGATGTGCAGCGTAGGTGGATTGGCCACGCTAAATTGCCCCTTAATTGGAAAAATTGAATTAGGTACTCTAAGTTTATTGGTTTTTAAAATGAGGTCAGTCAACGTGGCTGACACATGTCAAGACTGGAAGAAACCTACACAGTAATCACTTTGTGTCACCACTCGCTGGAAACCAGGAAGTCAGAGCTTTTGGTGAGAATGGAGAAGGGGATGACTTGGATGTTTGGATAGCGCAAAGCAGTGGAACCAGTAAGAAATATTGTGACAGTGTGTGTGCTTGACAAGTTACCGCATCTCGTCTAAAGTCATAGATTGTAAAGTAAAACAAGATTGTACTTTTTTCTATACTTGTTAAAATTTATAAAGAAATGGGAATATACTTAAAACAACGTTCATGTGTAAATGTAAGGATGCGCACATTCAACTGAAATTGTTTTAATTTTCAGGAGTAAAAAGTCATAAACTTGGAAAAATCAGCTATTGGAAATAAAGTTTCAAAGTAAAAAAAAAAAAGAATGCCGGCCGCGACCGGCCTTTAAATAGGAACGATGGGAGTCTTTCCGCCAGAGAGAAGGCCACGCGACCAGCCCGTACACTGATGCCACGCCCCCCCGGTTGGGTGCTAAATCATGGAGGAGAGATTCCTCCATTTTCTAGCTGCCAGCAAGCAACAGGACTGTGTGCAGAACTGAAGATGGGTCATTTAGTAATAATGAAGAAAGGGCCAGAGACACAAACAGGCCGGGATCTCACAACTGAATCTGCTGGAGGGAGCTTCTCAGGAGAGACGACGACGGGACAAAACAGTGCTGGTGTGAGCTGCATCCAGAGCTCCAGGGCCTCTGGTGAACAACCCATGAAGAACAAAGCAACATAACGTTGATTTCTTGAGGTGTGGCTTTAATTGTGCCAATGCAAATCAAGATGCAAAGCCCATGTGTGTCATATGCAGGGAAGTACTGGCAAATGAAAGTTTAAAACCTTCAAAACTTCAAAGGCATTTGACGACTAAGCATGGCGAGTTTGAGGACACACCTCTTGATTTTATTCAAAGGGTGCAGCAAGAACTTAAAGCATCAGCTGAAGTCCTTAGCAGAAATGTAACATTGAATAACAAAGCAAGTGAGATTGTCAGGACCAAGCAGGCTCACCTGCCGCATTAAAGGTAGGCTGGCGCGGGCTGCGAATATCGGTCGATTAGTAAAAGTGGGTCCTGGGGAGAAAAAAGTTTGAAAAACACTGCTCTTCCACTTTAGTTTCAATGCTGCATTTATTCCATGCCTATATAGAGCGGTCAAAAAAGAAGATAGGGCAAGACAGAAGGAAACATAAAAAGGGCAAAATGAGAATTGGCTACTTTTAAATAACACAGGGGTCAGAATCTTGATTGCGTACAACCCACTCACTGCAGCAAATGCTGCAAACAATTGGACGCCGATGATGAAGTCATGCTCTGAATGGCAAAAAGATCCTGAATCCAAACATACCTCTGCAGGTGATTCATCAGAAATGCCAAAGTATCTCTGTTGGGCTGTGGCAGCTCACCGATAGCCTGGTACATTGCTGCAATACTGTTATCATCATCAGGGATTTCTACAGAAATGAAACACAACATTGGTAAAACAAACAGTGCAACATCCCTGCCCTTAGGTAAAGATCAGTTAGAAATGTTGAACTCTGCTCAACAAATTAAGTGAATTGCATTTACATTTCCACATAGGAAAACAAACCCAGTTTCAATATATGTTGGAGAATTTCATTCTGCCTCACCTTCAATAGACTGAAACACAATGACATACCACAATAACAGCCACATAATACCATTACCCATTTGGTTAAAGCCATCAGTTTTACACAAGTCCAATAGCCTATACTCCACTCATACACGGCCTGACCTGCAAATGGTCAGAATTTGTTTTAAAAACATGCAGGGGAAAGCAAGTGGCTCCAGCGTAAAAAGCAATCTCTTGCTGGTACTTTCCATTTAGCACATCGGGACTCAAGTGGCTTTACTGCTTTGCAATGCAGTATTGCATATTTAATGCTAAATTAGGAAGGTGTTAAAATTGCACCAATTAAACTAATTACATAGCTTGGGTACCCGTCTGTGCTGTCTCCCAGTGTCTGCGTGGGTTTCCTCCGGGTGCTCTGGTTTCCTCCCACAGTCCAAAGATGTGCGGGTTAGGTAGATTGGTCACGCTAAATTGCTCCGTAGTGTCCAAAGGTTAGGTGGGGTTGCTGGGTTACGGGGATAGGGTGGAAGTGTGGGCTTTTCAGGGGCCGGTGTAGACTCGATGGGCCGAATGACCGCCTTCAGCACTGCAAATTCTATGATACTATGAATTTGTTTCCCCCCCGCTCCCCCCACTGGAACTGTATTTTGCATTCATTTTCTCATCAGATTTCCCCCTCTGCAATGGGACACGATTGCACAGGGGTGAGTGCTGACCACTGATGTCTCACCAATAGGATGCTCGCCGTATATGCCTGTTTTACAGCAAGTGTCAGTCAGTTGTCTGACCACAAGAAGCATCACAGCCAGTCCCAGCTACATTACAGATTTTGCTAACATCGGGGGCAGCACGGTGGCGCAGTGAGTAGCACTACTGCCTCACGGCGCTGAGGTCCCAGGTTTGATCCCAGCTCTGGGTCACTGTCCGTATGGAGTTTGCACGTTCTCCCAGTGTTTGTGTGGGTTTCGCCCCCACAACCCAAAGATGTGCAGGTTAGGTGGATTGGCCACGCTAATTTGACACTTAATTGGAAAAAAATGAATTGGGTACACTAAATTTATTTTTAAAAAAAAAGATTTTGCTAACATCCACACACAGGCACATGTCCGGGGGGGGGGGGGGGGGGTGGTTTGACAGGACAGTGTTCAGGCGCAATTATCTCCGCACTAATCCAGAAGACACAGAGTCTAATTTCAGTGACTTTAATCATCCTGGGCTAGATGGGCTTCAAACCTGGAATCTCCCCGGCCATAGAAGTTTCATTTCTTTGAATTTACAGATTAGTTTACCTCAAAGGTAAAAAAGAACATGAAATATTTAAAGAATCAATAGTGTTTTAAACCTCAAGCTTCGAGTCCCCCAAACCAGGAATAACAGTTCACAAAGGCAGCACTGACTGGAATCCTACACATCCACAAAACACACACATTCCAGTTGGATTGTCTGTACTGAGATTTAGCTGCACACAGTTACTCAACAAACAGGTTCTTCTTCTCTCAACATTCGTCATTCGAATCAAAGCGTACAAACCTGCGGCATTTACAAACGCTGAATACAATTTGAAAGTCACAAGGGGCTCCTTCAAATTCCTCAGAAAGTCTTTCAGAAGCCCACAGATTGCATGAATGTCGTCCACTTTACTGAGCAATGGCATGTTCTTCCCCTTCAGGAACTTCTCCTTCAGCTCTTTCACAGTGCGGTCACAGCCAGAGATGCGATACAGGCCAGTCTAAAGGAGACATCAGTTACTTGTACTGTACAAATTAAACCGAGCAGAGCATTTATAAATCCAAATTTAAAATTGTGAATCTTCAATGATTTCCCAACTATATTTCCCTGACAATGATCCACGTAACACAGCGTTAAAACTCGATTCACTTGGCAATGTTTCACCTATGCAAACCTTGAATTTCACAATCATGGACTCCAGGATAGTGTGTGGAAAAGAAAAGGATAAATGGCGGGAACATTTAACACCTGGGCACAGAAAATGTTAAAGACACTCCTATTTTATAATTTTGAATCAAGACTACAAGTCGGTGAGAATTGCTGATGAAAGATTGCAGTCGTACCTCGGATAAGCCTCTTTGCTCAATCTCATTGATGCAATGCACCACAATGGATGGGATCATGGGTGACATACGAGATGTGAAGTCTGCCAACACTCCCTGGAAGCAACACACTTAAAGTGAACATTATTTCAAAAGAACTAACACAGATATTCAGAACTAAAGGATAAAGATACTCACTTGCACAGTTTATTCACAAATGAACTAGATACACCCACATGGATAATTTGGTGAACTATGGAGACCATGTATCACAAAGGAAATGGTCAGGAAAGAATTTTAATATTTGTTGTTGGAATATCACCATATTGGAAGACAATTTTATGGGGTGGGGGGGTGACTGGTTTAATGGGATTAAGGACAAACATCAATAAGAAAGGTGTGAAGACAAGTGGTTTGATATGCTGATGAACCGAGGGTGTCGGGAGAATTTGCATAAAGCAAACAAAGAGGTGGTTTGAAGTTGGCTATTGTATTTCAAAAGGGAAACATATAATCGGAAGAATGTAAATAGACGAGCAAAGAAAGCGCTTTAAAATATCGTCACCATAAAATAAAATGAAAACAGGGTTACTCAACTCTGGGGGTAAATGCACTTCCAAGGGATTGTATGAAACAATAGAGGGGAAGATCAAAGGTAGATTAACAGATTTACGAAAACATTGAAGACTGTGCGAGTGAACTGGCTAGTAAGATCTCAACAAGGACAAAACGTGGACAAGACCAGACCTGGAGAGTTTGCTACCACCCTCAGAAAACACCCAAACGAGCCGCAGGGCAGTGTGGTAAATGTACTGGAATTTTATAGCTTAGAAAATCAGTAGACTGTTACCATTTAAAGGGAGGTTTAACTTGGAGTTATTTAAGCCACGATCTGTTTGGAAAGGTTTGAAAGTACTGATAACGGTGTCAAGGTGTTCTTGTGTTTAAGTGTAACTTTTAAAAATGTATTTTAATAAATGTTTCACTTTAATATAAAATCATCAGTTAATCTGAGAAGTTATTTCCTGATTTCAGAAAACCTTTTTGTAAAATAAATCGCAAAACCGTTCTGACAGCTGTTTCTTGATTTATAAATTTAGAGTACCCAATTATCTTTTTTCCAATTAAGGGGCCATTTAGCGTGGCCAATCCACCTAACCTGCACATCTTTGGGTTGTGGGAGGTGAAACCCACGCAGACAGGGGGAGAATGTGCAAACTCGACACGGACAGTGACCCAGGGCCAGGATTCGAACCTGGGTCCTCAGCGCCGCAGTTCCAGTGCTAATCACTGCACCACATGCCGCCCCCTGGCAGCTGTTTCAAGTATCCCTTTGGGATTTGGGCAGCTTGGCACTCACCACCTGCCACGCCATAACAAAACGCAACATGGAACACAAAAGGGACAATTTTGTGTCTCTAAACTGCATTTGGTTATGTTGCCACTAACTGTTTGTCGTTGTGTATTTGAGAATGGATTGGTTGACATTAAGCTGGGCTAAACTGTCAAGAGAACTTCAACTCAACTTTAGCTCTTGTTTCACCCTTTGGTTCAAAAATGTTTCATTGACCATTTTTTTGCTGTCTGTAGTCTATACCACAGATTTGCAGACCGTCAGCGTGAAGCTTACCTCGCCAATTCGTACAGGCGTTCCTGTCAAAGTTGGGATACAGGGGAGTGCACAGCGATCCCGACATTCAGGGTGAGCCACAACTCTGCAGTCTCGGCATTTCAAAGCCAGCTTCCCAAACTTGATCCTCTTGCCACAAGGGACACATGACTCTGGTTTTATAACCTACACAAATAAAATAAAAAAGACAAAAACAGTTGGCATTTGGAACATTGCAATGCTATTCCATGCTATAACCTGCACATCTTTGGACTGTGGGAGGAAACCGGAGCACCTGGAGGAAACCCATGCAGACACTGGGAGAAAGCGCAAACTCCACACAGTTCCCCACCCAAGGCTGGAATTGAACCCGTGTCCCTGGTGCTGTGAGGCAGCAGTGCTAACCACTGTACTGTCCCGGTGTACAGGAAAGCGAAACACAACCAAAGACGGTGGCAAAATAATTTAATAGAAACACACAAAAAAAATCAGAAATACCGTTTTAGAGACAAACTCATGAGCTCTCATCCCACCATTACTCTGAGGCGTACTACAATGATCAGATCTACTGGCTACTGATGGTGTGCTTGAGGGTGTTTCCGAGATGGCATCAAAATCTTGCCCTTTCAGATTTGCTTGAAAAAAAAAAGAGAAATTAGAAATGATGTAAAGTCCTCGTCAAATAAGCTGGACAAAGAATTCAGACAAATTGTTCAAATTTACTGGTGACCAAATAGACTCTTTCAGCCACCATCACATTCAATAATATCTTAAAAAAGCACAAGACATTGACTAGAAGTAAACTGTGCCAAATATGCACTAACAATTTTGCCTCTATTATTAATTAACCCAAGTTTATTGTTAAAACTCAGCCCACAAACTCCCAAAGTTAGCGAGCAAAAACAAATCCAAATCTGTTATTGTACAGCTCCTATTATAATATAATAGCAAGTGGTTGCACAGCAGGATTATTAGCAGCCTGGCAAGTCTCCAGCCCTTCCTCTGCGGGATGCATGGCAAGAGGAGATAAACAGGGCGAGCAAGACAGAAAGGTACAATTACCTAATTTATGTATAAATCCATACCGATACACAGCAGAGCAACCAACTGGAAGAAATAATCGTCTCTGTTTGAGCAAAGTATTCTGCATTTCTATGACAACGATACCCAAAAATATCCTACGCTCTGTTGCAGAAATTATAGGTGCGTGTCAACCCCACTTTTGGCATAACTGGACACGACAAATCCAACAATGGAAAGGAAATGTGTCTGGGCAAATGCAGATCCACTGAGACAGTCCTTCCAATCAGCTCCCCACAAATCAAGCAGAAAGCAGCATTTTAATGATTAGGATTAACTGCAATCTTTCCATAAATATTTCCGACCAGATTTGCAGATGGGCAGTGAATGCTGGCCAAGCCAGCAATGCCCACAACCCTTAACTGAATTAAGAAAAAAAACTCGGGACTTTTAAATCTCAAGCTTTCAGTCTAATGATTAAGTGTCTGGATTCCCCAACCAGATCAGCTGTTCAAAATGGCAAGCTGAACCAGAGAGAGCAGAAAGGGATTTAATTTCAGCCTGTGCTAAGTAAATAGAAAAACGGCAGTGGCTGCAAATGGCTTTCGTCACAATGTGGTGTGGAATTCACAATGTACACAATGAGATTTCAATTAAGTCAGTTTATAAAGTATAAATCCTCCAACTTAACAACAACAGCAATACCCAATTCTCAGAATTCCCTGCAACAAATAATTTATGAAAGGCAAACTCCTCAGCTGATATACAAATCTCTCCAACAATCCACATTGCTGCCAGTTTCCATCTTGTGCACAAATGTTCAATGCAGACCACAAAGAGGGGCCTCTGCGTTTTGTCAATGGAGCTCACCTGTTCGCCTCCTGCTTCTTGTCCAATATGGCACCGTCTCGATTGTAGAAACTGCCTCGATTGGCCCACCATTATTTGGCAAGGTCAGAGTGGTTTTCGCCACAATGGAGTCATTTGCCTGAAAGGTAACCGAAACAGTCAGCAATGCCCCGACAGCATTCTCATATTCACAGATCCCCAATCTTTCCTCTTCCCAGGTCCTTCCCTCCAACCCCACATCTGTAAATCTTGGGGACCACAACATTCATCATGAAAAGCTTTAAGCACTTGATTCCTTGGTTTAACTTCTTAAACTTAACTTAAGACAAGGTTTAACTTCTCTGCTAATTAGGATCAATCATTGGAAACAGCAAAAGTTGTTTCAAAGTTTTGACTGGTATAGAACAGAAAGCAGAACAAGCAGCTTCCACTCCAGCTGCATAAAGGTTTCATTCATGGTGGTGGGGGGTGCTGGTTGCGAAGGTAGCAGGATGGGTGGCGAGGGCAATTAATAAAGCATATAATATTCTAGGCTTTATTAATAGAGGTATAGCGTACCAGAGCAGGGTTATGCTGAACTTGTGCAAGACACTCAGCTGGAGTATTGTGTAAAGTCACCATAGTCCCAGATGAACATAGGCTGCTTACCCCTTTGAGAGGGGAGAGCGGACTGGTGGTGATTTAACCCGAGGATCACCACACCTCAGGCGAGGGGCAAGGTTGAGAAGGCGGGGCCTTCATGAATAACCTCAGTTGGTACAGGGATTGAACCCTCGCTGCTGGCCTCGATCTGCATCACGAACCAGCTGTGCAGCCAATAAAGGTAAACGGGGCCCATGTACAATTCGGGGCACCACAATATAGGAAGTGAACGCATTGGCGAGAGTGCAGAAGAAATTACAAGAATGGCACCAGGGATGAGAAACTTCAGTTATGAGGGTAGATTGGAGAGGTTGGAACTGTTCTCCCAAGAGGAGATTTGATAAGAGATATTCAAAATCATGAAGGGGCTGGACAGAGTAGCTGGGGGATAAACGGTTCCCGTTTGTAAAAGCATTTAGAATGAGCACGCACAAATGTAAAGTGATTTTCAAATACAGCAAATGTGATGCGAGGAAAAACCCTTTCACACTGAATGGTTCAGGTCTGGAGTAGGGAAGGGGAAGTGGGTGTTTTTTTTGGGAAAAAAAATGTATTAATAGAGGTAGGTTCAATCGAGGCATTCAGAGGGCATGATGAACAATGTTGAAGGGTATGGAGAATGATACAAATGTAATAATGTTCACTTGGAGAGCTGGTGCAGACACGATTGCCTTCCCAGAAGATGGCGCCGGAGTGAGCTCTCCCCAACAGATCCACTTTTTACTTAACTTATACTCGTTCTAATCTTTTCCCTATTATGTATTTTCTTTTATTCCCTTTTCTTCCCATGTACTTAATGATCTGTTGAGCTGCTCGCAGCAAAATACTTTTCACTGTGCCTCCTTCTGCACCGTAACAATTCTGTGATTCCATGACCTGGGCTTTTCAAAAAATAGTTCAATTGGCTAAAACCCTGACTTCAAAGGCCAGTTCCTCAATATATTTAAAAGCAACTTATTACAGATCTAACTGGGACATCCTGATCCAGAATAGAAAGTGAACACAGCAGTTGAAATAGCAATACCAGTTGGCCTAGAAAATTCTTAGAGTAGGCCCCACATTTGAGTGAATTGGACCTTGGCTGAACATAATTGCAAATTCTTGGGACTAGAGCAAGACTCTGCACCTAGGACAATGAACAATTCATTAAAAGCATGCACACGTAGGGGGAAAGAGGAGTTAGATGGCAGCAAATCAATTTTCGTTTCATTCAGTTCAGGTGTTCCAGAATAGATGTTTCAGTCAGAATAATTCCTAAATTGCAAACTTTCCCACCTTAACCGGTCTGCAACCTTTGACATGGTTGACTCCACCATCCTCCTCCACCTCCCCACTGTTATCCAGCAGGGCTACTTGCACCTGATTTCCTGCTTTGAGTCATAGCCAGATAATCACGTTACAATGGCTTCTCCTTCTGCTCCTGCACCATTACCTTTAGTATCCCCCAAGGATCGACCCTTGACCCCCTCCTATTTCTCATTTACACGTTGCCCCTTTGGTGACATCATCCGAAAGTACAGTGTTAGATTTCAAATGCCAGCCGATGACACCCAGTACCTCTCTCGACTTCTCCACTGCTGCTAACATATCAGACCGCTTACCCGACAGGTGAGCATTAAATATTGGGAAGACTGAAGACATTGTCTTCAGTTCCCACTCCAAACTCTTGTCCCTAACTATATCCCTCTCATTGGCAAAGTCTGAGATTAAGCCTTGTAACCTTGGCTGCCACATTTTACCCCAAGTTGAGTTTCCGACTTCAGATTTGTGCCAACACCAGGACAGCCTGTTTCCACCTCTGTAACATCACCCCGTCCCAGCTCATCTGGACTGAAACTCACATCCATGCCTTTGCTACCTCTAGACTGGACTGTTCCAATGCACTCCTGGCTGGCTCCCACACTTCACCAACTGTCGTACATTATATTTGTCACTGATGCTCACCTTTTCAATGGACCGTGACCGTTTCGCTGGGGCTGGCTGGATATCAACCAGGACTCTTGAAGAACGCTGCAAAGAAGCAGGTACAAAACTCTTTAATGCATCTGGACACAACTTATTACATGACCATTATTAATCAGGAAGGAATCTGGTGCTTGAGCACAATCTTCCTACCAGCATTATTCAAGTGATTTCAGGTACGATACAATGTTTTACAGCCAAGATACATTAGTAATTACAGAAATGGCTGACTGTATTACCCATGCCCTTTAACCCCAGTATAAATAGCCTCCATTTACACAGGGGCTTCAGAGACATCTTGCTGATGAAACCAGTCAGTAAAAGCAGGTTTAATAATGGGTGTGCAATCAGTAAGAAAGCTGGTACATTCATTTATAATACTAATAGGAAAATTGTGTTAAAGTGCTTCCAGAGAAAGGTACAGTGGTACAATGTTCTACAGCAGTGAGTGAGTTTGTAATTACTGAAATGGCACATCAAAAACCTGATTTACTAAGCAAGACGAGTGACAGTATGACCTGAAATCCAGGTATAAATAGCCTCCATTTAGACAAGTGTGTCATAAACTCCACGCGGAAGATAAAAATCTGCTTATGTAGACTGGCTTCACATCAGGAACAGAAAACACCTTTTATCTGAAAGAAAGTGGCATGAAAAGAGCCGTTCATCACCACGACAGATTGAGGGGGAGAAACCTGGGTCTGAAATTAGTGTCTTAAACTTAAATAAATGCAACTAAACTATGAAGATAGTGTTGGCTGAACTAGAGAGGGAAAATAGACTAAAAGTTAAGCAGCAGCAAATATTTAGAAATATATTTAATCGCACACAGATATATTCCATTGAGAGACAATGGGATGGATTCTGGAGACCCCGGCCAGAGTAGGTTCGCTCCTGGTCTCCTGCTGACGCTAGGAGCGGCACCCAGGAGCGAATCCCGCTCCTTTTCCATGCAAATTTATGCATAGAGGAGATATCGCGGGATTCTGTCGAAATTCTAACATTGGAGCGCCATTTTGAGTGGACGACCCGATACCTGCCCCCCACAACGCAAACCCTGCCCCCCCTCCCATAGCTGACAAGTAGGGGCATCCTTCTCCTCCTCTCCCTTCATCAGAGACCCCTGCCTGAAAGCTGGAGAGCAGTCCAGGCAGTAAGTTGAAAAATCACTGCATTTTCACTTATCCTTTCCCAACATCTGCTGCCTCAGACAGAAGTGTTTAATGCAGCAGCTGTTACAAGTGTCAGAGGCTTCCTCAAAAGCCCAGTACACTTTAAAGAGCTTGAAATCCCGCGACAGCTTCACACAGCAATATATTGCGTTGACCAGTGATTGATCGTTTTATTACTCCAGAGCAGTTAAGTGCTTTGACATCCTCACTTCACAGGAGGAAGCTGTGGTGAGGGGCTGTCAATCATAGTAGGAGCATTTATGAACATTATGGTTAGCATCAAAGCAGGCTAATGGAGATGCATTTAACATGAAGGAACTTTACTTTGGTTATCATTTTGTAAACGAGTACCATGCAAACATGCACTTTCCAAGCTGAATTACACTGACTTTATACTTTGTGGTTGTTGATGGTTTGATGGGCTTTGGACCATCCTTGCGGTTTGTATTAATGGAGCCATCAAACTTGAGTAAGAAAGTTTGACACCTACCCGTTTTTCTCTTTTCTTTAACTTGACAGTCCTCACAATGGAGGAATCCCAATCCTGCATCAAAAAAAAAGATAGCGTTTCATCTCTTGGCAACAATGACAAGAGAAATATTCAACCGTAAATTTTTGGGAAAGATTTTGGGTTAAACGTTTCAATTTAGACGCTGTGAAGTTTCTACATTAGATAGACTGCAGACGAACAAGCCAGCCAGACCAGCATGAATGTCACATAATGCTAAGCTGATATCTGTCTATAGCAGTAGACATTGGAACGCCATAGCAACACTAGCTTACAGAGCTATCATGAGCAGGATTAACACAATGCAATTGCGTTTCTCCAACACGTGGTAGAGTTCATCAGGTCACAGCACTGTCTGTTTAACGAGCACCCTTCACTGACACGAATGATACTCCCCATCAACCAGCTGCACACTTTGCCATAAAATCACAATTTTAATAAGCCGTTGTAAATTCTGAATGCGAGTGGAGAATACTATATACAAACCAAAATTCATAAGTTTAACTGTGAAACAATTTGTCTTCATTGCACAGGTGAGTATCATGCCTTGGACACAGTTTAAAATTTATACAGCTCAATGCTCTGGAGAAACAGGCTACAACGATATACGATAACGGACCCCATACAGAAATTACAATTGCCTAAACGTTTGAAGCAAAATTCTGAACACCAACCCTTCTCGGCATTGTCAGGAACTATTTTATCATCAATGACTCAGTCTACACAGGAGCCTGTACTCTCTGCTCCTCTTAATTCAAAGTCAGTAAATTCACATTCCTGGACAATTCATACAAACATCTGAATTAGGAGGCGGAGGCCATTCGGCCGTCGAACCTTCTCCACTACTTGATAAGATCATGGCTGATCCGATGCAGCCTTTACCTTCCTGCCTACCCCCTATACTCTTTAACTCCCTTGTCAGTCAAGAATCTATTAAACTCAGTCTTAAAATATTCAATGATCCAGCTTCCACTTCTCTCAGAAGAGGAGAATTCCTCAGACCAATGACCCTCCGAGAAAGTAACTCTCCCCATTTCAGTCTCAAATGGGACACCCCTTATTTTTAAATTTGGGTCACCGAGTTTGCGTCTCGCCCACAAGGGAAAACATTGTCAGCATCCACTCTGTCAAGTCCCCTCAGGATCTCACAACTTTTAATCACCTCTCATTATTCTAAACTCCAACGGATACAAGTTCAACCTGTCCAACCTTCCCTCATAAGACAACCCATTCATCCCAGGAATCAGTCAAGTGAACCTTCTCTGAACTGCTTCTAATGCAATTCTATCCTTTCCTAAAGATCAAAACTGTACACACTACTCCAGATGTGGTCTTACCAACACCCTGTACAACAGTAGCAAAACGTCCCTACTTTTATATTCCGTTCCCCTTGCAATAAACACAAACATTCAATTTGCCTTCTCGATCACTTGCTGTACACCTGCATACTAACGTTTTGTGATTCATATATCAGGACACCCAGAGATCCTTCCGTCCTGCAGAATTCTGCGATCGATTGCTATTTAAATAATATGCTGTTTCTCTATTCTTCCTGCCAAAGTGGACAAGTGAACATTTTCCCACATTATACTACATCTGTCAATTATTTGCCCACTACTGAACCTTTCTGTAACCTTTTACAGACTCTTCTTGTCCTTCCCGCAACTTTACTTTCCTACTTATCTTTGTATCATAGAACCCCTACAGTGCAGAAGGAGGCCATTCGGCCCATCATATTTGCACCAATGCCCCGAAAGAGCACCCTACCCAGGGTCAGGCCCCACCCTATCCCCGTAACCCCACCTAACCTTTTGGATACTAAGGGGCAATTTAGCATGGCCAATCCACCTAACCTGTGCATCTTTGGACCATGGGAGGAAGCGGGAGCACCCGGAGAAAGCCCACGCAGACACAGGGAGACAGTGCAAACTCCACACGTCACACAAGGTCAGAATTGAACCTGGAGCCCTGGCGCTGTGAGGCAGCAGTGCTAACTACTGTGCCACCATACCGCCCTGTTGCATTTGCTATTTTCCAATCTGATGGCAGATCTACATTTTGTAAAGCACATTTTGTGCCAGCACCATTCTATTTACATTGAATTATTCAATAAAGCAAATAAACTAATCCTTTCAACACAAAACAACTGAACAGGAGAGACTGTGCCACCTTAAATTCACTGGGTGTCCCTAATACCCTTCAATCAAACACCATTAACCCCAACCTTATCTAACAAAATAAAAACATGTAAAAAGATTTACCAACGAGTCATCAGTCTTGTCATAGCTAATATCGGAATGAGACATAAATGATCCAGACTCATCTATTGTAGATAATCTAAAAAAAAAGTAAAAAATATTTTAGGAACCATCAACTCATCAAGAACATTCAGTTATTTGACTTCCCTACTTTGCCCAATCCCAATTCTATACAATTGCAAGATATTTGGCTATCACGTGCCCCGCTGCCCCCTCCAGTCATTATGAACAGTGCACATTTCTACCCAAATAACATTTTAAAAGTCGGCAACATTGTTATTTGGTCACACTCGAGGGTGAAAAAGATAGTATGCACCACCCTCGACAATAGTAAATCCCATCTTATTTATTTGCGCCTTTCAGCTGGAGCAAAGAATCTTTAGAACTAGAGAAACAGACTGCGAGAGGGTGTGACACCTTACAGCCAGGCCAAGATGATGCCACATAACAGGAGGACAACACAGGTAGTCACTTTGCATCTCCGCAGGATGCTTCAAAGCTCACTTTTGCAATGCGGCCACAATTGCTTTGCAGGCTAATGCAGCAGCTAGTTTGCGCACAGCAAAATCTCACAAACAGCAAATTAGAGGAGTTACTAGTTAGTCCGTTTTGGTGACGCTGACTTAGGGAATACCATTTTGGGAAGGCTGAACAGTGGGATCTTCCATCTCAACAGGTGTGGGGGCCTCAGTTTAGAGGCAGCATCCGAGACAATGGAGCATTCCCTCAGCACTGTATGAAACTGTCAGCCTATATACTGGAGGACTGGAGTTGGACTTGAACCCACAATTCTGGTTTGCAAATTCCTCACCTAGAAAGCCAATTCCATGCAGAATAACTCATGAGCAAGAGGCATGGCTTCTACAAATATTTAATTTTACACTAATGCTTTTGGTGCAAGTGTTTTTAAAAAGTATAATGCCAAGGAAACCCACCAAGGTATTTTGAGGTGGCATCCAACTTCATTTTGAATTTTGTTAATTGAGAGAATTTTGATAAAACATTCAAGTGCTCCATGGACAACAATGAAAGAGAAAGGAGGGGAGAGTACTCTTATAAAAGGAAGATAGGCAGCACTGTGGTGCAGTGGTTAGTGCTGCTGCCTCACGGTGCCGAGGTCCCAGGTTCGATCCCAGCTCTGGGTCACTGTCCGTATGGAGTTATCACATTCTCCCAATGTCTGCATGGGTTTCGCCCCCACAACCCAAAGGTAGGTTAATTGGCCACGCTAAATTGCCCCTTAATTGGAAAAATGAATTGGATAATCTAAATTTAAAAAAAAAAAAGGAAAATAATTCACTCAAAAGAATTCCCAGCTGTTCTTTGCTGGTATTAAGATCTGGAAAGAGATTCTCTTTCCTGCCACTGCCACTGCAGTGACATCAGATAGCGAGGATCTCAGTTTATTCTACCATAACAGCTGGAAGAGGCATAATTCCGAACCAGACAGAACACTGTTCTGGACACTCCACCTCAAACCACACTACAGGTTTGGAAATGTCACCTCTGCCTGTCCGGTGGATTTGCAGGGACAGGCAGCACCAAAAGCAGTCCGGGGACTGGTTTTATGTCTGGCCTCCAGCTGGTTGTACTGGGGCATATGAGGAGAAACTGCAGTTATCGGAGCACCCTGGCAAAGAGTGAGGATTGACTGTTGGACCTCCAATGCTGCAGAAAAATTGGTGCTTTGGTTTTCCAAATATTTTCAAGCATAATTGTGAAAAAGTACTGCCCCTTTACCCGACTTCCTCCCAAGTGTTGTGTGAAATTTCAACTGCGACGTTTCCAGATTTAACAGGATGCAAAGACCACGCCTGACTTTTTCCCCCCTCCCCAATTATGAAGCTTTATCCTAAAACCAACAGCACAAACAATTTGTTGGTGACTGAAATGTACTACCGTTTGTTGGATGTATATCCATTAGAATTTGAGCATTTGGGGTTGAGGAAAGCAAGAGCAGACTTCTGTTCTTCATTTAATTGAATGCTGGTCGAGCCTTCTGTTATGAGGAGCTCTCGGATAAGCTGAATCTGACGTTCCTTAAATGAAAGAAAGTAATTACTACAACGGAAGAGTACCATTGGCGCAAGTTAAATCAAATCTTAATGTGGTCACGCTGCCTGCTTCTGATCATTCTCCAGGTGACCCTTAAGCACACAGATAGCAGCTGAGGACAGCATTTGGGTTTGGGTGCAATGGTCAAACTGCCTGAAAATGCTCACGGTCTTAAGCTTGTGGATAAAGAATGAAAACAGGAACAGATTACCAGTTTTCTCCTCCAACTGCACTCCAAACACAAGCCACTGCCAACAAGAGGGAGAAAATGGGATTACAAGATGTTCCACTACACGTTAAGGTGGTCATCAGGCCTCATGTAACATTCGCATTCATAGTATTGCCAAATAATTATTCAGTGCGCTGGTTTAGCACACTGGGCTAAATCGCTGGCTTTTAAAGCAGACCAAGACAGGCCAGCAGCCGGTTCAATTCCCGTACCAGCCTCCCCGAACAGGCGCCGGAATGTGGCGACTAGGGGCTTTTCACAGTAACTTCATTTGAAGCCTACTTGTGACAATAAGCGATTTTCATTTCATTTCATTTTAATTTCAACACCACCTTGGCAGTGGAGTGGTGAGAGCGATTGTTGAAGACTAAATGGGGAACAAGGTGTTTGCAAATGGCTAGAAAAGGTTGAGATTTCGAAGTTGCTTTGTTAAATAAGTGGGGCATGTAGATATTTGTAACCCCAATTTTTCACAGCTCAAATGTTGCAAACAAGGTACTGCAGGCAAAAGATCAGAAAATCAAGTACCAAACTCCCCGCCATCCAATTTTATAGGTTGTGAGAAAGCAGGCCAAGCTCATCATATATGAAGGTTTCCAGTCGTATATTTTACATATTTTTAACGCTCCACCCAAAGTGCAAACAGAGGCCTCTTGCTGCAGCAGAACTCAGGGCAAGTTTTACAGGGGTCGCTTGTGCTTCAGCGCTCCCTCTGCGACATGGCAGGTTACTTGGTTTTACCTAGTGGTCATTTAATTTGAGATTTTCTGGCATTTGCACCCACGCTTTTCTTCAACGTTTAGTTACTGTGGGCTATCGCACAAAAACAAAGAGTTTGAGGATTTAAAAACATTTATTCTTGGGATGTGGGTGTCACTGGCTGGGTCAGTATTTGTTGCCCATCCCAGATTATCCTTGAACTGAGTGGCTTGCTAGGATATTTCAGACGGGGACAGTTAAGAGTCAACCACATCACTGTGTGGGTCATATAGGCCGGACCGGGCAAGGACGGCAGATTTCCTTCCCTTAAGGACAATGAACCAGATGGGTTTTTACAACAATCGGCAATGGTTTCATGGTCACCATTAGATATTTAACTGCAGATTTTTATTTAATTCAAATTTCACCATCTGCCATGGTGGGATTCGAACCTGGGACCCCAGAGCAATACCCTAGGTCTCCGGATTACTGGTCCACTGCCAATACCACGATGCCACTACAAATTTTTGCTACAAATACTTTCTCCACCAGACAGCCTTCCATATACATCTGCACAAGAGAAGCGGGAAGCGTGCTGTTCCTGCAAGGGGTAACATCTTTATTATGCCGTTTGTGGATAACTTTCATGAGGTGGCAGCGTTCCCTAGTGCATGCAGGCAGAGTTCTTCATTTTAATCCCTTGATTTTAGAGGAAAGGTTTGCTCTCAATGTCCAGATGGCTCCAAAGCATAAACATAAATAGCAGTGAGCAATATTCATGAAGCTATCATAATGCAACATCCAACAGGATCGGCTTCATCTGAAGCAGCACTAGATGGATGGACTGATTTATAACAACCATGGTTGTTGAGCCCACAAAGGAATCACCTCATCCAGGGTACCTCAGTTACGGTTTGCTGTCCTTTGCAGCATCAAGAAAATAAGTGCCATTTTTGAAATGCGGAGCAAATTGACCACCTTCCTTCAAATGCCAACATACCTCGGTCTCATTTGCAGCCAGATTTGAGGAAACCAAGTGACCGCTCTCAGGCCACTCTCCTTTGACACACCTCAGAGCAAGCAAGCAATTTGTTGGCAACCTCCGGCAGCTTTTAAAAAAGCATTCCTTTGGAACCTCATTAGTTTGTGCAAACTGTAAATTAAGGGTGCAGGTCAACCTCTCTAAGCAAACCTTTATTTTGGCTGGAGCTTCATCAGATTGGGGAAAGTGTCTTGCATTGCAACACTGGCCCTGGATTCTTCAAATTGGGGCTGAAGTGTTGATTACACAAGTACAATACTTTCTAAAGGCCTTAGATTGTGTAATACTTCATGAAGTTGGAGAAAACACCATAGGCTGATGAATCATATTTGTACTGCCTCCATACTACCAGTCCTTGTAAATTATATAAATTGGGGTTAAGCATATTTGGGAAAGCATTGACTGAATGATTATATGAGCACATAATAAAGAGACACTCATTGACACCGGTGTGGGAGTAAAGTTAGGAGGTACACACCTATTATGCTTTGCGCTGAATAAATCGAAACAAAAATTGGCTTCTGGTCTCCTACTCACCAACTGGCTGTCATGAGGTTGACTGCCATCAGCTGTAACCCAGTTAAAATAAACTTTGCAATAATGCAGCACGCTGGATGTTAGATACTTCAGTGCAACAGACAACATTGTGTTACAAGCACGCTTTTAAACTTGAGCTTTATTAACACTTCAATTTCCCCCCCCCCTCCCCATTTCACAAAGTTACATAGAATTTACAGCACAGAAACAGGGCATTCATCCCACATGGTCTACGTCAGTGTTTGTCCACCATCCACCCTTCAGCTACCTCTATCACTATACCCATGTATTCCTTCCTCCCTCATATGTGAACCAAGCTTTCCTTTAAGTGCATATGTACTGTTCACCTCACTGACAGGATCGGGTAGTCAGCATGGATTTACAAAAGGGAGATCATGCTGGACAAATCTACTGGAATTCATGGAGATGTAACTAGCAGAGTTGACAAGGGGGGGGGGGGCGGGGAGAGCAAGTTTGTGGATGTTGTTTATTTGTACTTACAGAAGGCTTTCGTCAAAGTCCCACATAAAATTAAAGTGCATGAGGGGTAGGTGCATTGAGATGGCTAGAAAACTGGCTGGCAGACGGGAAACATAGGAATAAACTGGTCTTTTTCTAAATGGGGCAGGCAGTGGGGTACCACAGGGATTGGTGCTGGGACCCCAGCTAGTCACAATATATGTTAATGATTCAGATGAGGGAACTAAATGTAATATCTCCAAATTTGCAGAGGACGCAAAGCTGGGTGGAAGGGTGAGCTGTGAGGAGGATGCTTCAGCCTGATTTAAACAAGTTGAGCGAGTGGACGAATTGCAGTATAATGTGAACAAATGTGAGGTTATCCACTTTGGTAGCAAAATTAGGAAGGCAGAACAGAAAGGCAGATTATTATATGAATGGCTAGAAATTGAGGGGGGAATGTGTAACAAGACCTGGGTGTCCTTGTACATCCGTCGCTGAAAGTAAGCATATGGGTGCAGCAGGCAGTAGAGGCCTTCATAACGAGAGGATTGGAGTACAGGAGCGGGGATGTCTTGCTGTAATTATACAGGGCCGTCGTGAGACCACACCTGGCATATTGTTGTGCCGTTTGGGGTCCCTGATCAGAGGAAGGAGGTTATTGCCATAGAGGAAGTACAGCGAAGGTTTACCAGGTTGCTTCCTAGGACGGCCGGACTGATATAAGAGGAGAGATCGAGTTGGTTAGGACTATATTCGCTGGGGGGGGGGGGGTTGTGATCTCCGAGAAATCTATCAAATTCAAGGGCAGCACGGTGGTTAGCACTGCTGCCTCAAGGCGCCGTGGTCCCAGGTTCGATCCGGGCCCAGGGTCACCTGTGGAATTCACTACCACGGAAAGCAGTTGAGGCCAAAACATAGTATGTTTTCAAGAAGGAGTTAGCTCTTGGGGATAAAGGGATCACAAGATATGAGGAGGAAAGCAGGAACAGGTTATTGAGTTGGACGATCAGCATGAATGGCGGAGCAGGCTCGAAGGGCCAACTCCTATTTTTCTGTGATAAGTGTTCCCTATTATTACCATTCCCCATTATTACCATTCCCTTGCTTTTAAAATAAAGTTCTGCCAGAATGTCACATATTAATGTTCTGCTGTCAGCTGCAAATGGAAACATTCGGGCATCCCCATCAAATTCTTTCAGGATTTTAAAGGGCTCTATTATATCACCCTTCAATCTTCTCTTTGAGAAAATGGAGCCCCAGCCTGGTCTATCACCTTAGAAAATCTTTCTTCCAGTTGCACTGCACTATCATTTTCATACAATGGAGACCAAAATGGTTCACAACACTTCAAGTGAAGTCTAAAAAAGATGTTAATGCATGTTTAACATTCTCCTGCTCTAGGAATGAGCCCTGGTGTTTGGTTTGCCACTTCCTTGGCTTTGCTACCTAATTTAGACACTTCATTTCCTTTCCTTTCCTCCCTGCCCCCCCCCCCCCCCCCCCCCCAAAAAAAAAGGAGCATGACCTTCTTGTTCTTACTAACAAAATGTAGGAATATATTACAGGGAGGAGCTGCTTCCAAGTATATCAAGTACATCCAAATATAGGTTAAACATTTACTGCAAATATAAAATTGGCTCGATTCTTTTGAATGCTGGACATGGTTAGAGAAAATTGTTGTAACTTGACCACAAAAAGGCAGTCGAAACACTTTGTTAATAAAGTTAACCTTCTTTAATATATAAAAATAACAGTTTAACATACAGTATGGACTCAAAAACAGGAGTAGTTCACATAGAAACAGAATAGAATTGGAACTAACGACAGTCAATACAAATATACACAGGTAACGACATCACAGCACTCATCAGAAGATGCATTACACTATAACTTAAACACGGAAATAATTAGCAGGAAGCATTTCCAGAGTGAAAGGTAGTGTTAACTCTTCCGGGTTAATAGTTTTGTGTGAATGGCCAGCCTTCCACATTCTATCCTCTGTAACCTCAGTCATCTAAATCTCCTGCTGGCCATATCCTTACTCACACCAAGTCGCGTTACCACATTGACCTCCTTTGGCTCCCAGTTAAGCCACAGCTCGATCGTTAGAATTCCCATCCTGATTTTCAAACTTGTCCACACACAAAACATTGTGTATAAATTACATTTCTGACAGCTCTGTATAAATGCTGCCTGACCTGCCGTGCTTCCATTTCCAGAATTTTTCCTATTGTTTCATATAGTTGGAGGATTGTGTAATGGAGTTTTCACTGTACGCCACTACCAGGCACGCAATGTTATTTACCCTCAGACTGACTGCATTTATCGTGGTTTTATTTGTAACAGAGCAAAAGGAGAACAGTTGTGATGACATGGTGTACACCACCCCTTTTCTCTCTTATTGCTAAGTCATTGATAAAATTAGAAAGAGCTGGAGCTGCATTTTGTTAATTACCTCATCACATCTTCTGGGCATTGCAAAATGGATTATATCCAATATATTACTCTTGAAGTATAAGCATTTGTTACTTAGGTAAATTGCACCCAGTGAATGCAGTTAAACCCGTTTTCTTTGTAAAATGTTGACTGAAGGTGGAATTGAGTGCAAACGCCAGAATAACACCACAGAAGATAAACAGGCAGGTGGAGATCTCAATATTTTATCCAAAAGGAAGCACTTTACATCTGACAGAACAGCACTCAGTACAGGACTGTAGCCTTACAGTGGAACTTCAACCCACAATCTTTCGAATCACATGGGTGCGCTATCAAGTGGATAAATAGCAAGGGAGAATATGCAAAGAAAGGTGCACTTTCATAGACTTCCACTAATGAACACAAAAAGGATTTATTAATAAGAATTGTTACTTATTAATGTAGCCAGCTCCCAAAATATCTCTTGACCAGGAGGACTCCACCCCATGGTAAGAGTCCCAATTGGTGCCCAGGTCAGGTGGCCCATAATCTACCAGGTTGCCCTTAAAAGCGACAATCACCACAAATCCCAGTTATTAACAGATCAGCCAGGTATAAATATTTAAGATCTCAGTTTGATATTTACTTCAAAAGAAACAGCTTTAATACGAAATATAAAACCCACAGTCTATCGGAGTTTGAACTTGCATGATGTGCAAGGTCTTGTTTTTTGTTGTTGGAATCATTACATTATTCAAAAATAATAATGAATATCCAATCATCTTTTAAACTATTAATGCATCCAACATATGTCAATTACAACAGGCAGCTGAAAAAAAAATTAATCTTTTTCCTAGGGTTGATTCCGACCCGAGTTAACTGTCTGTGTGGAGTTTGCACATTCTCCCAGTGTCTGCGTGGGTTCCCCCCAGGGGCTCCGGTTTCCTTCCACCGTCCAAAGATGTGCAGTGCAGGTGGATTGGCCATGCTATTTTACCCCGAATTGGAATTTAAGGGCGGCACGGTAGCATAGTGGTTAGCACAATTGCTTCACAGCGCCAGGGACCCGGGTTAGATTCCCGGCTTGGGTCACTGTCTGTGCGGAGTCTGCACGTTCTCCCCGTATCTGCGTGGGTTTCCTCTGCGTGCTCCGGTTTCCTCCCACCGTCCAAAGATGTGCGGGTTATGTGGATTGGTCACACTAAAATTGCCCTGTAGTGTCTAAAGGTTAGATGGGGTTGCTGGGTTACGGGGATAGGGTGTAGATGTGGACTTAGGTAGGTTGCTCCTTCAGAGGCCGGTATAGACACGATGGGCCAAGTGTACTGTAAATGTTATGATTCAATAAATAAGCATGTCATTGTTAAAGGTTTACAGAAGGGAAGACCCAACTGTGCACCCAAAGATCCTGCCAGACGCCAACAAGTGACAAAATGCAGTTTACTGCAAACAGATACATTGCTCTATCAGTATTAGCAAATTGCTGAGTTTTTGCTTGTGTATCACTTCACCTCTAAATAAATCGGAGTCAAGTAGTTTTAGCCTGCACATATTGATCTGGCAATGTATCATTTGCAACCTGCCAAGAGTTGATGGGAGAATGTAAGACTGTACTTCCCCCCCACCAGTGGTTTAGTCACAATTGGGCCTTAAATGCTTATAACTGGGCACGCTAGTCCTCATCCAGTGAATAAAAGGTGCAGCTTCTGGTCCCCAAGGATAAATCTGCTTTTGAAAACAGTTGCCACACCATAACAAGAGCAAGAGGGCTGAAGGGGAAAGCTTTAAACAGATGTTGCAGTTTGTTTGGCTAAGTGCACGATGTTCCTTCAATATTACAAGGTGGTTACTCAATCTAATAGTCAGCCCTGTATCCAGAAATTATGAAACACAGTTTTTAAGCACTGGGTTTGGAATGAAGTTTTAAAATCAGCCAGACATACCAGTCTTTCGCACTCTGTTTCTGCTTTCTGCCGACGTTTCATTTCTACGTCAACTTGGTTACGAGCGTGCTTCAATTTGACATCAAGTGCACTCCGTTCTGTCTCAGCTTTTGTTAGGCACTCTGCGGCACGGGTCAGCTCCAGCTCAGTCTTTTGCCATTTTCTTCTGCACTCTTCGAAATTTCTGGCTAACTGAATAAACTCTGATGGAAAAAAGGTATGGTTATAATTAAGTGCTCACCAATGTAACATGCTTACTCGGTCTCCACACTATCCATAAGTCTTGCCATTTCCTTTGCCAAAACATGCCCCGCAGCTTCTCGACTCAACGACTCTCCCTCGGACTGATCTGTCCCCTGTAAGAACCCTATTCACGACGCCCTCTGCTGCTCGTTTGGCCCTTGTTCCACACTATAACCATTCACTATTTGTTGATGTACCATTTGTCAATGTACTCTGTCAATTATGCTTTTGTTTACTATGTATGACTGTGTACATTCCCTTGGCTGCAGAAAAATACTTTCTACTGTACTTTGGTACATGTGACAATAAATATCAAGTCAATCAATAGGTACTACTGGGTTAAAAATTATATATAACACTGTCAGACGTTAAAGATGTTCCAAACCAGAGTTTCCAAAACATTGCCTCAGTCCTGTGGCTAGTTGCCATGGCGATTTAGCCCGTGTGATGCCCCGTGACTCATTTTCAATTTGGGGTTATAATGCAAATTTTGCTGCGCTCTCCTCCTCAGATGAAAAGGGACACTCTCAAGGTCAGGCTGGTTCAAAATAATCCCGCCATTATTCTGGGGCGGGGAGAAATAAAACAGAAGAGATCCATTGAAGTCATAAGGGGGAAAAGACATCGAGTGGGAACAATTTGAGCAACGAGAAATGTAAGCAACACTGGGCGGGTTAGCACTGCTGCCTCACAGCGCCAGGGACCAGAGTTCAATTCTGGCCTTGGGTCACTGTCTGCGCAAAGTTTGTTCGCTCTCCCAGTGTCTGCGGGGGTTTCCTCCGGGTGCTCTGGATTCCTCCCACAGTCCAAAGAGGTGGTTAGGTGAATTGGCCATGATAAATTGCCCCTTAAGTGTCCAAAAGGTTAGGTAGGATGCTCTTTCCAAGTGTTGATGCAGACTCGATGGGCCAAATGGCCTCCTTCTGCACTGTAGGGATTCTATAACTGATACCAGGGAAAGTAAAATGGGAGTCAGAGGAACCAGCAGACAGAGCAGATCAGCCAGGGGCAGACTGCACAGATATTGAGGGTGGAGTGGAGAAACGCTCAGTTTCAATAAGTGAATATGCTAAGTAACATGTGAAAACTGCATGTATATTAACTACAGTCATTCCGTAGAGAGAAATAATTGCTACTAAATATGTAGAATTTAATACAAGGCGCTGTCATTCTCCTGGTATGACAAGTAAAAGTAAGGATTAGCAAATTGGTTCAAACAGTTGAAATCTTTATGTTTGAAGGAATTATAACCATTCCATTTTGCATTATAACCATTTTGGCTG
Organism: Scyliorhinus torazame; assembly: GCF_047496885.1. Lineage (NCBI taxonomy): Eukaryota > Metazoa > Chordata > Chondrichthyes > Carcharhiniformes > Scyliorhinidae > Scyliorhinus > Scyliorhinus torazame. The sequence goes on along the minus strand of NC_092738.1, from coordinate 21,747,743 downwards.
GTCCATGAGGCTTTGTGACACATAGTTGTCCAGCTCACCAAACCAGGTTTGAATCCCTATCCTGTTAGCTTTGTACCATATACCCAGGATTTTAAGTATCTCAAAAGTAAATTAGATGCATAATCTCACTGATCATGACCAACATTGGCAAAATTGTATATGCTTACGTGGCTCAATGCCTTCATTTAGTACTTCCATCTGTCTGAGCAACTGCTCGAACATGTTCCGTAGAGTGACCATCGCAGATTCCATTTTCCTATATATGAAAGAAAGATTAAAACATAATTGCAACTAGAACAGTGACACAGCTTCCACACACCCCTCAGTTTTAAAATGAAATGCTCTCATGTACACACTGGACTTGCAAGGCGGCAAAAACCAAGACAAGAGTCTTCTCTTCCGCCAACTGAATTTTAGCCTGACAGGTAGTTTAAGGTGAAGTCAATCTTCTCTCCACGACTCCACCTGCAGGGAACCACGTTTGGCTGGAAGTTACAAGACATGCCACATGTACAGGTGCAGTCAAATGTTCCCTTGAAAAATCATAAAACGGCTGTCAGCCCAAAGATGGTGATTGGATTGGTTTACCCTTCCGATCCCCTCAATAGTCTTATTATAATTTATAAATGATGAGACCTGGAGTAATGGGCTTTGCATAAACACAGTGCCACAGAGTACGCACTGCCACTCAACAGTAGAAATTTTGAGTATGTCATGATTTCGCCAGCCAGAATGAAGGACCGAGTTTGATGTGGTGGTGACAAAAATACTACTTCATTAAACTGCACATGCCCAATCACAAATGATAACAATTTAAAGAATAATTTCTGGAGAATTTAATTGAAACCAACAACACAAGCTGAAGATTCCCAGAGGACATGCTTCAGCCAAGATGCCTCCAGCAACATAAAAGGCAATGCGCAGTGGTTCCTCAATTTTTGGATATTGAGATCTTTAACAACAATATTTCCTCCACAGAAAACTTCATTTGCGAAAAATAGCTTAAATCATCCCTCACAGATTGGATAAGCAGCTCCGTTAAGTGTTTAAGAATCCAAATGCTAACAGCACTGATGGCAAATGGGCTGTGCTCCAAGCTGTACTGTTAACGGATGAGGAAAACGGTTCAATTTAGTGCAAAAAACATGGGATCTGGTGCCACTCACATTCAAATAGAACAAAAAAAGTTTTGAAAATATTGCTTAGGTATGCAATAAGTACAAGCATTGAAGTGCTGCGCACAGCAAAGGCACAAAAGCATCATTAAACGCGGATACGTAACCACAACCCACTCATGCCCACAAGAACACAATACAAGACCAGAAATGTAATGTCTCAGGATTGCAGTGGCATTGGGCAGACAATGCTATGGCCTGAAATTACTTAACTGAAACTACACAAGTGCAACTAACACACCATTAAAGTTAGCCCATAATCTTTTCATTGGAAGGGTAGGAGACTATTTCCCACCTCACCCAATGCTCTGGTGTGCCGAGTATACACAAGGTTGGCAATTGTATTATTGGAATGCATAAAACAGTCGCTACCACTTTCACTTCCAAATCCAAAGATCGTGGATTTAAGTCCCACTCCAGAGAACTAAGACTGGGAACTGGGTCGGACGTTCCCAGTGCAGCACTGAGCGACTATTGCACGGTCGTGCTGACTTTTGAATGAGGTTGAACGGAGACCTGTGGCGTACACAGAAGATCCCATGGCACTACTTTGAAGAAGAGCAAGGGGGGAAAAGAAGGAGCTCTCCCTGGTATCCTGGCCAATATTTAATCTCTCATGCAACATCAGAAAAACAGATTATCTGGTCATTATCACATGGCTGTTTGCAGGATCTTGCAGTGCACAAATTGACAGCCATGTTTCCTGCATTACAACAGTCACCACACTTCAAACAGAACACTGGACTGGACGCAATGAGGGGTGCCAAGAGGATGGGAAAGGTGCTATAGAAATACAAAACTGATTTTTGAAAGCCCAGGGATGTGCAGGTCCAGTGGATCTGGGGGGGGGAAGAGAGAAAGAGGAAATAGGTAGGGTCAGGGTATTGAAGTTGATGGCAGCACAGTGGTTAGCGCTGTTGTTTCACAGCTCCAGGGTCCCAGGTTCAATTCCTGACTTGGATCACTGTGCGGAGTCTGCACGCTCTCCCCATGTCCCGAAAGACGTGCTGTTAGGTGAATTGGACATTCTGAATTCTCCCTCTGTGACCCGAACAGGCGCCGGAATGTGGCGACGAGGGGATTGTCACAGTAACTTCATTGCAGTGTTAATGTAAGCCTACTTGTGACACTAATAATAATCTTTATTGTCACAAGTCGGTTTACAATGCAATGAAGTTACTGTGTAAAGCCCCTAGTCGCCACATTCCGGCGCCTGTTCGGGTCACAGAGGGTTCAGAATGTCCAATTCACCTAACAGCACGTCTTTTGGGACTTGTGGGAGGAAACCGGAGCACCCGGAGGAAACCCACGCAGACATGGGGAGAACGTGCAGACTCCGCACAGACAGTGACCCAAGCCGGGAATCGAACCTGGGACCCTGGCACTGAGGCGCCAGTGCTAACCACTTGTGTTACCCCATGTGACAAGTGTGTCATTTGGATTGGATTTATTTATTGTCACGTGTACCGAGGCAGTGAAAAGTATTTTTCTGCGAGCAGCTCAACAGATCATTAAGTACATGGGAAGAAAAGGGAATAATAATTGTGACAATAAAGATTATGATCATAATGAATGACAGAGGATGCTCAAAGGGCCTCCAACAGCTCCTATTTGCTATGCTAAATTGCCCCTCAGTGTCCAGGGATGTACAGGTTAGGGGATATAGGATGGGGGAAGTGAGTAGGGCCGAGGTAGCGTGCTCTTTCAGAGGGTCAGTTCAGACTCGATGGGCTGAATGGCCTCGTCCTGCAAATTCTGCGCACCCATTGATTTTGTCCTTCCTGGACCATGTTGGTATGTTAGAGATATCTGGCTGATCAGAGAGGCCAGCTCACTGGGCAACGCCGCTGGGACTCTCCATTGATCAGGAGGGAGAGGGGAGGCAAACGGCTCTTCCCGCTCTTTGTGGCTTTGGTCCAGGAGCCCGGCTCCGACCGGTAAGGAGCCGCAGAACCCGTCCCGGGGGGAAGAGAAAGAACGAGAACAAGGTGTGGATGGCAGGCCGCTGTTACCGGGAGAGGGGTCTTACCGCTCAGTGCCTCCGGTCCGGGCTCGGTCTCGCGCTCTCCACCCCGCGCCTGCTCCGTTGCTCCGGGTCGTTTGTTCGCGGCCTGATTTCAAACTCTCCCCAACGGCCAATCAGACCGCGGCGTTGCCCCACCCCACCCCCCGTCGTGACGTAACCACGCCTTAAAGGGACCGTCCCCGCCCGCCTTCGTCACCGCCAGAGGCGGGATCTTCATTTGGCCGACCGTAAATCCCCCACTCAGGAAACGCCTCCTCTCGTCAGCAACCGAACCGAAAGGGCACAAGTACCCCAGCCATATCCGCCATATCACCCTTACACCAAAGAAAAGTGGAATGATAATTTTATTCCTGTTGTATCCTCCCTATTTCGTTATATAACATCACATCTAGTTTACCAACCCATTCCTTTCTTCACAAATATGGGCACACCTCTGCAGTGCAAATAACGCACATTTGGACATACCTTGGGCTGGATTCTCCATTGTTGGGACTATTTGCCCAATGCCGGCGTCAAAATGGTGGAGTTTTATTGCTGAAAATCCTGGATTAAAGGGACTGGAATTCACAATCCCTGCAGGGGGCTAGCAGGGAGCCGGAGTAAATCTCGCACCTTTTGCTGCCTGTACGGGCCCCGCACTTGCGGGTCAGAGGCTGCACATGCGCATGGTGGTGGCCTCCAGCGGCCGTGCCCCATGGTGGACTCAGACCGCGGAGCTGGACCCAAAAAAGGCGCCACGCGCCCGACCCTCTACCCCCGCACGAACATTCCCCCTGGCCTCTGATCGGCTCGCCTCTGACTGAGTATGCAGCCGCCACGCAAGTATCCCGACCGGCAGGACCACGTTAGATCCACGCCGTCGGGAACTCAGCTGGTTGGGGGGCAGAGGATGTCGGGAGTGGGCCTCTGGCAATGGCCCACGGCGGCGTGGCGTACTCCCCGGTGACACCACTTTTTGGTGCCCGGAAAATCGCTGAACCGGTGCCGGGCCCGTTTTCGGCGCCAAACTGGATTCTCCGCCCCATCGCCAGCTGCGATTTCGGCGTCGGTATGCGGAGAATGCAGCCCCTTCGCTTTAGCTCCGTAATATCACCTGACTTCATCCCTGCCTCAGCTCATCGGCTGCTGAAGCCCTCGCCCATACCTTCATTACCTCAAGACATGACTATTCCAACACACTCCTGGCTGGTCTCCCACATTCTATGCTCCATAAACCATCTAATTCGGGCCTCTTGACCATCCCCAATTTTAATTTCTCCACTGTATCTGGGCCCCAAGCTCTGGAATTCCTCCCCTAACCTCTTCACCTCTCCACCTGGCTGTTCTGCTTAAAATCAAACTCTTTGACCAAGCTTTTGTCCATTTGACCTAACATCATACATTCTTTTTTGATAATACTCCTGTAAAGTACTTTGGGAGATTGTGTTACATTAAAGGTGCTCTATAAAGTATAAGCTGTGGAAATGATATACCACATCCAGTGTGGTTTCATGTCAGAGGCATATATTCAGGAGTGACACTGTTGTCAGCTTTTCTGATGTTGGGTAGTCATAGATGTGGCTGTGAGTCCATTGTACCAAGACGAGCTCTCTCACCTCTACCCCTCTGCTGTCATTTCTCCTGCTTTGCAAATGCTCTTGATAATGACTACATTGCTCTGCCTCCTGTAACCTGGGGAGCTTACTCACTGTTCCGGAGAAGCTGATTTGCTTCTCATGGCAGGCAGCTGGTCACCTGTTGCTCTGGGTGTCTCCCAGTAGATGCCTGACAGCAACTGCATTTGGTGGCTACCTACTAGCGGAACACTGTCTTCTCATGCCTTGGAGGCACATAGCTTCTGGTGCCTGGTGGACATTGGCTTGTAGATGGTGACAAGCTATAGTTGATGATTATCTCTCGATGATGACTCTTTAAATCTATTTGTACCCAAAAATAAAACCCAATGAGCAGCGAGGGACTGGAAGGATTTAATTTTCTTGTCAGCCCATTTCATATTTGGTACTCAGACACAATTCTGAGGTTTAGCTTGGCCTAAAACATTAGCATCAGTCATTAATATTTGTTTGTTTCTTCAAAATGACATCTCGTACTCTCAAGTGAAATGATTGTATTGTCTCATGGTGAGGATGCTGAAAAGGTACCACTCACATTAACAGAAGTACAACATGCCTCCTGCAATATCTCTGGTGGTCAGTAGGTGGCAGTTATGTCACAGCGAATTCATTGAACACCCTGGCTGGGATTCTCCATTCACCGCCGCTGCGATTGGGAATCCCGATTAGGCAGACAATGGAACGTCGGCAGAAAAACGGGATCGGTGCTGGGCGTCAGACCCATTCCCATGGGACCTGCATGCAATTGAATTCTGCACCTCCCATGTGTTGCTCCAACCTCACAGCGGGAAATCCACCTGGCGGGCTTTAGTGTAATATGGCCAAGACGAGCTCTGGCATGGCGGACTCCAATGGAGTCAAGGGGGTCATCCCATTGCTCACATGCCCCTCTGCTGCTGCCAGGTTGCAGAGGGAGGGAGTCCCCCAAGGATCCTGAGAGTTGGGTGAGCTTGGGTTGTGAGAGAGGGATTGACCCTGGACCCATACCCCTGGGATGGGGGTCCTGTGTCTGGTCTGCCTCTTCCAGCCCTGGACAGCCTGAATTTCAGGCAGCCCTCTGCTGAACGGCATCCTCCTGGCTCTGAGTTTTTAAAATTCTGATGTGGCCTTCTCAGTCTCAACTGCTGACAGCTGGAGAGCAGTCCAGTGGAGAATCAAAGTAGGAACCCTTTCCTAACATCTGCTGCCTCAGACAAAAGTGTTTAAAGCAGCAGCTGTTACAAGTGTCAGAGGCTTCCTCCAAAGCCACAACAATTGAAAAGGCTTCAAATCCCTTGCCACCCTTTAAAATGCGAAGTATCCATTCAATTTCACAGAGCAATACCTTTCACCAGCCTGTGATTGACAGTTTAATGGTTCAGAAACAGCTGCTTAGGAAGTTTGTTTATTTATCTTTCCCTTCACGCTTGAATGCATCTCAAGTACCCTGCTTTAATGGTAACCACAATGTTTGTAGCATTCTTGCAATGATTGATGGCTCCTGACCACACCAAAGCAGCTAAGTGGTTTCACTTCCTCTTTTCTAACAGCTGAAAACACTTAGCTGCTTTGAAGTTGCCAGGAGTATAAATCATAGCAAGAGTGTTTATAAACAGGCGGCCTGATACTAGGATTTGGATGGAATCTGATGTTCTCCAACATGCAGAGATTTGTTTGGCCAACAATAAAAAGGTAATGTGGTCGAAATCAAGCAGGACGTTTGCTCTCAATCATATCTACAAGGCACAAGTCAGGAGTGTGATGAAATACTCTCGATTTGCCTGGATGAGTACAGCTCCAACAACACTCAAGAAGCTCAACATCACCTAGAACAAAGCAGCCCCGCTTGATTGGCACCCCTTCCACAAACATTCCACAAACCACAAGGATCTGTTTTGGGGCCACTGCTGTTTGTCATTTTAATAAATGACCTGGAGGAGGGCGTCGAAGGATGGGTGAGTAAATTTGCAGATGACACTAAAGTCGGTGGAGTTGTGGACAGTGCGATAGGATGTTACAAGTTACAGAGGGACATAGATAAGCTGCAGCGCTGGGCTGAGAGGTGGCAAATGGAGTTTAATGCAGAAAAGTGTGAGGTGATTCATTTTGGAAGGAATAACAGGAAGACAGAGTACTGGGCTAATGGTAAGATTCTTGGTAGTGTGGATGAGCAGCGAGATCTTGGTGTCCATGAACATAGATCCCTGAAAGTTGCCACCCAGGTTGAGAGGGTTGTTAAGAAGGCGTACGGTGTGTTAGCTTTTATTGGTAGAGGGATTGAGTTTCGGAGCCATGAGGTCATGTTGCAGCTGTACAAAACTCTGGTGCGGCCGCATTTGGAGTATTGCGTGCAATTCTGGTCGCCGCATTATAGGAAGAATGTGGAAGCATTGGAAAGGGTGCAGAGGACATTTACCAGAATGTTGCCTGGTATGGAGGGAAGATCTTATGAGGAAAGGCTGAGGAACTTGAGGCTGTTTTCGTTAGAGAGAAGGAGGTTAAGAGGTGGCTTAATTGAGGCATACAAGATGATCAGAGGATTGGATAGGGTGGACAGTGAGAGCCTTTTTCCTCGGATGGTGATGTCTAGCATGAGGGGACATAGCTTTAAATTGAGGGGAGATAGATATAAGACAGATGTCAGAGGTAGGTTCTTTACTCAGGGAGTGGTAAGGGCGTGGAATGCCCTGCCTGCAACAGTAGTGGACTTGCCAACACTAAGGGCATTCAAATGGTCATTGGATAGACATATGGACAATAAGGGAATAGTGTCGATGGGCTTTAGCGTAGTTTCACAGGTCGGCGCAACATCGAGGGGCGAAGGGCCTGTACTGCGCTGTAATGTTCTATGTTCTATTTACCACCAGCGCACAGTGGCAGCCGTGTGTACCATCTACAAGATGCACTGCAGCAACTCACCAAGGTTCCTCAGGCAGCACCTTCCAAACCCACGACCTCTACCATCTAGAAGGACAAGGGCAGCAGATACCTGGGAACCCCACCACCTGGAGGTTCCCCTCCGAGTCACTCACCATCCTGACTTGGAAATATATCGGCCGTTCCTTCACGGTCGCTGGGTCAAAATCCTGGAACTCCCTCCCTCACAGCACTGTGGGTGTACCTACACCTCATGGACTGCAGCGGTTCAAGAAGGCAGCTCACCACCACCTTCTCAAGGGGCAATTAGGAATGGGCAATAAATGCTGGGCCTTGACAGCGATGCTCACATCCCAATAACGAATGACAAAATAAACCCTGGGAACTTCAGCACTTCCTGTGATTTGCTCTCAAAGTACCACAGTTTTGCAAGCACTGTCCCTGAAGCAATGAGGTTTCTCTGAGGTCCCTGTGAAAAACATGAGTGCAAACTCATCATTTACACAAAGGAATGCAAATGGCAGGGACACTTCACCTGATTTTACACTTGACATATTGCACCAGCCTTTTCTTTAATATCAAAAACCAGTCAGTGATGACAAGGTTGTTATCCAAGTCTGATTCCAGGTGACAATTAGAAATTACTTAGACTTTGCCCCCTAACATTTGTCAGGTTGGGAACATAAGGCAAATGGGGGTGAGGAGCAGCTCATAGCTTGAGTTCTGAAATTTGCTTTATGGCAGCTGCACATGAATAAAACAATTTCAATCTTTGACTTGTTAAACATCTTACATCTGCATGCACATCTATCTGCGAAAGCCTAACTTCTGTTGTCTTATCAATTTTCTTTGCAACGTTACTGTTCAAAATGGAAAGTACCGTGTAATGTCACAATCTGGTCATTTGGTGGAAATATATTATTCCCTATGCTTCAAAATATTTTCTGCAATTATTACGGAGGTAATTTTGTTTAAATTATAAATTGAAAATGTTGTACTTGTGAGAGACTCATGTTGTTATTGTAAGGGAGCGATGTTCGGCAGGGGTGACAGAAAGAGTGGAAGTGAGATGGAGAGGCAGAAATAGAGAGAGAGATAGACAGAGGCCTGGATTTTCCGATCGCCGATGCTGAAATCGCATTCGGTGATCGCCCAGAGAATCCCCGTTTATGCCGGAATAGGGGGCGGCGCTGCCTTTGCGATACTCGGCCCCCTGAAAAACGGCGTACTCGCCGTTGGGACGGTCTCAGGACGTCTCCTGAGGCCTTCCCCCGACGCTCCGCTCCCGATGGGCCGAGTTCCCGATGGCGTCGCTCGCGTGTGCTCACACTGCTCGGGAAGGACTGAGTCCAGTGTCGCCACAGTCGAGGTGGGGGGGGGGGGGGGTGTTCCGCTGGCACGGAGGGCTTCGGCGGGGGCTAGGGGGGCTAGTGGAGGGTGGTATGAGGGTGGTGAGGCTGGCTACAGGGGGGCAGTCTTTGGCAGGCCGGGTTCGCGAACGGCTGGCGCTATGTTGCCATTCTCCAGCCGTATCTGCAGGTAAAGCCGGGGGCTGCTAGCCCGCCACCGGACGGAGGAACGGACATAGCCGCAGGATCGGAGAATCCAGCCCCGAGTGTCTTTCCACATTATCATTTGATTTTTTTTAAAAGTTAAAATTTGAAAGCAAACAAAGTGTCTTTGCGGGAAATGAATAGGAGGAGAGGGTTGGGAAAAAGGTTAAAAATGAGGGAGAAGCTGCAATGATGGTTGGATTGACGGCGCACTTAAAAATTCCCCCGACCCGACGCTGCAGCGCATTTCTTCCAGGACCTTCCGAGGTGGTAGGCGGGTGAGGGGGTAGGTGGGTGAGGTGGTAGGCGGGTGAGGGGGTAGGTGGGTGAGGGGGTAGGCGGGTGAGGTGGTAGGCGGGTGAGGGGGTAGGTGGGTGAGGGGGTAGGTGGGTGAGTGGGTAGGTGGGTGAGGGGGTAGGCGGGTGAGGGGGTAGGTGGGTGAGGGGGTAGGTGAATGAGGGGGTAGGCGGGTGAGGGGGTAGGTGGGTGAGGGGAGTACGTGGGTGAGGGGGTAGGTGGGTGAGGGGGTAGGTGAATGAGGGGGTAGGTGGATGAGGGGGTAGGTGGGTGAGGGGTAGGTGGGTGGGGGGTAGGTGGGTGAGGGGGTAGGTGGGTGAGGGGGTAGGCGGGTGAGGGGGTAGGTGGGTGAGGGGAGACCGTGGGAGAGGGGGTAGGTGGGTGAGGGGGTAGGTGGGCGAGGGGGTAGGTGGGTGAGGGGGTAGGCAGGTGAGGGGGTAGATGGGTGAGGGGAGTACATGGGTGAGGGGGTAGGTGGGTGAGGGGGTAGGTGGGTGAGGGGGTAGGAGGGTGAGGGGGTAGGTGGGTGAGGGGGTAGGTGGGTGAGGGGGTAGGCGGGTGAGGGGGTAGGCGGGTGAGGGGGTAGGCGGGTGAGGGGGTAGGCGGGTGAGCGGGTAGGTGGGTGAGGGGGTAGGTGGGTGAGGGGTAGGTGAATGAGGGGGTAGGTGGGTGAGGGGGTAGGTGGGTGAGGGGGTAGGTGGGTGAGGGGTAGGTGAGTGAGGGGGTAGTTGGGTGAGGGGGTAGGTGGGTGAGGGGTTAGGTGGGTGAGGGGGTAGGTGGGTGAGGGGGTAGGTGGGTGAGGGGGTAGGTGGGTGAGGGGTAGGTGAATGAGGGGGTAGGTGGGTGAGGGGGTAGGTGGGTGAGGGGTAGGTGAGTGAGGGGGTAGGTGGATGAGGGGGTAGGTGGGTGAAGTGGTAGGTGAGTGAGGGAATAGGTCAGTGAGTGGGAGGTGTTTAGGGGGTAGGTGAATGAGGGGGTAGGTGGGTGAGGGGGTAGGTGGGTGGGGGGTAGGTGAATGAGGGGGTAGGTGGGTGAGGGGGTAGGTGGGTGAGGGGGTAGGTGGGTGGGGGGGGTAGGTGGGTGAGGGGGTAGACGGGTGAGGGGGTAGATGATTGAGGGGGTAGGTGGGTGAGGGGGTAGGTGGGTGAGGGGGCAGGTGGGTGGGGGGGTAGGTGAATGAGGGGGTAGGTAGGTGAGGGGGTAGGTGGGTGGGGGGTAGATGGGTGAGGGGGTAGGTGGGTGGGGGGTAGGTGGGTGGGGGGTAGGTGGGTGAGGAGGTAGGTGGGTGGGGGGGTAGGTGAATGAGGGGGTAGGTGGGTGAGGGGGTAGGTGGGTGAGGGGGTAGGTGGGTGGGGGGTAGGTGGGTGAGGGGGTAGGTGGGTGAGGGGGTAGGTGGGTGAGGGGGTAGGTGGGTGAGGGGGAGGTGGGTGAGGAGGTAGGTGGGTGAGGGGGTAGGTGGGTGAGGGGGTAGGCGGGTGAGGGGGTAGGTGGAAGAGGTCTTTTAAATTCATTTACATGATGTGGGCATCACTGGCTAGACCAGCATTTATTGCCCATCCCTAATTGCCCCTTGAGAAGGTGGGGGTGAGCTGCCTTCTTGAACCGCTGCAGTAAATGTGGTGTAGGTACACCCACAGTGCTGTTAGGGAGGGAGTTGCAGGATGTTGCCCCAGCGACAGTGAAGGAACGGCGATATATTTCCAAGTCAGGATGGGGAGTGACTTGGAGGGGAACCTCCAGGTGGTGGGGTTCCCAGGTATCTGCTGCTCTTGTCCTTCTAGATGGTAGAGAGCGTGGATTTGGAAGGTGCTGTCGAAGGAGCCTAAGTGAGTTGCTGCAGTGCATCTTGTAGACGGTACACACGGCTGCCACTGTGCGTCGGTGGTGGAGGGAGTGAATGTTTGTGGATGGGATGCCAATCAAGCGGGGCTGCTTTGTCCTGGATGGTGTTGAGCTTCTTGAGTGTTGTTGGAGCTGCGCTCATCCAGGCAAGTGGAGAGTATTCCATCACACTCCTGACTTGTGCCATGTAGATGGTGGACAGGCTTTGGGGAGTCAGGAGGTGGGTTATTCTCTGTAGGATTCCTAGTCTTTGACCTGCCCTGGTAGCCACAGTATTTATCTGGCTGGTCCAGTTCAGTTTCTGATCAATGGTAACCCCCAGGATGTCAATAGCTGGGATTCAGCGATGGTAATGCCATTGAATGTCAAGGGGCGATGGTTATATCCTCTCTTGTAGGAGATGGTCATTGCCTGGTACTTGTGTGGTGTGAATGTAACTTGCCACTTGTCAGCCTGAGCCTGGATATTGTCCAGGTCTTGCTGCATTTGGACAGGGACTGCTTCATTATCTGAGGAGTCGCGAATGGTGCTGAACATTGTGCGAACATCAGTGAACATCCCCACTTCTGACCTTAAGTTGGAAGGAAGGTCATTGATGAAGCAGCTGACGATGGTTGGGGCCGAGGACACTACCCTGAGGAACTCCTGCAGTGATGTACCTGGGACTGAGAGGACCTCCAACCACCACAACCATCTTCCTTTGTGCCGGGTATGACTCCAACCAGCGGAGAGTTTTCCCCCTGATTCCCATTGATCCAATTTAGCTCGGGCTCCTAGATGCCACACTCGGTCAAATGCTGCCTTGATGTCAAGGGCAGTGACTCTCACCTCACCTCTGGCATTCAGCTCTTGTGTCCATTGCAGGTGGGTGCATGGATGGGTGAGTGAGGTGGTAAGTGAGTGAGGTTGTAAGTGGGTGAGAGGGTAGGTGGATGAGGAGGTAGGTGGGTGAGGGGGTAGGTGGGCGAGGGGTTAGGTGGGTGAGGGGGTAGGTGGGCGAGGGGTTAGGTGGGTGAGGGAGGTAGGTGGGCGAGGGGGGTAGGTGGGTGAGGAGGTAGGTGGGTGAGGGGGTAGGTGCGCGAGGGGTTAGGCTGGTGAGGGGTTAGGTGGGTGAGGGGGTAGGTGGGCGAGGGGTTAAGTGGGTGAGGGGGTAGGTGGGCAAGGGGTTAGGTGGGTGAGGGAGGTAGGTGGGCGAGGGGGGTAGGTGGGTGAGGAGGTAGGTGGGTGAGGGGGTAGGTGGGCGAGGGGTTAGGTGGGTGAGGGGGTAGGTGGGCAAGGGGTTAGGTGGGTGAGGGAGGTAGGTGGGCGAGGGGGGTAGGTGGGTGAGGAGGTAGGTGGGTGAGGGGGTAGGTGCGCGAGGGGTTAGGTGGGTGAGGGGGTAGGTGGGCGAGGGGTTAGGTGGGTGAGTGGGTAGGTGGGTGAGGGGGTAGGTGGGTGAGAGGGTAGGTGGGTGAGGGGGTAGGTGGGCAAGGGGGTAGGTGGGTGAGGGGGTAGGTGGGTGAGGGGGTAGGTGGGCAAGGGGGTAGGTGGGTGAGTGGGTAGGTGGGTGAGGGGGTAGGTGGGTGAGGGGGTAGGTGGGCGAGGGGTTAGGTGGGTGAGTGGGTAGGTGGGTGAGGGGGTAGGTGGGTGAGAGGGTAGGTGGGTGAGGGGGTAGGTGGGCAAGGGGGTAGGTGGGTGAGGGGGTAGGTGGGTGAGGGGGTAGGTGGGCAAGGGGGTAGGTGGGTGAGTGGGTAGGTGGGTGAGGGGGTAGGTGGGTGAGCGGGTAGGTGGGCAAGGGGGTAGGTGGGCGAGTGGGTAGGTGGGTGAGGGGGTAGGTGGGTGAGAGGGTAGGTGGGTGAGGGGGTAGGTGGGTGAGGGGGTAGGTGGGTGAGGGGGTAGGTGGGTGAGGGGGTAGGTGGGTGAGGGGGTAGGTGGGTGAGGGGGTAGGTGGGTGAGAGGGTAGGTGGGTGAGAGGGTAGGTGGGTGAGGGGGTAGGTGGGTGAGGGGGTAAGTGGGTGAGGGGGTAGGTGGGTGAGAGGGTAGGTGGGTGAGGGGGTAGGTGGGTGAGGGGTAGGTGAGTGAGGGGGTAGTTGGGTGAGGGGGTAGGTGGGTGAGGGGTTAGGTGGGTGAGGGGGTAGGTGGGTGAGGGGGTAGGTGGGTGAGGGGGTAGGTGGGTGAGGGGTAGGTGAATGAGGGGGTAGGTGGGTGAGGGGGTAGGTGGGTGAGGGGTAGGTGAGTGAGGGGGTAGGTGGATGAGGGGGTAGGTGGGTGAAGTGGTAGGTGAGTGAGGGAATAGGTCAGTGAGTGGGAGGTGTTTAGGGGGTAGGTGAATGAGGGGGTAGGTGGGTGAGGGGGTAGGTGGGTGGGGGGTAGGTGAATGAGGGGGTAGGTGGGTGAGGGGGTAGGTGGGTGAGGGGGTAGGTGGGTGAGGGGGTAGGTGGGTGGGGGGTAGGTGGGTGAGGGGGTAGACGGGTGAGGGGGTAGATGATTGAGGGGGTAGGTGGGTGAGGGGGTAGGTGGGTGAGGGGCCAGGTGGGTGGGGGGGTAGGTGAATGAGGGGGTAGGTAGGTGAGGGGGTAGGTGGGTGGGGGGTAGGTGGGTGAGGGGGTAGGTGGGTGGGGGGTAGGTAGGTGGGGGGTAGGTGGGTGAGGAGGTAGGTGGGTGGGGGGGTAGGTGAATGAGGGGGTAGGTAGGTGAGGGGGTAGGTGGGTGAGGGGGTAGGTGGGTGGGGGGTAGGTGGGTGAGGGGGTAGGTGGGTGAGGGGGTAGGTGGGTGAGGGGGTAGGTGGGTGAGGGGGAGGTGGGTGAGGAGGTAGGTGGGTGAGGGGGTAGGTGGGTGAGGGGGTAGGCGGGTGAGGGGGTAGGTGGAAGAGGTCTTTTAAATTCATTTACATGATGTGGGCATCACTGGCTAGACCAGCATTTATTGCCCATCCCTAATTGCCCCTTGAGAAGGTGGGGGTGAGCTGCCTTCTTGAACCGCTGCAGTAAATGTGGTGTAGGTACACCCACAGTGCTGTTAGGGAGGGAGTTGCAGGATGTTGCCCCAGCGACAGTGAAGGAACGGCGATATATTTCCAAGTCAGGATGGGGAGTGACTTGGAGGGGAACCTCCAGGTGGTGGGGTTCCCAGGTATCTGCTGCTCTTGTCCTTCTAGATGGTAGAGAGCGTGGGTTTGGAAGGTGCTGTCTAAGGAGCCTTGGTGAGTTGCTGCAGTGCATCTTGTAGACGGTACACACGGCTGCCACTGTGCGTCGGTGGTGGAGGGAGTGAATGTTTGTGGATGGGATCAAGCGGGGCTGCTTTGTCCTGGATGGTGTTGAGCTTCTTGAGTGTTGTTGGAGCTGCGCTCATCCAGGCAAGTGGAGAGTATTCCATCACACTCCTGACTTGTGCCGTGTAGATGGTGGACAGGCTTTGGGGAGTCAGGAGGTGGGTTATTCACTGTAGGATTCCTAGTCTTTGACCTGCCCTGGTAGCCACAGTATTAATGCGGCTGGTCCAGTTCAGTTTCTGATCAATGGTAACCCCCAGGATGTTAATTGTGGGGATTCAGCGATGGTAATGCTATTGAATGTCAAGGGGCGATGGTTGATCCTCGCTTGTAAGAGATGGTCATTGCCTGGCACTGTGTGGCGTGAATGTAACTTGCCACTTGTCAGCCCAAGCCTGGATATTGTCCAGGTTTTGCTGCATTTGGACAGGGACTGATTCAGTATCTGAGGAGTTGCGAATGGTGCTGAACATTGTGTATTCATCAGCGAACATCCCCACTTCTGACCTTAAGTTGGAAGGAAGGTCATTGATGAAGCAGCTGAAGATGGTTGGGCCTAGGACACTGCCCTGAGGAACTCCGGCAGTGATGTACCTGGGACTGAGATGACCTCCAACCACCACAACCATCTTCCTTTGTGCCGGGTATGACTCCAACCAGCGGAGAGTTTTCCCCCTGATTCCCATCGACTCCAGTTTAGCTGGGGCACCTTGATGCCACACTCGGTCAAATGCTGCCTTGATGTCAAGGGCAGTCACTCTCACCTCACCTCTGGAGTTCAGCTCTTGTGTCCATTGCAGGTGGGTGCATGGATGGGTGAGTGAGGTGGTAAGTGAGTGAGGTTGTAGGTGGGTGAGGCGGTAGGTGGGTGAGGTTGTAAGTGGGTGAGAGGGGAGGTGGATGAGGAGGTAGGTGGGTGAGGGGGTAGGTGGGCGAGGGGTTAGGTGGGTGAGGGGGTAGGTGGGCAAGGGGTTAGGTGGGTGAGGGAGGTAGGTGGGCGAGGGGGGTAGGTGGGTGAGGAGGTAGGTGGGTGAGGGGGTAGGTGCGTGAGGGGTTAGGCTGGTGAGGGGTTAGGTGGGTGAGGGGGTAGGTGGGCGAGGGGTTAGGTGGGTGAGTGGGTAGGTGGGTGAGGGGGTAGGTGGGTGAGAGGGTAGGTGGGTGAGGGGGTAGGTGGGTGAGAGGGTAGGTGGGTGAGGGGGTAGGTGGGCAAGGGGGTAGGTGGGTGAGTGGGTAGGTGGGTGAGGGGGTAGGTGGGTGAGGGGGTAGGTGGGTGAGGGGGTAGGTGGGCAAGGGGGTAGGTGGGTGAGTGGGTAGGTGGGTGAGGGGGTAGGTGGGTGAGAGGGTAGGTGGGTGAGGGGGTAGGTGGGAGAGGGGGTAGGTGGGTGAGGGGGTAGGTGGGTGAGGGGGTAGGTGGGTGAGGGGGTAGGTGGGTGAGGGGGTAGGCGGGTGAGGGGGTAGGTGGGTGAGGGGAGTACGTGGGTGAGGGGGTAGGTGGGTGAGGGGGTAGGTGAATGAGGGGGTAGGTGGATGAGGGGGTAGGTGGGTGAGGGGGTAGGTGGGTGGGGGGTAGGTGGCTGAGGGGGTAGGTGGGTGAGGGGGTAGGCGGGTGAGGGGGTAGGCGGGTGAGGGGGTAGGCGGGTGAGGGGGTAGGTGGGTGAGGGGAGTACGTGGGTGAGGGGGTAGGTGGGTGAGGGGGTAGGTGGTTGAGGGGGTAGGTGAATGAGGGGGTAGGTGAATGAGGGGGTAGGTGGGTGAGGGGGTAGGTGGGTGGGGGGTAGGTGAATGAGGGGGTAGGTGGGTGAGGGGGTAGGTGGGTGAGGGGGTAGGTGGGTGAGGGTGTAGGTGGGTGAGGGGGTAGGCGGGTGAGGGGGTAGGTGGGTGAGGGGGTAGGCGGGTGAGGGGGTAGGTGGGTGAGGGGAGTACGTGGGTGAGGGGGTAGGTGAATGAGGGGGTAGGTGGATGAGGGGGTAGGTGGGTGAGGGGGTAGGTGGGTGGGGGGTAGGTGGCTGAGGGGGTAGGTGGGTGAGGGGGTAGGTGGGTGAGGGGGTAGGTGGGTGAGGGGGTAGGCGGGTGAGGGGGTAGGTGGGTGAGGGGAGTACGTGGGTGAGGGGGTAGGTGGGTGAGGGGGTAGGTAGGTGAGGGGGTAGGTGGGTGAGGGGTAGGTGGGTGGGGGGTAGGTGGGTGAGGGGGTAGGTGGGTGAGGGGGTAGGCGGGTGAGGGGGTAGGTGGGTGAGGGGAGTACGTGGGTGAGGGGGTAGGTGGGTGAGGGGGTAGATGGGTGAGGGGAGTACGTGGGTGAGGGGGTAGATGGGTGAGGGGGTAGGTGGGTGAGGGGGTAGGAGGGTGAGGGGGTAGGTGGGTGAGGGGGTAGGTGGGTGAGGGGGTAGGTGGGTGAGGGGGTAGGCGGGTGAGGGGGTAGGTGGGTGAGGGGTTAGGCGGGTGAGGGGGTAGGCGGGTGAGGGGGTAGGTGGGTGAGGGGGTAGGTGGGTCAGGGGTAGGTGAATGAGGGGGTAGGTGGGTGAGGGGGTAGGTGGGTTAGGGGTAGGTGAGTGAGGGGGTAGGTGGGTGAGGGGGTAGGTGGGTGAGGGGTTAGGTGGGTGAGGGGGTAGGTGGGTGAGGGGGTAGGTGGGTGAGGGCGTAGGTGGGTGAGGGGTAGGTGAATGAGGGGGTAGGTGGGTGAGGGGGTAGGTGGGTGAGGGGTAGGTGAGTGAGGGCGTAGGTGGATGAGGAGGTAGGTGGGTGAAGTGGTAGGTGAGTGAGGGAATAGGTCAGTGAGTGGGAGGTGTTTAGGGGGTAGGTGAATGAGGGGGTAGGTAGGTGAGGGGGTAGGTGGGTGAGGGGGTAGGTGGGTGGGGGGTAGGTGGGTGAGGGGGTAGGTGGGTGAGGGGGTAGGTGGGTGAGGGGGTAGGTGGGTGAGGGGGAGGTGGGTGAGGAGGTAGGTGGGTGAGGGGGTAGGCGGGTGAGGGGGTAGGTGGAAGAGGTCTTTTAAATTCATTTACATGATGTGGGCATCACTGGCTAGACCAGCATTTATTGCCCATCCCTAATTGCCCCTTGAGAAGGTGGGGGTGAGCTGCCTTCTTGAACCGCTGCAGTAAATGTGGTGTAGGTACACCCACAGTGCTGTTAGGGAGGGAGTTGCAGGATGTTGCCCCAGCGACAGTGAAGGCACGGCGATATATTTCCAAGTCAGGATGGGGAGTGACTTGGAGGGGAACCTCCAGGTGGTGGGGTTCCCAGGTATCTGCTGCTCTTGTCCTTCTAGATGGTCGAGAGCGTGGGTTTGGAAGGTGCTGTCAAAGGAACCTTGGTGAGTTGCTGCAGTGCATCTTGTAGACGGTACACACGGCTGTCACTGTGCGTCGGTGGTGGAGGGAGTGAATGTTTGTGGATGGGATGCCAATCAAGCGGGGCTGCTTTGTCCTGGATGGTGTTGAGCTTCTTGAGTGTTGTTGGAGCTGCACTCATCCAGGCAAGTGGAGAGTATTCCATCACACTCCTGACTTGTGCCATGTAGATGGTGGACAGGCTTTGGGGAGTCAGGAGGTGGGTTATTCACCGCAGGATTCCTAGTCTTTGACCTGCCCTGGTAGCCACAGTATTTATCTGGCTGGTCCAGTTCAGTTTCTGATCAATGGTAACCCCCAGGATGGTGATTGTGGGGATTCAGTGATGGTAATGCTATTGAATGTCATGGGGCGGTGGTTGATCCTCGCTTGTAAGAGATGGTCATTGCCTGGCACTTGTGTGGTGTGAATGTAACTTGCCACTTGTCAGCCCAA
The DNA here is from genome assembly GCF_047496885.1 of Scyliorhinus torazame. Classification (NCBI taxonomy): domain Eukaryota; kingdom Metazoa; phylum Chordata; class Chondrichthyes; order Carcharhiniformes; family Scyliorhinidae; genus Scyliorhinus; species Scyliorhinus torazame. The sequence continues at coordinate 21,729,346 of NC_092738.1, read as the reverse complement.
GCCTGGATATTGTCCAGGTCTTGCTGCATTTGGACAGGGACTGATTCAGTATCTGAGGAGTTGCGAATGGTGCTGAACATTGTGTAGTCATCCGCAAACACCCCCACGTCCGACCTTATGATGGAGGGAAGGTCATTGATGAAGCAGCTGAAGATGGTTGGGCCGAGGACACTGCCCTGAGGAACTCCGGCAGTGATGTACCTGGGACTGAGATGACCTCCAACCACCACAACCATCTTCCTTTGTGCCGGGTATGACTCCAACCAGCGGAGAGTTTTCCCCCTGATTCCCGTCGACTCCAGTTTAGCTGGGGCACCTTGATGCCACACTCAGTCAAATGCTGCCTTGATGTCAAGGGCAGTCACTCTCACCTCACCTCTGGAGTTCAGCTCTTGTGTCCATTGCAGGTGGGTGCATGGATGGGTGAGTGAGGTGGTAAGTGAGTGAGGTTGTAGGTGGGTGAGGCGGTAGGTGGGTGAGGTTGTAAGTGGGTGAGAGGGGAGGTGGATGAGGAGGTAGGTGGGTGAGGGGGTAGGTGGGCGAGGGGTTAGGTGGGTGAGGGGGTAGGTGGGCAAGGGGTTAGGTGGGTGAGGGAGGTAGGTGGGCGAGGGGGGTAGGTGGGTGAGGAGGTAGGTGGGTGAGGGGGTAGGTGCGCGAGGGGTTAGGCTGGTGAGGGGTTAGGTGGGTGAGGGGGTAGGTGGGCGAGGGGTTAGGTGGGTGAGTGGGTAGGTGGGTGAGGGGGTAGGTGGGTGAGAGGGTAGGTGGGTGAGGGGGTAGGTGGGTGAGAGGGTAGGTGGGTGAGGGGGTAGGTGGGCAAGGGGGTAGGTGGGTGAGTGGGAAGGTGGGTGAGGGGGTAGGTGGGCGAGGGGGTTGGTGGGTGAGGGGGTAGGTGGGCAAGGGGGTAGGTGGGTGAGTGGGTAGGTGGGTGAGGGGGTAGGTGGGTGAGAGGGTAGGTGGGTGAGGGGGTAGGTGGGTGAGGGGGTAGGTGGGCGAGGGGGTAGGTGGGCGAGGGGGTAGGTGGGTGAGGGGGTAGGTGGGTGAGGGGGTAGGTGGGTGAGGGGGTAGGTGGGTGAGAGGGTAGGTGGGTGAGAGGGTAGGTGGGTGAGGGGGTAGGTGGGTGAGGGGGTAAGTGGGTGAGGGGGTAGGTGGGTGGGAGGGTAGGTGGGTGAGGGGGTAGGTGGGTGAGAGGGTAGGTGGGTGAGGGAGTAGGTGGGTGAGGGGGTAGGTGGGCGAGGGGGTAGGTGGGCGAGGGGGTAGGTGGGTGAGCGGGTAGGTGGGTGAGGGGGTAGGTGGGTGAGAGGGTAGGTGGGTGAGGGGGTAGGTGGGTGAGAGGGTAGGTGGGTGAGAGGGTAGGTGGGTGAGGGGGTAGGTGGGTGAGGGGGTAGGTGGGTGAGAGGGTAGGTGGGTGAGGGGGTAGGTGGGTGAGGGGGTAGGTGGGTGAGGGGGTAGGTGGGTGAGGGGGTAGGTGGGTGAGGGGGTAGGTGGGTGAGGGGGTAGGTGGGTGAGAGGGTAGGTGGGTGAGAGGGTAGGTGGGTGAGGGGGTAGGTGGGTGAGAGGGTAGGTGGGTGAGGGGGTAGGTGGGTGAGGGGGTAGGTGGGTGAGGGGTAGGTGGGTGAGGGAGTAGGTGGGTGAGGGGGTAGCTGGGTGAGAGGGTAGGTGGGTGAGAGGGTCGGTGGGTGAGGGGGTAGGTGGGTGAGGGGGTAGGTGGGTGAGGGGGTAGGTGGGTGAGGGGGTAGGTGGTTGAGGGGGTAGGTGGGTGAGGGGTAGGTGAATGAGGGGTAGGTGAATGAGGGGGTAGGTGGGTGAGGGGGTAGGTGGGTGAGGGGGTAGGTGGGTGAGAGGGTAGGTGGGTGAGGGGGTAGGTGGGTGAGGGGGTAGGTGGGTGAGGGGGTAGGTGGGTGAGGGGGTAGGTGGGTGAGGGGTAGGTGAATGAGGGGTAGGTGAATGAGGGGGTAGGTGGGTGAGGGGGTAGGTGGGTGAGGGGGTAGGTGGGTGAGAGGGTAGGTGGGTGAGGGGGTAGGTGGGTGAGAGGGTAGGTGGGTGAGGGGTAGGTGGGTGAGGGGGTAGGTGGGTGAGAGGGTAGGTGGGTGAGGGCCTGTGCCGTGGGGGCACTCTTTTCCTTCCGCCTTCGCCACGGTCTCCCACAGAGACCCCCTCCACTGCGCATGCGCGGGGATGCCGTGAGCGGCCGCTGACGCTCCCGCGCATGCGCCGCCCGGCAATGTCATTTCCGCGCCAGCTGGCAGGGCACCAAAGGCCTTTCCCGCCAGCTGGTGGGGCGGAAATCAGTCCGGTGCGGACCTAGCCCCTCAAGATTAGGGCTCGGCCGCTCAAGGGGCGGAGGATTCCTTGATGCCCGACTGATTTGTGCCGTTTTTGGCGCCGGTCGGCAGACATCGCGCTGATTACGGAGAATTGTCGCCCCTGAAGTCTAACGCTATCCACCACATACAAATGGGGCGGGATTCTCCAGTCGCCGACGCCAAAACGCGTTCGGCAATCGGCCGGAGAATCACAGTTCCTGACCAAATCGGGGGCGGCGCCGCTTTGTCGATGCTCCGCCCCCTCCAAAGTGGCGTACTCGGAGAGTAGGCCATGCGACGTATCGATGGCCTCAGGACACTGCCTGAGGCCCAATCCCCGATGCTCAGCCCCCGACCGGCCGAGTATCCGACAGCGACGGTCGCGTGTGGTCTCATCCGTTGGGAACTCGGCATGGTGGCTGCGGACTCAGTCCAGTGCCACCACAGTCAGGGGGGGGCCGATCCGCGGTCAGGGGCACTTTATAAAGGGCTGGAGGCTCTGTTGGGGGCATGCGAGCCGGCCAAAGGGGGGCACTATTTTGCGGGCCGGGTCCCCGAGCGGCGGCCGCCATGTAGCACGGCGCGGTCGCTGCAGGCAGCCGCTGCGCACATTCGTGGCCACGGACCCGCCAATTCTCCGGGCCGTATCGGCCGCTCGAGCCGGGTGCTCTCCGCGGACGGCATTCGAGCCCCCAGCCAAACGGAGGACTGGAAGTCGTTTTCCTCCATTTTTTCTGTCGTAAAACGTCGCCGTTCCCACGCCGGTGTGGGGACATCGCCCCAGAATCAGAGAATCCAGCCCATGGCCTCTTCCCATCCCGCTTCCAATGGGTTGGCGGAGCGAGCTGTCCAAACCTTTAAAGCCTCCATCAGGCAGCAGTCCAATGCTTAGCTAGTTTATTACTCTCATACAGCACAACCTCACATGTTACCATCGGGATTATGCCGCCCGACTTGTTGATGGCACAGTGTCTTATGTCGTTGACCTACAGGGACGCGAAGTGTGGAAGCGTGTAGATCATATGAGAAGGCGGGAAGCTGCCACCCGCACAGCGAGGTGGGTGGACCCAGGGGTGGTCACCTATGTACCAGCCACAGAGTCGCCAGTGGTAGAACCAAAGGTTCAACAGAAGGAGCAGAGGAGGGTGTCGGTACTGGCTCATCTTTGGAATCAGGGGCGACACGGTGGCGCAGTGGTTAGCATTGCTGCCTCACGGCGCTGAGGTCCCAGGTTCGATCCCGGCCCCGGGTCACTGTCCGTGTGGAGTCTGCACATTCTCCCCGTGTCTTCATGGGTCTCACCCCCCACAACCCAAAGATGTGGATTGGTCACGCTAAATTGGAAAAAAAAATAATTGGGTACTCTAAATTTAGTTTAAAAAAATCATCCAGATATTAAAAAAGTAATTTTTTGTCATTTTCTTTGAATACCTCTCTTCACCAGATATTTATATATTGGAAGTTGGCGGAAAACAAGGCTGTCACACTGACAGTCGAGCATCATCCAATTGGGTAATGAGTCTATTTGTTTTCCGATTGGTGTAGGAAGGTCAGTGGGTCACAGGGGCGGATGTGTTGGCCGACAATTGGCTGGAGTGTGGGGGGCGAGTCATGTTGGCAACCCTACTTTCAATTTAAGAGCTTTTGGGCAGCACGGTAGCACAGTGGTTAGCACAGTTACTTCACAGCTCCAGTGTCCCAGGTTCGATTCCCGGCTGGGTCACTGTAAGTGCGTAGTCTGCACGTCCTCCCCGTGTCTGCACCGGTTTCCTTCCACAGTCCAAAGATGTGCAGGTCAGCTAGATTGGCCTTGATCAATTGCCCTTAGTGACCAAAAAAGGTTAGGTGAGGTCATAGGGATAGAGTGGAAGTGTGGGGTTAAGTAGCATGCTCTTTCCAAGGGCTGGTGCAGACTCGATGGGCCAAAAGGCCTCCTTCTGCACTGTCAATTCTATGAATGCAGCTTAGTAAATCACTTGGTTAAGAGAATTTTATAGACATTGAGGGAGACTTGGCTTTCTGCTATGCTTTGCTTCAATGCTGCTTTATTGCCAAACTCGAACAGTCCGTGAAGTAACCTGTTTAATGCCGTCCATTAAAATACCAGAACAAAAGGATTTCTTTATTCTTTACCATTGGAATTTCTAGATTCATTGTGGCAGATAATATGGCAGAAGTCACAGCTAGGCCCGTCCCCTCCAAAAGTCTCTCAAATCATCTTGAGTGTTTTCCCCCATTCACCACCTGAAAACGACCCCCCCCCCCCATCCCCAATTTGAAGATACCTGACCAAAAACAAATTTATATAATTAATACAAGAAAACATCCCACAGCGCTTCACAAAAGTGTTATCAAACAAAACCTCACGACATTTAAGAAGCATTGAGATGAACACTTGACAAGCCACAGCTCACAAAGCTACGGTCAAGTGGTGGAAAATGGGAATAGAATAGATAAGTGCTTGGTGGCCGGCACAAACACGATGGGCAGAAGGGCCTTTTTCTGTGCTGTAAAAACTCTCTGACTCCGTGAGACATCCTGAGGTTGTGACAGGTGATAGAGAAATGCAAAGGCCTTCGAAGGCTTGTTCGTATTAGTCTGGTGCACGAGTTGGATTTCTCTGTCTAATAGTCCCTGAGGATCGCAGGAGTTTAATCAAAAGTGAGTGAGCATCACAAATTATCCTGAATTAAGTGTAACTTAAAACTTGATCGTCCATTTATAGTAATGTCACGTGGTATGCCTTTCCATGAGGGGTTTCTTTGTCCTTGTCCTGTCTGTGCAGGGGAATGTCCAACGTTTGAGAAAAAAGGAATTCAAATTTTGCACTAACTAAAATTTGTCGTGTGATTAAAACGGGCTGTTCTGCAAGAATAATATGGTCCTTTTAAAAGTCTGTTCATCCTATCGGTACTTTTCACCCTCACTGCCATGTATAACTCAATTAAAGGGCTCCCTTGCATTTGGACAATTGTCCGTTTTGTAAAAATTGTCAATATCTGCATATGAAACACTCTCAAGTCCAACTGACCCGATTATCTGTCGCAGCAGTGGTCTTGGATGAGAATTGCTCCTGTAGCAATGTTATTCTTTTTCTTATTCCTCCATTGTGGCCACTGTGCTCTCCTGAGGTGGAATGGAACCAATGCAAAGCAGAAGGTCACAGGCTCAATCTTGGATGCAGGCCGGAGGAGGTGGTGGAAGCAGGGACTGTAGCCACCTAAAATGGCTGATTCCCGATTAATTTGGCCAAAACCCGATATAAAATGGCTAACCGAAAAGGCTGATGGGAAAAGCAGCCAACAGGGCACAAACGGACAGCTGCAGACAGAATAGCGTATTCGGCTCTGGGGAAGTCGGCCCAGATTGATACCTGCGACCATTAGCAGCACATCAACCCAGACATCTGCAGTTTAATCGGCTATCCCCGGGAACAATTACAACATATTAGCAATTGAATGCCGGGCCAGACCTCTCGGTGCCAGCAGTGGCCGAAACAAAGACAGGTGAATGACCACCCCCCGATCGAGGAATCGCCCCATTATTGGACGTAGCGAACCCAGTGATTGGGAACAAGTCCAACCACTTGGGACTCAGGGTTAAGGTCCGCCCGAGAGGCGGGAAGCCCCTGGGCGCTATAAAGATAGGGGCCAAGTTCAGATCGACCCTTCTCTCCCTTCGTCTCCTGCTCGCAACCTTCGCAAGAACCATCGACCAGCAACCGTAAGTTTGACTCCAGCGATCGCTACCCGATAAAGACTCCTAGCCATTGACCCGTATCAGCCTTTTGAATCCCGCAGGCCAGACCCAATTCGATAAGCCATTCGTTTCCCTGACCTGGTGGGCCATCCCCAAAAGTTAAGTATTGGCCAGTAGTGGTAGGTAGTGATATAGAAAGTAGGATTATTGTGTAAGTATTTATTGCTGTACATAATAAATGACTGTTGATTTTAATCTTACTAAGCGGTGTGCTGACTTATTAATCATAACTCGAGCTTGAACCATGTGGCGGTATCAGAAAGATACCTGGCGACTCGTGAGCAAAGGTGACATAATCAGAGCTAATAAAACTAAGGCTAATAAGAGCAACAGGACGATAGTGACGCTTAAGGGGCATCTTGACAAGTACATGAATAGGATGGGAACAGAGAGATATGGACCCCGGAAGTGTGGAAGATGGTCGGCACAGGCTTGGAGGGCCGAAGGGCCTGTTCCTGTGCAGTACTTTTCTTTGTTCTTTGTTCAGGAGCCTGACTTGCTAACTCTGCTTGCATGGGTTTTACCCCATGTAGGTAGGGGAACAACTATTGACAGCTTCAGGTAACACAGGGAGATAGGTGAGGGGGCGGTGACGGGCAGGGGAGGGTGCGAATACGACGGATTGGGCTTTGCTGAACATAAAACAGCATCCTAATGATTCTCAGTGCTTTTAATGTGCAAATTGGCCAGGGATTTGTGGTTAGGAAGAGACATTGTGTGAATTGCCAAATGCCGCTGGCCACTTTGCTCTGTTTTGCCATTTACGCAACAACTTCCATGTCAGCTCAATGAGGTCGCTGGATTTATACATAATTAAAGTTGCCGCAGACAGTTGGGTCCAGTAATTATCATTGTAAAATGCCCTTTCAGTCCAGCATTCACAACGAGGTAGATGAACTGACAGCACAAATAAAAATTAACAGAGATGGGGCAGGATCCTCTGTTTGGGAGACAATTTTCTCCCGCTGGAGCTGAAACGCACCTGATTTGCGCTTACGCTGGGAGTGCAAATCAGGTAGCGAGTCACTATACTTTGCAATTTTATACATGGCGAGGTGTGCGTGGTATTCCCAAGGGTATTCCCACTATCAGACAGCGTTAGCGAGGTCCGGCGGCTGGGCCCCCTGCAACGCAATTCAGCCCCCCCCCACCGAGATTTTCTGGGTGACCCCCTCCGCCACACTGACTCCCCGCTCCATGAGAGAGAGCCCCACTAGAGACCGCCTGATTAGCGAGACCACCTAATTAGAGTTTAAACTCCCTCAGACCTTTGATCTGCAAGGCTTTCATTCATATCAATGTAAAACTAACCAGTTAAGTGCTTTAAGTGTTCTCACTTTCTCGTTTTCTCTGCAGAAAACACCTAAATGTCTTTGATGTGGTCCAGGAGCTGTCAATCGGGTTAGTTTCACAGCTGGGTACTTCAAAGGCACTCAAAAGTGAAGGGAGATGAATGGAGCAATGCAGACAGCTGGGTGTGTGTCTGGAAGCTGTCAATCACAGCCTCGGGGAAGCAATTTCACAGAGAAATGAATGAAAGGCTTGCAGATCAAAGATCTGAGGGGGCTTAAATCCAGCTGACTGGTTTTCTCTTTCCAGGAATTGACAGGTGCTGAGCCAGGTGTATGACCCAGGCGAGTGTTAAAGCAGTGACTTTTTTCACTGCCCCTGTCTGGTCTGCTCCCCAGTTTCCAGGCTGGGGTCTCTCTTATGGGGGGTCTTTCGTGGGGGTCTCCCTAATTAGGAGGTCTCTGGTGGGGGAGGGGGGGGGTTATGCTGGGGCTGGGGCGGGCAGGTCTTGCATTGTGGGGGAGGGGGGGGGAAGGTTGCCCTCCAATGGACTTTGAGGTAACTCCTTTAAAGAGTTACCCCCTTGGCCCACCGTGAGGTCCACCATGCCAGGTCCACGTTTGCCAAGACCTTCACCAATTCTCGCCTACGTGATTGCTGACCCAGAACATAGAACATAGAACATAGAACATTACAGCGCAGTACAGGCCCTTCGGCCCTCGATGTTGCGCCGACTTGTGAAACCATTCTAAAGCCCATCTACACTATTCCCTTATCGTCCATATGTTTATCCAATGACCATTTGAATGCCCTTAGTGTTGGCGAGTCCACTACTGTTGCAGGCAGGGCATTCCACGCCCTTACTACTCTCTGAGTAAATAACCTACCTCTGACATCTGTCCTGTATCTATCTCCCCTCAATTTAAAGCTATGTCCCCTCGTGCTAGACATCACCATCCGAGGAAAAAGGCTCTCACTGTCCACCCTATCCAATCCTCTGATCATCTTGTATGCCTCAATTAAGTCGCCTCTTAACCTTCTTCTCTCTAACGAAAACAGCCTCAAGTCCCTCAGCCTTTCCTCATAAGATCTTCCCTCCATACCAGGCAACATTCTGGTAAATCTCCTCTGCACCCTTTCCAATGCTTCCACATCCTTCCTATAATGCGGCGACCAGGATTGCACGCAATACTCCAAATGCAGCCGCACCAGAGTTTTGTACAGCTGCAACATGACCTCATGGCTCCAAAACTCAATCCCTCTACCAATAAAAGCTAACACACCGTACGCCTTCTTAACAACCCTCTCAACCTGAGTGGCAACTTTCAGGGATCTGTGTTCTTGGACACCACTGCATCGGGAACACTGTTCCCTGCGGCATGCGGCAGAGAATCCATCCCATGATCTAATTGCCATTACAGAGACATAGCTACAGACTAAGTCTGGGAACTGAAAGTGCAAGAGTATTCAGCATTTCAGAAGGATGGGCAAAGAGAGGAAAAGGAGGTGGGGTAGCACTTTTAATGACCTCTTGTCACAAAAGAGTGACAAGAAATTGATACAGAAAGAGAAAATAGAGTATGAAAGTAAATGAGCAAGGAATATAAAAATGGACTGTAAAAGCTTCTTCAGGTTCGTAAAGGGGAAAAGATTTATGAAGGCAAAAATGGGCCCATTACAGACAGCGAATAGTGAATTTATAATGGGTAATTAGGAAATGGCAAAGAAACTTTGGGGGTGATTCTCCCCCCGTGTTGCACATGGCGCACATTCCGTTATTCCCGCAAAATAGCGGCAGAGCCCCTAAATGGTGTTCACGCCGGGTGCCGATTGGAGCACGAAGCCCCTGGCCTATGGCACTGGATGCAATCTGGTCCACACCCTCGCTGGGCGTGAGTCTGATTTGTATATTTAAATGTGTCTTTACACTCATTTAAATATGCATTTCCGAGTTTAGCTGGAGTCACATGGCTTCCAGGATTCTGTGCGCCCGCGGGAACAGCAAGAGGCCGGCATAAACCACTACTGGTCTCCATTCATGAAAACCAGATGTGATGACCATGCCAAGCAAAGGGGCCACACAAGCCATTGGAGTCCCATGGGTGGTCGGAGACATGACACGCTGGCAGTGGAAGCCTGGCACTGCCAGGGGGTAGGTTGGCATTACCAGGGTGCCAAGGGGCACAAGAGGATCTGGAATGCGCTGCCTGAGAGCGTGGTGGGGCAGATTCAATCGAGGCTTTCAAAAGGGAATTGTATCATTCAACAAAATGAAAATAGATTTGCAGGGCTATGGGGGAAAAGGCGGGAGAGTGGGACGGGGTGAGTAATTCTTACAGATAGCCAGCTTGGACACAGTCGGCCAAATGGTCTGCTCTGTGCTGTAACCATTCTACAATTCTGTAAAATGGCAATCAATAATCCCTTAACCACTGAGAATGCATTTTTACTACAATCATCTACCCAGCCACTAATATAGGTCATGAGAAACTTTGAATCAGGAAAAGTTGAAGTCAGTGAGAGAGAAAAAAAATCACTTTTTATATCCAGGGTGATGCTTAAATCTTAATAAAGAACTGTAATTACATTTTCATTTAATGGCGAGGATTTATGAATTTTTAAATAGAGCTGCTAATACTTCATTTATTATAATGGATTTCTCTTTCATTATTGGAGCACGAGCTACATTAGAAATTAATAAGGTGATGTCCTGAGATTTGCTCAGCCCTTACCTGTAGGTTTCCCCCAGACTCCACAGAAGTACCTTTTCTGCTCGCCCTTGAGTACAGAATGTGCAGTGAGAGGGGGAGGAGAGGCGAGGGGTGACAGCATTCCCGATGCGCACGGCTTAATCTGGCTTCTGGGGGCATTCGTCAGGATTGGGGCTGATGTTCAAAGACATGGGATCACCCGCAACTCTGGTACCTGTTAGAACCTGACAGGAGGCCCAGGGATCTGGAACGTCAGAATCCCTGTGGTCTGGGGGGGTGGCATGTGGTGCAGCGGCTAGCACTGGGACTACGACGCCGAGGTCCCAGGTTCGAATCCCGGCCCTGGGTCACTGTCCATGTGGAGTTTGCACATTCTCCCCGTGTCTGCGTGGGTTTCACCCCCACAACCCAAAGATGTGCAGGGTAGGTGGATTGACCACCCTCAATTGCCCCTTAATTGAAAAAAATAAATAATTGGGTACTCTAAATTAAAAAAAAAAAGAATTTACCCAGATGAGGGGGCGGGGCTAACCCCCTTTTCCTCGGACTGCTGGGATATAAGTACCCCGGCCTGGGGGGCGGGAGACCCTTCAGGGAGTAGAAGGAGTGTAGTAAGGAGAATAAAACTGATACACAATCAATACGCTTGAGTCCACGTGGAGTCATATCGATTCAGCTTTAATCAGATAGAACTGTACCCAGCAGCGATGTTACAGAAGTGGAGGCTGCTGGGACGGCATCGGTTCTTATACCCCGCCTCTCAGGGCGGGGCTATGTACATTGCCCAATGGTAGACACCGCGGTCTAGCCAATGGTTATTCCTCTCTCTGGTACCGCAATACCTGGTGTTACCACATTCACCCCCTGTTAAAAAAAAGTCAGCGGGGTGATGGCCAGTATTACTGTCGCCGTTTCATGGTAGGACCAGGTATTGCAGGTACCATGCTATCGAGGGTTGCGGAGAAAGTTCTTGCGTTGTTAATTTTCTTCATGGTGCTGCAATCAGATGATCGGGCGGCCTGGTCGTCCAACTGGAGCATCTAGGTTTCGGCGGCGATCCTGGTGAGGGCCCCGGCAGTAGTGACTCGGGGAACATGGTGTCTTCCTCCCAGGCAGTTTCGTCACCCCTAGGTCGAAAGATGGGCAGAAGGAAGCGGTGCCTATAGGGGGCGTCGGTGCCTGCTCGGCTCTGGGTCGGGGTTCCGGCGGCAGTACTGACCCTCCGGTCAGGTATGGGAGGGTGGTGGCAGTGGCTCGGGCGCGCGTGGGGCTCCGGCGGGCGCCAGGTCCCGGAGGGAGACCGTATCTTGGCGGCTGTCGGGGAACGCTACGTAGGCGTACTGGGGGTTGGCATGCCGCAGGTGGACCCTCTCGACCAACGGGTCCGACTTGTGCGCCCTCGCATGTTTCCGCAGCAGGACGGGTCCGGGTGTTGCTAGCCAGGTTGGGAGCGAGGTCCCAGAAGAGGACTTCCTGGGGAAAACAAGGAGACGTCCGTGAGGTGTCTGGTTTGTGGTAGTACATAGCAGGGACCGAATGGAGTGAAGGGCCACTGGGAGGACTTCTTGCCAGCGGGAGACTGGGAGATTCCAGGACCGAAGGGCCAGCAGGACGGTCTTCCAGGCCGTTCCGTTCTCCCTTTCTACCTGCCCGTTTCCCCGGGGGTTGTAACTGGTCGTCCTGCTCGAGGCGATGCCTTTGCTAAGCAGGAACTGGCGCAGCTCGTCGCTCATAAAGGAGGACCCCCTATCACTGTGGATGTATGCGGGGAAACCGAACAGTGTAAAAATAGTTTGGAGGGCCTTGATGACGGTGATTGTGGTCATGTCCGGGCAGGGGATGGCGAATGGAAACCGGAAGTACTCATCAATCACGTTCAGGAAGTACGTGTTGCGGTCAGTGGAGGGGAGGGGGCCTTTGAAGTCCATAGTGAGGCATTCAAAGGGACGGGAAGCCTTTATCAGGTGCGCCCTCTCTGGTCGGTAGAAGTGCGGTTTGCACTCCGCGCAGATTTGGCAGTCCCTGGTGACAGTCCTGACCTCCTCGATGGAGTAAGGCAGGTTCCGGGACTTAACAAAATGGAAGAACCGGGTGACTCCCGGGTGGCAGAGGTCCTCGTGGAGGGCTCGGAGGCGGTCTACTTGTGCGGTGGCACAAGTGCCGCGGGATAGGGCATCAGGAGGCTCGTTCAGCTTCCCGGGACGATACAAGATCTCGTAATTGTAGGTGGAGAGTTCGATCCTCCACCGCAAGATCTTGTCATTCTTAATCTTGCCCCGCTGTGCATTATCGAACATGAAGGCCACCGACCGTTGGTCCGTGAGGAGAGTGAATCTCCTGCCGGCCAGGTAATGCCTCCAGTGCCGCACAGCTTCCACTATGGCCTGGGCCTCCTTTTCGACCGGGGAGTGGCGAATTTCGGAGACATGGAGAGTGCGGGAGAAGAAAGCTACGGGCCTGCCCGCTTGGTTGAGGGTGGCCGCCAGAGCTACGTCAGACGCGTCACTCTCGACCTGGAAGGGGAGGGACTCGTCGATGGCGCGCATCGTGGCTTTTGCGATGTCCGCTTTGATGCGGCAGAAGGCCTGGCGGGCCTCCGTCGACAGGGGGAAGGTTGTGAACTGGATCAGGGGTCGAGCCTTGTCGGCGTAATTAGGGACCCAATGTGCATAGTAGCTAAAGAAGCCGAGGCAGCGCTTTAGGGCCTTGGGGCAGTGAGGGAGGGGGAACTCCATAAGGGGGCGCATGCGTTCAGGGTCGGGGCCTATGACTCCATTTCGCACTACGCAGCCTAAGATGGCTAGACGGTCGGTGCTAAACACGCACTTCTCCTTATTGTAGGTCAGATTCAGGAGGTGCACGGTCTGGAGAAATTTACGGAGGTTGGTGTCGTGGTCCTGCTGGTCATGGCCGCAGATGGTGACGTTGTCAAGATACGGGAACGTTGCGTGTAAGCCGTACCGGTCAACCATTCGGTCCATCTCACGCTGGAAGACCGAGACCCCGTTCGTGACACCGAAGGGAACCCTTAAAAAGTGGTAGAGCTGCCCATCTGCTTCGAAGGCAGTGTACTGGCGGTCACTATTACGGAGGGGTAGCTGGTGGTAGGCAGACTTGAGATCCACCGTGGAGAAGACCTTGTATTGCACAATCCTGTTTAACAGGTCGGCTATATGGGGGAGAGGGTACGCGTCCAGCTGCGTAAACCGGTTGATGGTCTGGCTATAGTCGATGACCATCCTATGTTTCTCCACGGTCTTTACCACCACTACTTGAGCCCTCCAGGGGCTGTTGCTCGCTTCGATGAACCCTTCCTTCAGCAGCCTTTGGACCTTGGACCTGATGAAGGTCCGGTCCTGGGCACTGTACCGTCTGCTCCTGGTGGCGACGGGTTTGCAATCTGGGGTGAGGTTCGCAAACAGGGAAGGCGGGTCGACCTTAAAGGTCGAGAGGCCGCAGACAGTAAGGGGGGGTATAGGGCCGCCGAATTTAAAGGTCAGGCTTTATAGGTGGCACTGGAAATCCAGTCCCAGAAGGGTGGCTGCGCAGAGGTGCGGCAGAACGTACAGGCGGAAATTGCAGAATTCCCTGCCTTGGACGGTGAGGTTCGCGAGGAAGAACCCTTTATCTCCACCGCTTGTGACCCGGAGGCCAGGGAGATCCTTTGTTGGATGGGGTAGGTGACCAGAGAACAGCGCCTTACCGTGTCGGGGTGGACGAAGCCCTCCGTGCTCCCGGAGTCGATGAGGCACGACGTCACGTGGCCGTTGATGCCGATCGTCGTGGTGGCCTTTGCTAGCGTTCGGGGCCGACTCTGGTCCAGGGTAATGGAGGCCAGCTGCAGCAAGGAGTGAAGATCGGGCAGCGCATCGTCAGCCGTGTTGGGGGCTTGAGGCCCCATCCAAGATGGCGCCGTCCATGGATCGCACATGGAGTCCGGGGACTCCGAGGATGGCGGCGGGGAGAAACAAAATGGCGGCGGGGAGGGACAAAATGGCGGCGCACTCTGCTCCCACGAGGCGGAGGCCAGCTGCAACAAAGGGTTTTGGTCGGGCAGCGCGTAGCCAGCCGCGCTGGGGGCTTGAGGCCCCATCCAAGATGGCGCCGGCCATGGATCGCACGTGGAGTCCGGGGACTCGGAAGATGGCGGCGGGGAAGAGTAAACTGGCGGCGCATGCTGCTCCAGTGTGACGGAGGCCAGCTGCAGCAAGGGGTTTTGGTCCGGCAGCACGTAGCCAGCCGCGCTGGGGGCTTGAGACCCCATCCAAGATGGCGCCGGCCAGGGATCGCCCATGGAGTTCGGGGACGGAGACCCCGACGATTAGACCGGCGAGGGACAAAATGGCTGCGTGTCCTCCTCCAGCATGGTTGCCGGGGGGGGAAAATGGCTGCGGCTGCGACGCTGCCTGGCGGGGCAAAGGCTGCGGTGCGCGTTGGGCCGGCGGGGCTGGGAAAAGGGAGTGCGGCGGTGGGCCTGGGACGGTCGGGACGTGGAAGAACGGCTGTGGTTGCGCAGCGGGCAGCTGGAGGAATGGCTGAGGGTAGTCATTGGACACCGCGTTCACCGCGCGGGCGAGGCAGACCGCGGCATAGTGGCCTTTCTTGCCGCACCCTTTGCAGGTGACGGTGCGGGCCGGGCTGCGCGCGCGCGGGTGATTCGCCTGGCTGCAGAAGAAGCAGCATTGGCCGACGGCGGTAGAGGGGCGCCTTGCCGCGCAGGCCTGCGGAGTTAGCGGGTAAGTCTGGGGGTTAAGCGGGTAAGTCTGGGAGGCTGCCAGGGGGGCGCAGTGCGCGCGGGGGCGTACGCAAGGGCGTTTTTGTACGCCACGTCCATGGACCCTGCCAGGGCCCGGGCCTCGGTGAGGCCCAGCGTGTCCATTTCGAGCAGCCTTCGGTGAATGTCGGGGGAGATCATACCTGCCACAAAAGCGTCTCAAATTAAAAGTTCAGAGTGCTCGTTCGCCGTCACCGCTGGGCAGCCGCAGTTTTGGCCCAGCACTATCAGTGCCCGGTAGAAATCTTCTAGCGTCTCATCTGGGCTCTGCCGTCTCGTTGCCAGCAGGTGACGGGCGTAGACCTGATTAAGTGGACGAATGTAATGTCCTTCCAGCAGTTCCATGGCTTTATCATAGTTCGCCGCCCCTTCGATCAGGGGGTAGATCGCCGGGCCGACCCGCGAGCGTAGGAGGTGCATTTTCTGCCTTTCCGTGGGGGTGTCGGCAGTCGTATCGAGGTAGCTCTGGAAACACGCCAGCCAATGCTTAAAAATCTCGAAGGCACGCCGGCTTGATGCGGAGATCCATCCTTCAAAAGTACTTATCTGATTAAATTGATACACAATCAATACTCTGGAGACCACGAGGAGTCATATCGATTCAGCTTTAATTAGATAGAACTGCACCCATCAGCGATGTTACAGAAGTGGAGGCTGCTGGGACGGCATTGGTTCTTATACCCCGCCTCTCAGGGCGGGGCTATGTACATTGCCCAATGGTAGACCCCGCGGTCTAGCCAATGGTTATTCCTCTCTCTGGTACCGCAATACCAGTTATTACCACTAAAACCAAATTTTTCTACAGTCATCGCTTCCGAGTGGTCGCTTACCTGAGACTTTACACTACCCGTGTCTTAACTCTCAGCAAGTCCAGTTCCCCTATCACCCCCTGTGCTCACGAGTTCAGTGCTTCTCTAATTCCAGGGCCCCCAAACTCTGTAATTCCCTCCCTCAACCTCTCACCTCACCTTCCCCCCCAGCCCCTCTTCAGGCACTCCTTAAAACCGACCACCTTGACCAGGCTTTTGGTCACCTGACCTGGTATCTCCTTATATGGCTCAGTGTCAGGTTCATTCTTGAAGCAAAAATAATAGTATGTTCACCAAGCTCGCCATTAATGTGCAAATTGGCCAGAAAATTCAGGGGTTCAAAATATACGGTGTGCCCTGCAAATTTCTAGAACTTGCCTCTCCACTTTTTGCCTCACACAAACAGCATCTTGCCCTCAAACTCCCTGTTGCCTTAAAGAACTTGCTGGATTTGCACATTAATTGTCCATTAAACTCGCCGAAGAAAGTTAAGCCTGGCAATTAGAAATATAAGGAATAAAGTGGTTAGAGTTAATGACTACCAATTGGTCTATGGCGGCAAAGATGAACTATTATAGGTCACTTTTTCAGGTTTTCAATTTTTCGAGAAGATTTTAAACATGTCAAATTGTAAGATTAATTTTTTTTCCTTACTTTTTCTTTCTGTCTCTTTCTCTCTCTTAATCCAATACTTCTTTCCCTTATTTTTCTTTCTGTACTGGATCACACGTTAATTAACCCTCTTTCTCCAATGTTTCGCTGTTGGTTTCTCAATCCCGAAGTCTGACTGGTTCTGGACATAGACGGCCATTCATCCTGGTCCCAAATGACTCGTTGTCCCATTATCCGGTCACCCTAGTGGTGGGACTGGAATATTATGTGTGGGTGAAATTTAAACGGATGAGGACGATGAAAGGGAAGTGGTCGAACAGGAGGACAAAAGTCCTTCAAGCAGTCAGAAAGTTACTCACCTTGTTCCAACTTAAAGGGTTTGTCTTGCTCAAAGGTCACATAGAACATAGAATTTACAGTGCAGAAGGAGGCCATTCGGCCCATCAAGTCTGCACCGATCCTTGGAAAGATCAGTCCACTTAAGCCCAGACTTCCACCCTATCCCCATAACCCAGTAGAACATACAGTGCAGAAGGAGGCCATTCGGCCCATCGAGTCTGCACCGACCCACTTTAGCCCTCACTTCCATCCTATCCCCGTAACCCAATAACCCCACCTAGCCTTTTTGGTCACTAAGGGCAATTTATCATGGCCAATCCACCTAACCTGCATGTCTTTGGACTGTGGGAGGAAACCGGAGCACCCGGAGGAAACCCACGCACACACGGGGAGAACGCGCAGACTCCGCACAGACAGTCACCCAGCGGGGAATCAAACCTGGGACCTTGACGCTGTGAAGTCACAGTGCTAGCCACTTGTGCTACCGTGTTGCCCATCACGTTTAAGAATACTGCACCACGCAATATGGTGGGGCTACCATGGTTGACATGGGCCAAATTCTCTAGCCATTGGGATTGTCTGTTCCCGCTGACCACACGTCCCCGCCCACGGGTTTCCCAGTGACGCGGGGCGGCTTCAATGGGAAATCCCATTGCCAAGCGACGGGAGCAGAGAATCCCGCCGCCAGCGAACGGCGGCCGCCGAGAAACACGCGGCTGGAGGACCGGAGAATCCCGCCCATGGTCAGAAATGATGAGTTCGTTATTGCAAATAAAAGACTCCAGGCAGCTAAGGAGCAAGCCTGGGAACCATCGCACAGGAAGAGACAAAAAGTGTAGCCTCCATAGAGCTCCTTGCGCACTGTAGCCATTCAGCCCATCAGGTCTGTGCCAGCTCTCTGCAAGAGCAACTCTAGTCCCATTCCCCTTCCTTTTCCCCATTGTTCTTGTTTCTCCTCCCGCACCTCGTGCTTGCACTAAGGCAACGTTTTTCAAACTTTTGTGCCGGGGTCCCATTTTTACCAACCAGCCATTCTTTGGGACTCATGCCGAACAATGTTCGCAACCCATGGCGGCCATCCTTCGCGACCCACGCCGGCCGACCTTCGCGACCCACCATTTTCTCGTACCTTTAACGTGACAGGTGAGCCTGCTTGGTCCTCACGATCTCACTTGCTTTGTCAGTCAATGTTACATTTCTGCTAAGGGCTTCAGCTGATGATTTAATTTCTCGCAGAATCCGTTGAAAGAAAATCACGAGGTTTGGCCTCGAACCCGCCATGTTTAGTCTTCAAATGTCTTTGAAGATTTGAGGGTTTTAATCTTTCACTTGCCAGTACTTCCCTGCATATATCACACATGAACTTTGAATCCTGATTTGCATTGGAACAATTAATAACCCACACCTCACATAATCATCTTTATGCTGCTTTGTTCCTGTTTTCAGCTTCTTCTCAATGGGTTGTTCACCAGAGGAGCTCACACCAGCTCTGCTGGCAGCTACAAAATGGAGGACTCTCTCTCGTGTGCCCAGAACACGTGATGTCAGCGCACGGGACACGTGACCTGCTCTCTGCTGCCACTCCAGGCAGGAAGACTCCAGCGACTAAAAATAAATCTGCTCCTGGGTCAGTGTGCTGACGTCAGGAGGAGGTGTTCTGCCTCGCTGGGCCTGGGCACTGCCCCACTGGGCCTGCGCACTGCTGAGGGGCACGCATACGCGGAAAGGCCGGAATTCTGAAAGCAGGTTGCGACCGGCATTTTTAAAAGCCGGTCGCTTCCTTGGGCACTTCCTCCCACTATTGGGAACGCCGAGGTGCGTGGCCCCGCGACTCTCCCGAGACCTGCATGCGATCCTGCCGTGGGTCACGACCCTGGGCTTGCAAATGACTGCACGAAGGTGGATTGCACCAAGGTGGATATTTGTCTGTTATTATAGCGTGCTCTCCCAGAACAAGTCGCTAGTATGTCACCAGGGGCTTATAGCTTGAGGTGTGCCACTCCACATCAATTGTAGCTGACCAGGAATCTCTCTTGCCTTTATCATTGGTGTGTTTGGAACACGAACCCAGAGTTTCTGGCTCAGAGGCAGGGGTGCTACCCACTGCGCCACAAGACCCTGTCTCCCGTAACCCTGCAAATCTGTTTTTCTTCAGGTACAAAGAAAAGGGGGGAGTTGCATTTATCTAGCACTAATCACAACCACCTGACACCACAAGACGCTTTCCAGCCAATGTGAAGCGTCGTCACTGTTGTCGCATAGGAAATGCAGCAAGTTCACAAAATAAGCGGGGTGACAATGATCCAGATAGTCTGCTTTCGTGAAGGCGATTGAGGGATCACCATTGGCCAGGACGGCATGGAGAGACCCTCCTGCTCTTCTTTAAAATAGTGCCATGGGATCTTTTACATCCACCTGATCAGGCAGCTGGCGCCTCAGTTTACGATCTCATCCGAACACACTCTCCCACTGAATGTCAGCCTTGACGTATGTGCCTGAGGCCCGGAGTGACATTTTTGTGCAGAACCGTGAGATTCAAAGGCAAGAGTGCTATTGCTGAGCCACAACTGGCAAGTACTTATCCGATTCCTTTCTGAAGGTCACAATCGAGTCTGCCACCGGCACTTTTTCAGGCAGTGCATTCCACATCCTAACCACTCGCTGTGTTAAAAAGCTTTTCCTCATGTGGCTCCTCTGGTATCATCGTAAATTGGTCTCTGGTATTCCGATCGCAGACCAGACCACAACAGCGACTAGGATACCGGACAGAAACCCCAATATTTTATTTTAATTTTGTAAGGCTGTGAGGAAAGGATACCTCGCTCCAGGAGTGACTGCACAAAGAAATATGGATATGGTATTTTAAAACAAACTTTATTACTGACAGAGTATTAAAATCTTTAACATCACACCCGAAAATTGCTACAATTACCTCTTAAACAATCCAATGAATACAATATTCTCAATGGCTATCTTTATTCCCATTTAAACAACAAGAAAATAAACCATCTCAGCTCTCGATAATCCTTAAATACCAATAGCATACTTGCTTTACAGGGATATTCTTTGACACGATCTGATTCCTGTCAGACCCATGCAGAAATTCTGGCTGTATGTCTTCAGAAGCTGTTTTCAGCTGGCTTGTTTCAGCTCCCCCTTGTCCTCAGACAAGTCTGCACTGCTTTAAATACCGTTAATCTCTTTTAACTAAGCCGCAGTGAGATCAAACAGCCAAACCTGTGGTCTCAGCTTCAGCCAGATCAGAACTGAACTGAAAATGCTTTCTCAAAATGCCTGATGCCTTAGCTCCACCCATCAATAACACCATCTCACCAAGCTGAAAACTAACGAACCCCCCAGGGAATCCCCTTAATTAAAACAAAACTACATTAGTCCAAGCATTTTGTGATGGTTAATCGCACCTCTGACCCCTAAAAGCTTTGTTGTCTTTCAACCTAAGAATCTTTTGAAACATGACTTCAGCAGTCAAACACACTCTAACCCAGGCTTTTGACCCTTACTTCACCAAATACGTACAATGCAATATATCTGAAACTTCTACATTAACACATTGGTTCTTGGTCTGACGATAGCCCCTCCCCACAACAGGAAATTCTTTGCTTTTGCTCATGCGAACCACCAGAGCAGGAATGGCATCAAAATCCATGGCTGGTTGTGATAGTGTGGACCTAGAGTGCAGGCTCCTGAAGGAAATCCGCTGTCCTTACCTGGTCTGACCTACACGTGACTCCACACCCACAGCAATGTGGTTTTACTCTGAAATGGCCGAGCGAGACACTCAGTTCAAGGGCAATTATGGATGGATGGATGGGCAGCAAATGCCTGTAACTTCCATACCCTGTGAACAAATAAGGAAACAAAGAACAAAGAACAAAGAAATGTACAGCACAGGAACAGGCCCTTCGGCCCTCCAAGCCCGTGCCGACCATGCTGCCCGACTAAACTACAATCTTCTACACTTCCGGGGTCCATATCCCTCTATTCCCATCCTATTCATGTATTTGTCAAGATGCCCCTTAAACGTCACTATCGTCCCTGCTTCCACCACCCCCTCCGGCAGCGAGTTCCAGGCACCCACTACCCTCTGTGTAAAAAAATTTGCCTCGTATATCTCCTCTAAACCTTGCCCCTCGCACCTTAAACCTATGCCCCCTAGTAATTGACCCCTCTACCCTGGGGAAAAGCCTCTGACTATCCACTCTGTCTATGCCCCTCATAGTTTTGTAGACCTCTATCAGGTCGCCCCTCAACCTCCTTCGTTCCAGTGAGAACAAACCGAGTTTATTCAACCGCTCCTCATAGCTAATGCCCTCCATACCAGGCAACATTCTGGTAAATCTCTTCTGCACCCTCTCTAAAGCCTCCACATCCTTCTGGTAGTGTGGCGACCAGAATTGAACACTGTACTCCAAGTGTGGCCTAACTAAGGTTCGATACAGCTGCAACATGACAACATGGTTAATGCCATTGCTACCGCAGCACAACTGGCTCAGTGAGTAAATGCATCTCCTTGTAGGGCGCTGCGCCAAGAGACAAGGTAGGATGCAGGCCTGTATTTCCACCCCCCCCCCCCCCCAACCAATTCCCCCCCCCCACCAACCTGGCCAGTGTTGAATTATCTGGGGCAGTACGTGAGTTATGACAATTGACCTTGGCACTCACTGGCAACAGGAAAGGGGAAGAAAATTAGCCAGGGTGCCACTCTCCTGGTCTCAGTGAACCTTCACTGGAAGGAAGCACAGGCAGACATCGGGTGAGGACGCGCTGCGATGCCCCCCCCCCGTGGTCGAATAGTTCACAGTCCCGGCTCACGCGGGAGGAATGTGCACAGAGGCGAGGTGCTGTTGATTAACCGGAGGGGAGTGAATGAACAAACTAGGGGTTGTGTCCCCTGAAATTGAGAAGATTAAAGGGCTGATTTGTTCGGACCAGATATTAAGCGGAATAGAAAGGGTAGCTGGAGAGAAACTATTTCCACTGGTTGAAGAGTCCGGGAATCAAAGTCGAAAAAAATGAGAGCCAGACCCTTGGGGGGTGAAATTAAGAAAGAATTCTCCACACAAAGACTGGAGGAAATTTGGAACTGTCTTCTGCAAATGGCAACTGATATAGGGTCAATTGTCAATGTTAAATCAGAGATTTATGCCATCCATAGATTTGAAGGGATCTGGGAAAAAGGTGGGCTAATGGAGGTTGGTTGCAGGCTGCCATGATCTCACTGAAGAGCTGGTCACTGAGTGTCTTTAAGACAGAGAAAGGTAGGTTTTGATTAATAAGAATCGTTATAATCTTTATTGTCACAAGTAGGCTTGCATTAACACTGCAATGAAGTTACTGTGAAAATCCCCTCGTCGCCACATTCCGGCGCCTGTTCGGGTCACAGAGGGAGAATTCAGAATGTCCAATTCACCTAACAGCACGTCTTTCGGACTTGTGGGAGGAAACCGGAGCACCTGGAGGAAACCCACACAGACACAGGGAGAACGTGCAGACTCCGCACAGACAGTGACCCAAGCCGGGAATCGAACCCGGGACCCTGGAGCTGTGAAGCAACAGTGCTAACCACAGTGCTACCGTGCCGCCCCAATAAGGGGATCAGGGGTTATGGGGAGAAGGCAGGAGAATGGGGATGAGAAACATATCAGCCAAGATCGAATGGCGGAGCAGACTCGATGGGCCGAACGGCCTAATTCTGCTCCGAAATCTTATGGTCCTTTGAGGGGGCCAAATGGCCATCACCTGTTCCTGTGGAGGGGAGTGGCGGAGGGGGGCGGGGAGGGCGGAGCCTTCGCTGAGGAACTGGAATAGCCTTCGCTGAATTTGTGAAGCTCAAGGAAGAAGTACGTGTGAGAAAGGGGGGGGGGGGGGTGGCGGGAGAGGAGGAAACTCTTCACAATAATTGTCTTGGCTGAAATGCATGAACGCTCGCTGTTTTTTTTTCCCTCTCACAGCTTTGTGTGGCTGTAGGGTTTGAGAGCAAATCCAAAATTAATTTTGTGAAGGTCTCCGCAGCAGTTAACGATTCCGGAATAATGGGCTATAATTAGGCTCGTACACCTGTGCTGCTAATTTATTCCAAATCCGCCAAAGGTTACAGAGACGTGCAGTGTGGGTTGTACTGCTCGAGTGTTGTGTCGACAAGAGAGTTGTTGCCTGCAGGTGAAGTGGGACAGATTTCCAATTTATAATGCGCCCATTCTGAAGATTGCCGAGTTCTTTTCTACATCCGACAGGCAAGAAGGAACCACGGAACATCCTAGAATCATAAAATGATGGTGTTCAGGAGGCCATTCGCCCCATGCAGCCTGTGCTAGCTCTTTTGACTAACCAACGAAAATCAAATAACACACCGCTTTGTGACTGTTGGCCTCGAAAGCAATTCCAGAATTAGTTCCACTTCCCTTCTCTTCTTCTCTCGTCCTGCAGATTGCACTCTCCACCCCCCCCCCCCCCCCCCCCCCCCCCCGCCCCAAACACACCCCACCCTCCACCTTCATGTATTTATCCGGGCAGCACGGCGGCGCAGTGGTTAGCACTGCAGATTCACGGCGCCGAGGTCCCAGGTTCGATCCCGGCTCTGGGTCACTGTCCGTGTGGAGTTTGCACATTCTCCCCGTGTCTGTGTGGGTTTCGCCCCCACAATCCAAAGATGTGCAGGGTAGTTGGATTGGACACGCTAACTTGCCCCTGAATTGGAAAAAATGAATTGGGTACTCTAAATTTATAAAAGACAAAACAAAAAGTATTTACCCAATTTCATCTTGAAATTCATTATTGAACCTGCTCCCACTGCCCTCTCAGACAGCTTGTTCCAGATCACAATTCATTGTGTCAAAAAAAAATGCTCATCATCCCGCCTCTGCCACCTTAAAACTGAGTTACTACCCATCCTTTCCGGCGGCACGGTAGCACAGTGGTTAGCACTGTTGCTTCACAGCGCCAGGGTCCCGGGTTCGATTCCCGACTTGGGTCACCGTGCGGAGTCTGCACGTTCTCCCCGTGTCTGCGTGGGTTTCCTCCGGGTGCTCCGGTTTCCTCCCACAAGTCCCGAAAGACGTGCTTGTTAGGTGAATTGGACATTCTGAATTCTCCCTCTGTGACCCGAACAGGCGCCGGAATGTGGCGACTAGGGGATTCTCACAGTAACTTCATTGCAGTGTTAATGTAAGCCCACTTGTGACACTAATAAAGATTGTTATTCAAAGGATCTATGATTGAAAAGGACAATATTGCATGGTTATGGGGAAAGAGCAGGGAAGGCAGAGGGTTGGGATTAATTGAATAGCTCTGTCAATGTACTGAATTGGGGCTGTTTAGCGCAGGGCTAAATCGCTGGCTTTGAAAGCAGACCAAGGCAGGCCAGCAGCACGGTTCGATTCCCGTAACAGCCTCCCTGAACAGGCGCCGGAATGTGGCGACGAGGGGCTTTTCACAGTAACTTCATTTGAAGCCTACTTGTGACAATAAGCGATTTTCATTTCATTACCTTGCCCAATTTCCCGCACGGTCCTGTTGTCAATTATCTTCAAACTGTGTCCCCTGTTTAAGCGACCCACCCACCATCCAACCATTTCCTCAAATGTTGGAAAGTATCGAGTGAGACGTGTGCAGCCGGGACGTAGTATGTGGTGGGTTGGGGTTTGAGCTACAATATTGCATTCCTTATTCTGTGCCCGACACTGTTTTCTCACAAAGCCTCAGAAACGTCTGCCTTCATAAGCAAAGGCTGGGTGGGCAGAGGGGTCCCAGATGGCCCACAGGCAGAAGTTTGGACACCCCCTGGAAAAGACAGTTATTGTCAAAGGTACAAATCAAACAAATTTAGGGTCATGCACAAGAGTAGATGGAGAGCAACAATCCCACTAGATTGAAGTTGATTGGCAAAAGAAAAGGAGGGGGAAGCAGTGGCATAGTGGTATTGTCACTGGTCTAGCAATCCAGAGACTCAGGGTAATGCTCTGGGGACGTGGGTTCGAATCCCACCTTGGCCAATGGTGAAATTATAAAATTCTGGAATTAAACGTCTAATGGCAACCATGAAACCATTCTAACAACCCATTTGATTCTCTGATGTCCTTTAGGGAAGGAAATCTGCCGTCCTTACCCATTCTGGCCTCCATGTGACTCCAGACCCACAGCAATGTGGTTGACCCTTAACTGCCCTCAGGGATGGGCAATAAATGCTGGCACAGCCCGCGACGCCCACATTCTATGAGCAAATAAAAAAAACATGAGGAAAAACATTTTCACACAGCGAGTGGTTAGGACCTGGAATGCACTGAGAGTGTGGTGGAGGCAGATTGAATCAAAGAGAATCGCACCATTATCTGAAAATAAAAAATATTGCAGGGCTTCAGGGAAAAGTCAAGAGAGTTGTTCTTGCAGAGAGCGAGCACAGACACGAGGGGACAATTGGCATCCTCCTGTGCTGCAACCAATCTATGATTCTACAGCTTCTCTTTCCACATGCGGATGGATTTGATGTGGATTTGTAGAACTATTGATCTTAGATTTTTCAATGGCAATGGCGTATTTGGACCACTTGGCGGCGCCTAAGCTGCAGGCTCCCAGTCCCTGTAGGTCGCCCTCAGGTGATAGGAGGCGGTACTGCAACTTGAAGTGAAGCACCTCGCCACCTGGTGGCAGCATCCGGAACTGCTTCTCACTGCCAACAATGAAAGGTGGAAATCTGGGGCGAGATTCTCCGACCCCCCGCCGGGTCGGAGAATCGCCGGGGGCTGGCGTGAATCCCGCCCCCGCCGGTTGCCGAAGTCTCCGGCACCGGATATTCGGCGGGGGCGGGAATCGCGCCGCGCCGGTTGGCGGGCCACCCCCCGCGATTCTCCGGCCCGGATGGGCTGAAGTCCCGCCACTAAAATGCCTGTCCCACCGGCGTAAATTAAACCACCTACCTTACCGGCGGGACAAGGCGGCGCGGGCGGGCTCCCGGGTCCTGGGGGGGGTGCGCGGGGCGATCTGGCCCCGGGGGGTGCCCCCACGGTGGCCTGGCCCGCAATCGGGGCCTACCAATCCGCGGGCGGGCCTGTGCCGTGGGGGCACTCTTTCCCTTCCGCCTCCGCCACGGTCTCCACCATGGCGGAGGCAGAAGAGACTCCCTCCACTGCGCATGCGCGGGAATGCCGTCAGCGGCCGCTAACGCTCCCGCGAGATGTTGCACCGCCCGGAGATGTCATTTCCGCGCCAGCTGGCGGGGCACCAAAGGCCTTTTCCGCCAAGGTTGGGGCTCGGCCCCCAAAGATGCGGAGCATTCCGCACCTTTGGGGCGGCGCGATGCCCGTCTGATTGGCGCCGTTTTGGGCGGCAGTCGGCGGACATCGCGCCGTTTCCGGAGAATTTCGCCCCTAAAATGGAAACAAAACCTGTGGGAAATGCTGCTATGTTACTTCTCTCCCCGCCTATCCTCAAGGCCCATTAAACCTCCACATTTACAACCTCCATGGCCCACCAATCCTCAAGTACGTTTCGGACTACAGAGCCCATTCCTTCCCCTTCAAAGTCCTTCCAGGCCCCATATCCTCCGGGTGCTCCGGTTTCCTCCCACAAGTCCCGAAAGACGTGCTGTTCGGTGAATTGGACATTCTGAATTCTCCCTCTGTGACCCGAACAGGCGCCGGAATGTGGCGACTAGGGGATTGTCACAGTAACTTCATTGCAGTGTTAATGTAAGTCTACTTGTGACAAGAATAAAGATTGTTATTAAAGATGATTATTCCAGTAACTGCTAGGATGTTCATCGCTGATAATAGTTTCTTTTACCAGATTTAATTAAATTAATTTTTCTATAGTATCGACCGTGGCAGGTTGCACTCCTGTCTCTCGAGTCACAAGATTCAAGGTTCAAATCCCACTCCAGGGCTTGAGCACACCAAGCAGAGCTGACACTCCAGTGCAGTACTGAGGGAGTGCTGCACTGTTGGAGGAGCCATCTTGCATACAGGGTTGGCAACTGTGATTAAACATATTCCTGGAGGTTATCATAAGACCATAAGACATAGGAGTGGAAGTAAGGCTATTCGGCCCATCGAGTCCACTCCACCATTCAATCATGGCTGATTTCAACTCCATTTACCCGCTCTCTCTCCATAGCCCTTAATTCCTCGAGAAATCAAGAATTTATCAACTTCTGTCTTAAAGACACTCAACGTCCCGGCCTCCACCGCCCTCTGTGGCAATGAATTCCACAGACCCACCACTCTCTGGCTGAAGAAATTTCTCCTCATCTCTGTTCTAAAGTGACTCCCTTTTATTCTAAGGCTGTGCCCCCGGGTCCTAGTCTCCCCGCTAATGGA
Organism: Scyliorhinus torazame; assembly: GCF_047496885.1. NCBI lineage: Eukaryota > Metazoa > Chordata > Chondrichthyes > Carcharhiniformes > Scyliorhinidae > Scyliorhinus > Scyliorhinus torazame. Next base: position 21,702,418 of record NC_092738.1, on the reverse strand, counting down.
AACAACTTCCCTACGTCCACCCTATCTAAGCCATTCATTATCTTGTAAGTTTCTATTAGATCTCCCCTCAACCTCCTAAACTCCAATGAATATAATCCCAGGATCCTCAGACGTTCATCATATATTAGGCCTACCATTCCTGGGATCATCCGTGTGAATCTCCGCTGGACCCGCTCCAGTGACAGTATGTCCTTCCTGAGGTGTGGGGCCCAAAATTGCTCACAGTATTCTAAATGGGGCCTAACTAATGCTTTATAAAACTTCAGAAGTACATCCCTGCTTTTATATTCCAAGCCTCTTGAGATAAATTACAACATTGCATTTGCTTTCTTAATTACGGACTCAACCTGCAAGTTTACCTTTAGAGAATCCTGGACTAGGACTCCCAAGTCCCTTTGCACTTCAGCATTATGAATTTTGTCACCGTTTAGAAAATAGTCCATGCCTCTATTCTTTTTTCCAAAGTGCAAGACCTCGCACTTGCCCACGTTGAATTTCATCAGCCATTTCTTGGACCACTCTCCTAAACTGTCTAAATCTTTCTGCAGCCTCCCCACCTCCTCAATGCTACCTGCCCCTCCACCTATCTTTGTATCATCGGCAAACCTAGCCAGAATGCCCCCAGTCCCGACATCTAGATCGTTACTATATAAAGAGAACAGCTGTGGCCCCAACACTGAACCCTGCGGGACACCACTAGTCACCGGTTGCCATTCCGAAAAAGAACCTTTTATCCCAACTCTCTGCCTTCTGCCTGACAGCCAATCGTCAATCCATGTTAGTACCTTGCTTCGAATACCATGGGCCCTTATTTTACTCAGCAGTCTCCCATGAGGCACTTTATCAAAGGCCTTTTGGAAGTCAAGATAGATAACATCCATTGGCTCTCCTTGGTCTAACCTATTTGTTATCTCTTCAAAGAACTCTAACAGGTTTGTCAGGCACGACCTCCCCTTACTAAATCCATGCTGACTTGTCCTAATCCGACCCTGCACTTCCAAGAATTTAGAAATCTCATCCTTAACGATGGATTCTAGAATCTTGCCAACAACCGAGGTTAGGCTAATTGGCCTATAATTTTCCATCTTTTTCCTTGTTCCCTTCTTGAACAGGGGGGTTACAACAGTGATTTTCCAATCCTCTGGGACTTTCCCTGACTCCAGTGACTTTTGAAAGATCATAACTAACGCCTCCACTATTTCTTCAGCTATCTCCTTTAGAACTCTAGAATGTAGCCCATCTGGGCCTGGAAATTTATCAATTTTAGACCTCTTAGTTTCTCTAGCACTTTCTCCTTTGTGATGGCTACCATATTCAACTCTGCCCCCTGACTCTCCTGAATTGTTGGGATATTACTCATGTCTTCTACTGTGAAGACTGATGCAAAGTACTTCTTTAGTTCCTCAGCTATTTCCTTGTCTCCCATCACTAGATTACCAGCGTCATTTTGGAGCAGCCCAATGTCTACTTTTGCCTCCCGTTTGTTTTTAATGTATTTAAAGAAACTTTTACTATCATTCCTAATGTTACTAGCTAGCCTACCTTCATAATTGATCCTCTCTTTCCTTATTTCTCTCTTTGTTATCCTCTGTTTGTTTTTGTAGCCTTCCCAATCTTCTCACTTCCCACTACTCTTTGCCACATTATAGGCTTTCTCTTTTGCTTTGATGCATTCCCTAACTTCCTTTGTCAACCATGGCTGCCTAATCCCCCCTCTGATAACCTTTCTTTTCTTTGGGATGAACCTCTGTACTGTGTCCTCAATTACTCCCAGAAACTCCTGCCATTGCTGTTCTACTGTCTTTCCCACTAGGCTCTGCTCCCAGTCGATTTTCGTCAGTTCCTCCCTCATGCCCCTGTAGTTACCTTTATTTAACTGTCACACCTTTACGTCTGATTCTACCTTCTTTCTTTCAAATTGGAGATTGAATTCTACCATATTATGATCACTGCCTCCTAAGTGCTCCCTTACTTTAAGATCTTTAATCAAGTCTGGCTCATTACATAACACTAAGTCCAGAATGGCCTGTCCCCTCGTGGGCTCCATCACAAGCTGTTCAAAAAAGCCCTCCTGTAAATATTCAACGAATTCCCTTTCCTTGGGTCCACTGACAGCATTATTTACCCAGTCCACCTGCATATTGAAGTCCCCCATGATCACTGTGACCTTGTCTTTCTGACATGCACTTTCTATTTCATGGTGCATTTTGTGCCCCCGGTCCTGACCACTGTTAGGAGGCCTGTACATGACTCCCATTATGGTTTTTTTGCCTTTGTGGTTCCTCAACTCTACCCACACAGACTCCACATCATCTGACCCTATGTCGTTTAGTGCTATTGATTTAATTTCATTCCTAATTAACAAGGCAACCCCGCCCCCTCTGCCCACCTCTCTGTCTTTTCGATAGGTTGTGAATCCCTGGATGTTTAAATGCCAGTCCTGAACCTCCTGCAACCACGTCTCTGTGATGCCTACCACATCATACCTGCCAGTCACAATCTGGGCCACAAGCTCATCTACCTTGTTCCGTACACTGCGCGCATTTAAATATAGCACCTTTAATTCTCTATTGACCGTCCCTTTTTGTTTTCTTAGTGTGGTGGACCTTGGTTTACTGAGCCATTCCATACACTGTGTCATATTTTGTGGGATGGGGAGTATCATAACCTCTCCTGAGTTCTGTCCTTTCGTGCTTTTTTGTATTCCTAAGCAGCTACGCTTCCCACTGATTACTTCACCTCTTGGTTCCCTGACTTTCCCTTCCCCCCCCAATCTCTAGTTTAGAGTCCTATTGACTACCCTATTTACTCTTTTCGCCAGAACACTGGTCCCAGCTGGGTTCACGTGGAGACCATCCCAACGGTATAGGTCCCCCCTGTCCCAAGACTGATGCCAATGTCCCATGAAAAGGAACCCCTCTTTCCCACACCACTCTTTCAGCCACGTGTTAACTTCTCTTATTCTTGCCTCCCTGTGCCAATTTGCACATGGCTCGGGCAGTAATCCGGAGATTGTGACCCTTGAGGAACTGTTTTTTAATTTGAATCCTAGCTCTTTATAATCTCTAAACAGGTCCTCTTTTCTAGACTTGCCTATGTTGTTGGTACCGACATGGACCACAACAACTGGATCCTCCCCCTCCCTCTCCAGTATCCTTTCAGGCCGGTCAGAGATGTCCCGCACCCTAGCACCGGGCAGGCAACATACCATGCGGGACTCTTTATCCTGCTCACAAAGGATACTATCTATCCCCCTGATAATAGAATCCCCTACAACTACAACTTGCCTATTTACTCCTTCCCCTTGAATGGCCTGCTGAACCATGGTGCCTTGGTCAGCTGACTCATCCTTCCTGCAGCCTTGTTCGCCATCCACACAGGGAGCAAGTGCCTCATACCTGTTGGACAGAGTCAAGGGCTGAGGCTCCTGAGTTCCTGACTGCTGGTTCCCTTTACCTGCCTGACTTGCAGTCACACCCTGCTGTCCCTGGCCACTGGCAGGATTTAAACTACTTACTCTGACAGGTGTGACTGCCTCCTGAAACACAGTGTCCAGGTAAGTCTCCCCCTCCCGGATGTGCCTCAGTGTTTGAAGCTCAGACTCCAGCTCATCAACTCTGAGCCGGAGCTCTTCGAGCAGCCAACACTTACTGCAGATGTGGTCGCTGCAGCTCGCAATGGGATCTGCCAGCTCCCACATCAAGCAGCTCAAGCACATCACCTGACCAGCCATCACTAATTAATTAATTAGTTTAAATTAAGTTTACGAGTTTAGCTGTGGTTTTTTAAAAATTTGAGGCAGATTTTCTATCAACCAATCAGATCACAGCTTCCCTCTGACGTCACTTTTGGGGGAAAAACTGGAAAACAGGAAGTTACCGTTAGGTTTTTATACTCACAGAGACTGCTCCTCCTCCTCCGAACGGCTCCCAAAATTAGGCCCAGAGAAAGAGAGAGAACAAAACAGTAGGGAAAAAGCACCTTCTCCCACTTCACTGAATTACTTCACTGCACCAAATTACCAAATTCTCACTCTGTCTGTATCTCACTCACTCAGGCTGTGTCTCCTTGACCAGCGCAACGCTTACTAAGTGCGCTTTCTGTCTGTCTTTTATACAGACTTTAGGATGACTCACACTACTTAAACTTCAAAGAGAAGAATACAATGTGTACCTTTGTGCCCCGAAACAGGCCTCAGGTGACTGCCAGATAACTGCCTCTCAGCAATTAGGGTGGGGGCAGCTTCAGCCAATCAGACACTAATCTACACTGCACTTTTAACTGAAAAACAGCAAAATTAGATTAACCACTTACCTTTCCTGGTTACCTCACTGCACCAAATTACCAAATTCTCACTCTGTCTGTGTCTCACTCACTCAGGCTGTGTCTCCTTGACCAGCGCAATGCTTACTAAGTGCGCTTTCTGTCTGTCTTTTATACAGACTTTAGGATGACTCACACTTACATCACATGACTTCTCCCCATGCACCATCCATACCGGCCAACACATCCATCCTTGTGACGTACGGCCTTCCTACACCAATTGGAAAGCAAAAAGACTCATCCGCCATTTGGATGGTAACTGTCAGCCTAACAGCCTTTCCCCCCACCCCCACTCAACATTTTCAATACTTTTAGATCTTATAAAGTGTAATGTTCAAAGAACATTTAAAAAAAAAAAATTGTTTTTAATGCCCCGATGATTTTTCTCCAGGGCCGCACACAGCAGTGTCCTGGAGATTGATCTTCAATAGCTGGAGACTCCAGGCCAATCCTGGAGGGTTGGCAACCCGACTTTCAGACAAGATGTTAAACTGAGGGTCCATCTTCCTGCTCCAATATATTCGAAAGATCCCATGGCACTATCGTGAAGAGCAGGAGAGTTCTTCTCGCTGTCCCGGCCAACATTTATCCCTCAATCAACACCACGAAAACAGATTTTTCGGGTCATCGTCACATCGTGTGTGTGTTTGGGATCTTGCTGTGCGCAAATTGGCGGCCACATTTCCTACATTGCAACAGTGACCACTTCAAGAGCGCTTATTGGCTGTAAAGTGCTTCGTGACATTCGACAGTGGTGTAAATGCAAATCTTTATTTTTAAAAAAAATTTCATGTACCCAATTCATTTTTACCAATTAATGGGCAATTTAGCGTGGCCAATCCACCTACCCTACACATCTTTGGGTTGTGGGGGTTGTGGTGGTATGTATTAGGGGTAATATGGTACCTGTGAAGCCGAGAGGCTATTGGCTGACAGGTCCCGGATCTGCCGACTTCTGGCTCCGCCCTGAAGGCGGAGTATAAGAGCTCTAGTTCTCCCAGCAGCCGCATTCTGTAACTGAGCTGCTGGGGAACAAGTCTTGCTTAATAAAGCCTCGATAGACTTCATCTCTTCTCGACTTGTGTAAGTCATTGTGCGCTACAGGGGTGAGACGCACGCAGCCACGGGGAGAATGTGCAAACTCCACACGAACAGTGAACCAGAGCCGGGATCGAACCTGGGACCTCAGCTCCGTGAGGCAGCAATGCTAACCCACTGCGCCACCATGCTGCCCTCACAAATCTTTATTTTAATTGAATTTAAATTCCCAGCTGCGATAGTGGGATTTGAACTCATAACTTCTGAATTACTATCGCCAAGTAGCATAATCCCTGTGCTCCCACACCCCGCCTCCCGCTTATCAACATCCTCCATCTCTGCCTCTCACATCCTTACCACAAGCCACCATCACTCACTTGCTCCAGTCTTCACCCCTCCCAGCATGCTCCAGCAGCTCCATCCCATTTGCCTGGTCCTGGGACGGTATAGAAATCGAGGACATTGACAAATGAAAGTACATGAGACACTGGGAGACATACAAAGAAAAAAAAAGAGGTGAGACATAGCCAGAGAGAGCCAGCACAAAATGGCCTCCCTTTGTGCTCTAGGTTTTAATAATCCACTGACTGCAGCCACATTTCTGAGGGTTGAACGGCAATACTGAGGAGGCCACCGTGGGGCACAAGATCCTTGAAGTGGCATTGTCCTGAATCTTTGAACCGTTAAATTGGATCTTGTTTCAGGAGGTCCTGTCAGGAAGCACGTCTTCACACAAAGGGCGGTAGAATTCTAGATCTCTCTCCCCCTGCTGAGGCGGAGGGTCAGTTGAAAATTTCGAACCTGAGATGAATCAGGCCAGAACTTCCGAGGGGTGACAATCCCTGTCGGATTGCCCTGGTCAGGAGCTGCACATTTCCCCTCCTGAATTCTGTCCCGGGTCAGGTGGGGAGAAGGAGGGGGTGGGGGGTGGGGGGTGGGGGGGGGGGGGTGCGGCAGAGGGCGGGTGGTTGGTTGGCCAGGGAAGGTGTCAAGTGGGTAGCCGGGATTGGGGATAGAAAGGTGGGGTGGGTGAGAGGGCAGTCGGTTTGGGCAGGGGAGTTGAGGGGTTGGGGGAGGGGCGGGAGGGGGAGTCAGGTGGTCGACGGTGTAGTTAGGGGTGGGGAGGACGGTTGGGTGGGGGGAGTCGGCAGTGCAGTTATGGGATGGGGGTGAGTCAGAGGGTTGGGAAGAGTATTGGGGGGGGGGGGCTGGAGGAGTCAGGATGGTAGTCATGGAGGTGGGGGGATAGCCAGGGGGTCAGGAGGGTAGTCAGAGGTTGGGAGGGTAGTTGGAGGTTTGGGAGGGTAATCAGGGGGGTCAGGAGGTGGTGAGGGTGTAGTCGGGGAGGGCCGGGGCCAGTGGGGGTTCCATTGGGGGTTAGGGGAGGAGGGGGGCAGCACGGTAGCATTGTGGATAGCACAATTACTTCACAGCTCCAGGGTCCCAGGTGTGGTGTTGGGTGCTCTGGTGCACAGATGAGCCAACACAGTTGTATGTGGTACAACTCTATTTTATTTTAACTCTTATAATACAGTTCGTTCTGGATACTCTGCACGTGCTGTCTCCCTGAGTGTGTTTGGTAGCAGATCTGTCCTGGTCCTCCTCTGCAGCTAATACTGACCACCGGGGGTCGTGTCTGTGCTTTTATATCTTTCTGTCATTGGTTGTGGTGTTGTGTGTTCTGATTTGTCTGTTGGTGTGTCTATCATGATGTGTGTGTTTGAATATCATGACATCCCCCCTTTTTACAAAGATATGTGCCTACGTGGTTATAAATATAATTGTGTCATGAGTGCATCGAAGAGTGTGTGTGTGTGTTGTGTACAGCGTGTGTATATGACGTAACTATTTACATGGGGCGATGTCGGGTGCGTCACACTAACAAGGTTGTACCATAACAAAACATGAATGCGAGAAAAAAAACAACTTGAACAGTGGTCCGGTCAGACGATATCTGGAACGATAAACAACAACAGGTTATAATACAGAAGTGTTTGACTTTTTGAACGTATGAACAGCTTTATAAGTCCAGTCTAATGGGTGACCGCCTCAAGAATGGGCTGGTCCTCAAGCCGGTTCAGCTGTGGAGATTTGGGTTCACACTGGTTCACCTTGGACTGTTGGAGGTGATGCTGTTGCCGAAGTCTCTACTTTACCATTTGTTGTACTTCGTGCAGTGCTTGGTTTTTTCATTCGTGCAAATATAACATTCAACATCTTTGTTAGTGTTGCCTTGGCTGTGGTTTGGTTCTGGTGGCGATGGAAGGGGCATCATCCGTGGCATCTCCACGAAGCCATCCTTGGGAACCAGTGGAGGATCCGGCGTGTGCGTACGGTTCAGTTGCGAGCGTGGAAGGCGGCGCAAAGCTCGCTGATTGCGCCTACGCACCAATCCATCCGCCCTGCATGCCAGGAACAAGGTGGAGTCTTTTTTCTTTTTATGTTTGTGGTGGACGGCATCTTGTAGCCGATGGGTCGTTGCCATCGAAGTAGCACCATCACTAATATCATGCAAGGCGATGACTGTGCCAGATGTGGAAGTTGGCCGAGACTGTGCACGCTGGTTCTGGCCACCTGCTGTGCCGGAAGGGCGACTCCGCAGAGAAACGTCGAAGCATGTCGCCTTGGAGAGAGAATTGTTGTTCGCATCAACGTCTGGCGATGGCGCGAATTGGTGTGTCCATCTTGGACCGCCGGTGCTGGTTGCCACTGCCGACCCAGTGGGACTGCCACGCGATCCATTCCCTGTCGCCGTGGCATCCGCCGTCACCCTGAGCGTGCCATCACCGAGGCCGCGACACCGCCCGTCCGGAGCAAGGTCTGGCGTGCGCAAATCAGAGTCGGCGCTTGGCTGCTCCCCATCTGGAGTCCGGTCTGCCTTCCGTCGATGCCCCCTGTCCAGAGTCCCAACAGGTTCACTGGAGGCAGCCGAGATTCCCTGAAGCTGCACTTCTGGATTCGGAACATGCAGGAATGCACCAACCAGTGGAGAGGCTCGAGCCATCGAGGGTGGAAGCGGTGCGCCGCCACCGCAGTCGTCAGTGGTCCCACCGTGATCGTCGAGTGCCTCGGTACGCACTAGGCGAGGTCTGTCACCTTGCACCTTTTGCATGGGAAGTGGGATGCTGTCGTCACTCGTCTCACATCCCGTGGATAGATCCTCAGTAGCTGCTTGCTGTTCACTAGGGTTGGGTAAATTGTCAGAGTTTTCATCTGGTGGTGCACACCATGTCGGTGGACTGTCATTGTCTTGCCGTTGTCCTTCATTTGGGCTTTTCTTCTTTGGAATTTTAAATCTTCCCCCAGACATTGCAGAACCTTGTTTATTACCCCCAAATTCTCCCATATGTATGGTCTCGAATATAGGATCCAATGTTTCTATCGACATTGTACTATTTTCCAAAGAACATTCCGTTTCACTTTTCTTCTCAGGTACCTCATATGTATCTTTGTCTAATGTACATGCCTTCATGGTCTCTGGGTCTGATTTTGCTGGGACTGGCATGGTCACAGTCTCTCTTTTACTGTTCTCAATTGCCCACATTATACTCCCCATACATAACTGCTTAATCACTGGGGTTAGTGTGGTACAATGGATAATCGGGTCGACCTTATCTGCATCTTCACCATTAGTGGAAAGCACACTTGGTTCACTTGAAACTGCTGTGGGTTTTAAATTCGTTATCTGGCTACTCGATGTCGGTGTCCTCAGGATTCTTGCTCCAATGTTCTGCTCATTTATCAGTGGAGTATGTATAGGTTCAATGCAATTAATGTTCCCCTCAAGGTTTGAAGAGTCATTACTGACTAACTGCTGGTCTCCGAAGTTGGGACTTTGCGGCGTTGTGTTGAAGGGAGACATTTGTCCCTGCTGTAGATATGATTCAGGTTGTGTTAGTTCCATTACCTGAGGATCAATGTCTTGTCCATTTTTTCGATCCGTACTAAAACACTGGCAATTCTCAGTCTGCTCCTTGCAAGTTAAACATTCAATTAATTTCTTTAGCAAATCCTCAGCATCCTTCTGTGGCCGTGCAGCATTATTAATCTCTGTTCGGCTATAATGATCCTGAAGGTCAGCGCATAAACCTTTTTTCTTCGGGCTTGGACGAGGCGATTCCTTTGGCTTGTCTTCAGTTGGGCTTGAACAGTCTTCAGCGCTGTGCCCTTCATTGTAGCATGAGAGACCGTCATGGTCATGCTGCTGTGTAGTGGAGCATGGTAGGCTGTTATAGCCTTCTTGCTGTTCACGTGAGCATGGCAGACTTGCATCGTCTGCCGCTGGTTGGTCAGGAGAGGTTGCTAGACCCTCATGGTCTTGTTCCTGCAAGGACTGCACATTGGAGTCTTGCGTTGCTTCTATCGTGGAGGCTGTCCACGAGCTCTCTGTGGAGGCTTGTGACACTGGAGTCACTTCTTGTTCGTGCAAGGACTGCGCTCTGGAGTCTTGCGTTGCTTCTATCGTGGAGGCTGTCCACGAGCTCTCTGTGGAGGCTTGTGACACTGGAGTCACTTCTTGTTCGTGCAAGGACTGCGCTCTGGAGTCTTGCGTTGCTTCTATCGTGGAGGCTGTCCACGAGCTCTCTGTGGAGGCTTGTGACACTGGAGTCACTTCTTGTCCGTGCAAGGACTGCGCTCTGGAGTCTTGCATTTCTGCAGTTGTGGAGTCTGTCCACGAGCTTGCTGTGGAGGCTTGAGACACTGGAGTCACTTCTGGTTCATGCGAGGACTGCGCTCTGGAGTCTTGCATGTCTTCTTTCATAGAGTCGGGAACGTTGAGCGGGACGTGGACCACGCTCTGTGTGGCAGCAGGGCGCTCTACGTGTGCTTGCACCGCTCCCTGTCTGTTAATGTCAGGCTGCAGCATCATCCGGTACTGATAAGTTGGGACGTCATATCTGCTGGATTGAAGATCCTCAAATCCGACTTCCGGGTGCGGCGATGACCAGCTGAGTCGCACGTTTCGGCAGCTCCCGGTGGAACGGACTTTTGGGCTCTTGATAGGAGCCCCAACGGCAATTTTAACGGCTAAAAACACCGTGCGGTAAACCAGAAGGGTGTTCCCCCTGGACACGGATGGAAAAAGGAGAGGAGAGTGGCCGGATTGCAGCGGATCCTTTGGAACAACGGCAAGGAAGGCAAGCAGAAACCAAGGTGGCGTCGGAAGGTGGCAGTTTCATATGGGGCCCTGAACAACAAGAGTTCTTGAAATGCTGCGTGGAGGAGATTAAAAAGGAAATGAAGAAAGAGTTGTTGGCCCCGATATTACAGGCGATCGAAGGGCTGAAAGAGGAACAAAAGACCCAGGAGCAGGAGCTTCGGGTCGTGAAGGCGAAAGCAGCTGAGAATGAGAACGATATACAGGGCCTGGTGGTGAAGTCGGAGATACAGGAGGCACACCAGAAACGATGTGTGGAGAGGTTGGAGGCACTGGAAAACAACGCAAGGAGGAACAACTTGAGGATTCTTGGCCTTCCTGAAGGTGTGGAGGGGGCGGACGTCGGGGCATATGTGAGCACGATGCTGCACTTGTTAATGGGAGCGGAGGCCCCGACGGGTCCGTTGGAGGTGGAGGGAGCATACCGAGTTATGGTGCGAGGATCGAGAGCAGGAGAAACTCCCAGAGCCATAGTGGTGAGATTCCTCCGTTTTAAGGATAGAGAAATGGTCCTTAGATGGGCGAAGAAAACTCGGTGCAGTAAATGGGAGAACGCGGTGATCCGCGTTTATCAAGATTGGAGTGCGGAGGTGGCGAGAAGGAGGGCGAGCTTTAATCGGGCCAAGGCGGTACTTCACAAAAGGAAGATAAAATTTGGAATGCTGCAACCGGCAAGACTGTGGGTCACATATCAAGGGAGGCACCACTACTTTGAGACGGCGGATGAAGCGTGGACTTTTATTGTAGAAGAAAAATTGGAATGAGTGGATTATGAAAAAGAACGTTTGGACAAAGTGGTGGGGCGAATGGGGGGGGGCGAAGAGGGGTTTTATGTTCTAATCCTGTGGTATGGTAACTTTTCTTTCTCCCACAGGTGGCGATGGGGGGAGGTGGGGAGGGAGAGGAGATGGGGCGTTGGCCATGGGAGGCGGGGCCGAGGGAGAGGCGCGGGCTTGGTTCCCGCGCTATGATAATTATGGCGGGAATAGAGAAGCAGGAAGGAGGGGGCGTCGCACGGTGCGAGCCGTGGTCACGGGGGGAAGCCGAGGTCAGCCAGAGTTTGCTGACTTCTGGGAGCAACATGGGGGGAGTAATTACGCTAGCGGGGGGTCTAGCGGGGGGGGTGGGAGGGGGGAATTACTGGGTTGCTGCTGCTGGGGAAAGGGGGGAGTGGGTACGGGAGAGGATGGGCGGGGGGGCACCGCCTGGGGGAGATACAGCTGCGTGGGAACTGGGTGAGAAGCTGGAAAAAGATGATGGCTAACCGGCAAGGGGGGGGGGGGGGTGGGAAGCCCCCCAACTCGGCTGATCACGTGGAACGTGAGAGGGCTTAACGAGCCGATAAAGAGGGCACGAGTACTCGCACACCTTAAGAAACTTAAAGCAGATGTGGTTATGTTACAGGAAACGCACCTGAAACTGATAGACCAGGTCAGGCTGCGCAAAGGATGGGTGGGGCAGGTGTTCCATTCGGGGCTGGATGCGAAAAACAGGGGGGTGGCTATATTAGTGGGGAAGCGGGTAATGTTCGAGGCAAAGACTATAGTGGCGGATAACGGGGGCAGATGCGTGATGGTGAGTGGCAAATTACAGGGAGAGATGGTGGTTTTGGTAAACGTGTATGCCCCGAACTGGGACGATGCCAACTTTATGAGGCGAATGCTAGGACGCATCCCGGACCTAGAGACGGGAAAGCTGATAATGGGGGGAGACTTTAACACGGTGTTGGAACCAAGGCTGGATAGGTCGAAGTCCAGGACTGGTAGGAGGCCGGCAGCAGCCAAGGTGCTTAAGGATTTTATGGAGCAGATGGGAGGGGTGGACCCGTGGAGATTCAGTAGACCTAGGAGTAAGGAGTTCTCGTTTTTCTCCTATGTCCATAAAGTCTATTCGCGCATAGACTTTTTTGTGTTGGGTAGGGCATTGATCCCGAGGGTGAGGGGAACGGAATATACGGCTATAGCCATTTCGGATCATGCCCCACACTGGGTAGACTTGGAGATAGGGGAGGAAACAGGAGGGCGCCCACCCTGGAGAATGGACATGGGACTAATGGCGGATGAGGGGGTGTGCCTAAGGGTGAGGGGATGTATTGAAAAGTACTTGGAACTCAATGACAATGGGGAGGTTCAGGTGGGAGTGGTCTGGGAGGCGTTGAAGGCGGTGGTTAGCGGGGAGCTGATATCAATAAGGACACATAAAGGGAAGCAGGAGAGTAAGGAACGGGAGCGGTTGCTGCAAGAACTTTTGAGGGTGGACAGACAATATGCGGAAGCACCGGAGGAGGGACTGTACAGGGAAAGGCAAAGGCTGCATGTGGAATTTGACTTGCTGACTACAGGCACTGCAGAGGCACAATGGAGGAAGGCGCAGGGTGTACAGTATGAATATGGAGAGAAGGCGAGTAGATTGCTGGCACACCAATTGAGGAAAAGGGGAGCAGCGAGGGAAATAGGGGGAGTGAGGGACGAGGAAGGAGAGACGGAGCGGGGAGCGGAGAGAGTGAATGAAGTGTTCAAGACATTTTATAAAAAATTGTATGAAGCTCAACCCCCGGATGGGAGGGAGAGAATGATGGATTTTTTGGATCGGCTGGAAATTCCCAAGGTGGAAGAGCAGGAAAGGGTGGGACTGGGAGCACAGATCACGGTAGAAGAAGTGGTGAAAGGAATTAGGAACATGCAGACGGGAAAGGCCCCGGGACCGGACGGATTCCCAGTTGAATTTTACAGAAAATATTTGGACTTGCTCGCCCCGCTACTGACGAGGACCTTTAACGAGGCAAAGGAAAGGGGACAACTGCCCCCGACTATGTCTGAAGCAACGATATCGCTTCTCTTAAAGAAGGAAAAGGATCCGCTACAATGCGGGTCCTACAGACCAATTTCCCTCCTAAATGTGGATGCCAAGGTCCTGGCCAAGGTAATGGCAATGAGAATAGAGGAATGTGTCCCGGGGGTGGTTCATGAGGACCAAACTGGGTTTGTGAAGGGGAGACAGCTGAACACGAATATACGGAGGCTGTTAGGGGTAATGATGATGGCCCCACCAGAGGGTGAAACGGAGATAGTAGTGGCGATGGATGCCGAGAAAGCATTTGATAGAGTGGAATGGGATTATCTGTGGGAGGTGTTGAGGAGATTTGGTTTTGGAGAGGGGTATGTTAGATGGGTGCAGCTGTTGTATAGGGCCCCAGTGGCGAGTGTGGTCACGAATGGACGGGGATCGGCATATTTTCGGCTCCATAGAGGGACAAGGCAGGGATGTCCTCTGTCCCCATTACTGTTTGCACTGGCGATTGAGCCCCTGGCGATAGCGCTGAGAGGTTCCAAGAGATGGAGGGGAATACTTAGGGGAGGAGAAGAACACCGGGTATCTTTATATGCGGATGATCTGCTACTATATGTGGCGGATCCGGCGGAGGGGATGCCAGAAATAATGCGGATACTTGGGGAGTTTGGGGATTTTTCAGGGTATAAATTGAACATGGGGAAGAGTGAGCTGTTTGTGGTACATCCAGGGGAGCAGAGTAGAGAAATAGAAGACCTACCGTTGAGGAAGGTAACAAGAGACTTTCGTTACCTGGGGATCCAGATAGCTAAGAATTGGGGCACATTGCACAGGCTAAATTTAACGCGGTTGGTGGAACAGATGGAGGAAGATTTCAAGAGATGGGATATGGTAGCACTGTCAATGGCAGGGAGGGTGCAGGCGGTTAAGATGGTGGTCCTCCCGAGATTCCTCTTTGTGTTTCAGTGCCTCCCGGTGGTGATCACGAAGGCTTTTTTTAAAAGGATAGAAAAGAGCATCATGGGTTTTGTTTGGGCCGGGAAGACTCCGAGAGTGAGGAAGGGATTCTTACAGCGTAGTAGGGATAGGGGGGGGCTGGCACTACCGAGCCTAAGTGAGTATTATTGGGCCGCTAATATTTCAATGGTGAGTAAGTGGATGGGAGAGGAGGAAGGAGCGGCGTGGAAGAGATTAGAGAGGGCGTCCTGTAGGGGGACCAGCCTGCAGGCTATGGTGACAGCCCCATTGCCGTTCTCACCGAGGAACTATACCACGAGTCCGGTGGTGGGAGCTACACTGAAGATTTGGGGACAGTGGAGACGACATAGGGGAAAGACCGGAGCATTGGGGGGGTCCCCGATAAGAAACAACCATAGGTTTGCCCCGGGGGGAATGGATGGGGGATATGGAATGTGGCAAAGAACAGGAATAACGCAACTGAAAGATCTATTTGTGGACGGGAAGTTCGCGAGTCTGGGAGCGCTGACCGAGAAATATGGGTTGCCCCAAGGGAATGCATTCAGGTACATGCAATTGAGGGCTTTTGCGAGGCAACAGGTGAGGGAATTCCCGCAGCTCCCGACACAAGAGGTGCAGGACAGAGTCATCTCAAAGAAATGGGTGGGGGATGGTAAGGTGTCGGATATATATAGGGAAATGAGGGACGAAGGGGAGACTATGGTGGACGAACTAAAAGGGAAATGGGAAGAAGAGCTAGGGGAGGAGATCGAGGAGGGGCTGTGGGCAGATGCCCTAAACAGGGTAAACTCGTCGTCCTCGTGCGCCAGGCTAAGCCTGATTCAGTTTAAGGTATTACACAGGGCACATATGACTGGAACACGGCTCAGTAAATTTTTTGGGGTGGAGGATAGGTGTGCGAGGTGCTCGAGAAGCCCAGCGAATCATACCCATATGTTTTGGTCATGCCCGGCACTACAGGAGTTTTGGATGGGGGTGACAAAGGTGCTTTCGAAAGTAGTAGGAGTCCGGGTCGAACCAAGCTGGGGGCTGGCTATATTTGGGGTTGCACAAGAGCCGGGAGTGCAGGAGGCGAGAAAGGCCGATGTTTTAGCCTTTGCGTCCCTAGTAGCCCGGCGCAGGATATTGCTAATGTGGAAAGAAGCCAAGCCCCCGGGGGTGGAGACCTGGATAAATGACATGGCGGGGTTCATAAAGTTAGAGCGGATTAAGTTCGTCCTAAGGGGGTCGGCTCAAGGGTTCACCAGGCGGTGGCAACCGTTCGTCGAATATCTTGCGGAAAGATAGATGGGGGAAAAAAGAAGGCAGCAGTAGCAGCCCAGGACTTGGGGGGGGATGGGGGAGGGATGGGGGTGGGTGGGTGGGGGGGGTGTGGCCTGAGACAAGGCAGTTGCCAATTAGGGCTCGTTTTTACTTTTGTTATTTAATATTTATTTATTTGTTGTTGTTTTTTTTTTGTTTAAATAAAAAAGGTCATTATTATCTGTATTGTTATAATGTTGTGTAAAGGATGCACAATGTACTGTGTTGGTTGACCAAAAATTTTCAATAAAATATTTATTAAAAAAAAAAGAAGATCCTCAAATCCGAAAAATGAATCCGCATCTGCGTCGGATTCAATGTGGGGGCCGCCAATGTGCAACACGAAAGGTTCGTCCGAGTCATAGTCGTATAGGACCACGGAGCTATCATTGGGCTCGCGAGGTCCGGAAACACTGTAAAGATCGTCATCGAAGTATTCGAGGTCGGAATCATCGGCTTGTGCGTAGGTAACTGCTTGTCGGAGGGTTCTTCGGAGGTCAAATTCATCTCCTGGGTCAATTTGCGGCAATGTGCTGTCATTCCAGGTGAGGGAAGGTTGTTTTACAGCTTTTTGTTTTTTTGATTTGGGACGTTTCCCTTTTAAATTGGATTTGGGACGTTTCCCCTTTAAATTGGTGCAGTCTGGGGCCTCTGACATCCTGACGCTCGGTATGTAGCACGTAGGAAGCGACTGCGCATGCTCAGATCGCTGTTCCTTTACCGATGGCCGTTTTCTTGACCGCGCATGCGCAGCATCTCGCGCATACGCAAACGAAACTTCCGGTTCTGCGCACTGCTCGCGCAACTGTGCTAGCGTGATACCTTTAGCAAGATGGCCGCCAACCTCGACCCAGCCCTCTCTCAGGCCCGGAATTTCGGCCTCTGGGAATTCGGGCTCCGGGATCCCGGCCACGAGGTGAGTACTGCAGCTTTTCTTACCTTTACTTGCCGATTGGATTGCGTTTTCTTCACAGTACTTGGAGAATTTGTCCAGGACTGCCTGGTAATCGTACCTTTGCTGCCTCCTGAAGAACCTGAAACTTGTGAATATTTCTCTTGCCCTTGCACCGGCGATGGTGAGGAGAAATTCAATTTTTTCGCTATCATCCAGGTCTTGGAGTTCAGCTGCCACCAGGAACAATTCGAACCATTGCCGGAATCGCCGCCAGTTTTCGCGGAGATCGCCGTAGCACTGGAGCGGCTGCGGAACCGGGAGCTCTATCATTTTGCCTGGGCACTGCTGGTTGTCTGTGTACACTGAGGTATGCCGGCAGGTATCGATCCACTCCTGTACCATGTGGTGTTGGGTGCTCTGGTGCACAGATGAGCCAACACAGTTGTATGTGGTACAACTCTATTTTATTTTAACTCTTATAATACAGTTCGTTCTGGATACTCTGCACGTGCTGTCTCCCTGAGTGTGTTTGGTAGCAGATCTGTCCTGGTCCTCCTCTGCAGCTAATACTGACCACCGGGGGTCGTGTCTGTGCTTTCATATCTTTCTGTCATTGGTTGTGGTGTTGTGTGTTCTGATTTGTCTGTTGGTGTGTCTATCATGATGTGTGTGTTTGAATATCATGACACCAGGTTCGATTCCCGGCTTGGGTCACTGTCTGTGCGGAATCTGCACATCCTCCCCGTGTGTGCGTGGGTTTCCTCCGGATGCTCCGGTTTCCTCCCACAGTCCAAAGATGTGCAGGTTAGGTGGATTGGCCAAGCTAAATTGCCCTTAGTGTCCAAAATTGCCCTTAGTGTTGGGTGGGGTTGCTGGGTTATGGGGCTAGGGTGGAGGTGTGGGTTTGGGTAGGGTGCTCTTTCCAAGATCCGGTGCAGACTCGATGGGCCGAATGGCCTCCTTCTGCACTGTAAATTCTATGATATAGTTACCCAGGAATTAGAAGTGGTTTTAATTCTTGTAACGTTTCCTGGGTAACAATTCTGCTGGGACAACCGGAACCATCCCAAGTTGCCGATTTAAATGGGAGTATCAGATGGTTCCAGGGTAGTTTAAAATTTCCCACACAATCCCTGTGCAGTGCTTGCAAGGGGCCTTCTGGAGGTGGGGGGCGGGGGGGGCTTGGAAGCTGAATGGCTTCCTCCTTATGATTCGCTGATTCAGTAGAAAACTGTGGCCCTGCCCCCACTGCTGACCCGCATTCCGCTTTCCAAATGTGCAGTCCTGCTGTGCAGGTTAACAGATCACATCTGGTTTGATAAAGAGGATGTTTTGTGGCAGATGTGCGTTGATTTGAATTTGCTGCCCACTGCAGCGGGTACTTGATCGGCCTGGCATCATGACAGCTGACAAAGTGCACCAGAAATGAAATAGACAACGTCTCTTTTATCTGTTCAATCCCTATTCAGCAGCTTCCTTTGTCTCGTGGAGCTAATAACTGCACAAGTGATGTTACATGAAACAACAAGCTACCTTTGTGTAGCGCCGTAAACATGCTGATATGTTCCAAGGCGAATGCGCTCGGTGAAGGGGGTTTGAGGGTGTAGAATCTAGAATACTAAAAGCTTGGCGGTTTGGTAGCAGGCGCAGAGCCAAAATGTCGGAAACCTGCTGACATAAAATCAGGTTGTAATTCTACCGATGGCGGGTTAATGGTGGGTCGGTCAACCCACTGAGAAGGTGGGGTGAACGCCATTTGCATTCATTTGTATCTCATGAACACTCATTAAAACATCTGTCCGTCAGCTTTCCATCAGGCCTTTCACTCTCGCGTCACACCAGCGGGAAATTACATTGGTCTAAAATCCGCGTGGCGTGCACAAGGCGGTCCTCCGTGCACCAGAGAGTTCGTGCCGAGGCAGCAAAGCCTTTCTGTCATTGTGCTGCCCTGCTCCTGATGTGCTGTTCAGCACTCTGCTGGGGCAGACTGGTTCCTGCCCTCCGTCTCCGTGCCCAGCTGGTCTTCATTGGCAGCACTGTGCTGTGGGCCCCATGGACCCTCCTGTGTCACTATCTCAGTTCAGTACACCTTCCCCGTGCTGCCACACAGCAGTGTCTATCTGGACAGGTCTGTGCTGTGGGACCCATGGGCCCTCCTGTGTCACTATCTCAGTTCAGTACTGTGCCTGCGGGGATCACCTTCCCCGTGCTGCCACACAGCAGTGTCTATCTGGACAGGACTGTGCTGTGGGACCCATGGACCCTCCTGTGTCACTATCTCGGTCAGTACTGTGCCTGCGGGGATCTCCTTCCCCGTGCTGCCACACAGCAGTGTCTATCTGGACAGGACTGTGCTGTGGGACCCATGGACCCTCCTGTGTCACTATCTCAGTTCAGTACACCTTCCCCGTGCTGCCACACAGCAGTGTCTATCTGGACAGCACTGTGCTGTGGGCCCCATGGACCCTCCTGTGTCACTATCTCAGTTCAGTACTGTGCCTGTGGTCAGGGATCACCTTCCCCGTGCTGTCACACAGCTGTGTCTATCTGGACAGTACTGTGCTGTGGGACCCATGGACCCTCCTGTGTCACTATCTCAGTCAGTACTGTGCCTGCGGGGATCACCTTCCCCGTGCTGCCACACAGCAGTGTCTATCTGGACAGCACTGTGCTGTGGGACCCATGGACCCTCCTGTGTCACTCTCTCAGTTCAGTACTGTGCCTGCGGGGATCACCTTCCCCTTGCTGCCACACAGCAGTGTCTATCTGGACAGCACTGTGCTGTGGGAACCATGGACCCTCCTGTGTCACTCTCTCAGTTCAGTACTGTGCCTGTGGTCAGGGACTAATTCCCCGTGCTGACACACAGCAGTGTCTATCTGGACAGCACTGTGTAGTGGGACCCATGGACCCTCCTGTGTCACTATCTCGGTCAGTACTGTGCCTGTGGTCAGGGATCACCTTCCCCGTGCTGTCACACAGCAGTGTCTATCTGGACAGGACTGTGCTGTGGGAACCATGGACCCTCCTGTGTCACTCTCTCAGTTCAGTACTGTGCCTGCGGGGATCACCTTCCCCTTGCTGCCACACAGCAGTGTCTATCTGGACAGCACTGTGCTGTGGGACCCATGGACCCTCCTGTGTCACTATCTCGGTTCAGTACTGTGCCTGCGGGGATCTCCTTCCCCGTGCTGTCACACAGCAGTGTCTATCTGGACAGGACTGTGCTGTGGGACCCATGGACCCTCCTGTGTCACTATGTCAGTTCAGTACACCTTCCCCGTGCTGCCACACAGCAGTGTCTATCTGGACAGCACTGTGCTGTGGGCCCCATGGACCCTCCTGTGTCACTATCTCAGTTCAGTACTGTGCCTGTGGTCAGGGATCACCTTCCCCGTGCTGTCACACAGCAGTGTCTATCTGGACAGCACTGTGCTGTGGGACCCATGGGCCCTCCTGTGTCGCTATCTCAGTTCAGTGCTGTGCCTGTGGTCAGGGATCACCTTCCCTGTGCAGCGGCACAGCAGTGTCTATCTGGACAGGACTGTGCTGTGGGACCCATGGACCCTCCTGTGTCACTATCTCAGTTCAGGACTGTGCCTGCGGGGATCACCTTCCCCGTGCTGCCACACAGCAATGTCTATCTGGACAGCACTGTGCTGTGGGACCCATGGACCCTCCTGTGTCACTATCTCAGTTCAGTACACCTTCCCCGTGCTGCCACACAGCAGTGTCTATCTGGACAGCACTGTGCTGTGGGACCCATGGACCCTCCTGTGTCACTATCTCAGTTCAGTACTGTGCCTGTGGTCAGGGATCACCTTCCCCGTGCTGTCACACAGCAGTGTCAATCTGGACAGGTCTGTGCTGTGGGACCCATGGACCCTCCTGTGTCACTATCTCGGTCAGTACTGTGCCTGCGGGGATCACCTTCCCCGTGCTGCCACACAGCAATGTCTATCTGGACAGCACTGTGCTGTGGGACCCATGGACCCTCCTGTGTCACTATCTCAGTTCAGTACTGTGCCTGCGGGGATCACCTTCCCCGTGCAGCCACACAGCAGTGTCTATCTGGACAGCACTGTGCTGTGGGACCCATGGACCCTCCTGTGTCACTATCTCAGTTCAGTACTGTGCCTGTGGTCAGGGATCACCTTCCCCGTGCTGCCACACAGCAGTGCCTATCTGGACAGCACTGTGCTGTGGGACCCATGGACCCTCCTGTGTCACTATCTCGGTCAGTACTGTGCCTGCGGGGATCACCTTCCCCGTGCTGTCACACAGCAGTGTCTATCTGGACAGCACTGTGCTGTGGGACCCATGGACCTTCCTGTGTCAGTGTCTCAGTTCAGTACTGTGCCTGCGGGGATCACCTTCCCCGTGCTGCCACACAGCAGTGTCTATCCGGACAGCACTGTGCTGTGGGACCCATGGACGCTCCTGTGTCACTATCTCAGTTCAGTACTGTGCCTGCGGGGATCACCTTCCCCGTGCTGCCACACAGCAGTGTCTATCTGGACAGCACTGTGCTGTGGGACCCATGGACCCTCCTGTGTCACTATCTCAGTTCAGTACTGTGCCTGTGGCCAGGGATCACCTTCCCCGTGCTGTCACACAGCAGTGTCTATCTGGACAGCACTGTGCTGTGGGACCCATGGACCCTCCTGTGTCACTATCTCAGTTCAGTACTGTGCCTGTGGTCAGGGATCACCTTCCCCGTGCTGCCACACAGCAGTGTCTATCTGGACAGCACTGTGCTGTGGGCCCCATGGACCCTCCTGTGTCACTATGTCAGTTCAGTACACCTTCCCCGTGCTGCCACACAGCAGTGTCTATCTGGACAGGTCTGTGCTGTGGGACCCATGGACCCTCCTGTGTCACGATCTCAGTTCAGTACTGTGCCTGTGGTCAGGGATCACCTTCCCCGTGCTGTCACACAGCAGTGTCTATCTGGACAGCACTGTGCTGTGGGACCCATGGACCCTCCTGTGTCACGATCTCAGTTCAGTACACCTTCCCCGTGCTGTCACACAGCAGTGTCCATCTGGACAGCACTGTGCTGTGGGACCCATGGATCCTCCTGTGTCACTATCTCAGTTCAGTACACCTTCCCCGTGCTGCCACACAGCAGTGTCTATCTGGACAGCACTGTGTAGTGGGACCCATGGACCCTCCTGTGTCACTATCTCAGTTCAGTACTGTGCCTGCGGGGATCTCCTTCCCCGTGCTGCCACACGGCAGTGTCTATCTGGACAGCACTGTGCTGTGGGACCCATGGACCCTCCTGTGTCACCCTCTCAGTTCAGTACTGTGCCTGCGGGGATCACCTTCCCCATGCTGCCACACAGCAGTGTCTATCTGGACAGGTCTGTGCTGTGGGACCCATGGACCCTCCTGTATCACTATCTCGGTCAGTACTGTGCCTGCGGGGATCACCTTCCCTGTGCTGCCACACAGCAGTGTCTATCTGGACAGCACAGTGCTGTGGGACCCATGGACCCTCCTGTGTCACTCTCTCAGTTCAGTACTGTGCCTGCGGGGATCACCTTCCCCGTGCTGCCACACAGCAGTGTCTATCTGGACAGCACTGTGCTGTGGGACCCATGGACCCTCCTGTGTCACTATTTCGGTTCAGTACGATGCCTGCGGTTGGGGGGTCTGCTCCTCCTCCCCCCTCTTCCTCTTCCGCCCCCCCCCCCCCCCCCACACACACACACACACAGACTATTCTGTGGGACTCACGTAGCCACTTGCAACAAAGGCCCAAAGTTCAACTCGGGGTGGAGTGTGAGGTGAGGAGGTTGAGTGGGTTGGGTGGTGGTTAGGTGGCCTGCTGAAGACCAGGGGGGGGGGTGCAATGGGGAAGGAGGGCTGTGCAAGGAGGTGGGGGTAGGGTGAGGGGTCACGATGGCAGACAAAGGAACAAGGAGGTGGATGAAGAAAACAAACAATGGAAGGCCGAGGGGAGTGAGTCTTCGAAAAGGCTGCGATGCAATGTAGACAAAGAAGGGGATCAAAAGGATGAGACATCGTTCACTGGAAGGGGATGCACAGAGACTTCAGAGGTGGGCGATGGATGTCCAAGTGGGGCATGGGCACCTCACTGGTGATGGGCTCGGGGGGGGCAAGATAATTGAATCGAGGAGCAGACTTCTCCTTGAGGCTGCTAGCCCCATCCCTCTGGGTTGCTGGCATCCTGCACGGCCTGGTGAAGACAGGTGGGGTGGAGAGGGTGATAAGAGTGTGCTGGACTGGTGTTTAAATATGGTGCCAGGACCTTTGAACCCGCCAGCTCAGGGCGGGCAGCCTGTCAGGAGAGTCGGAGCGGAACTCGCCTGTGCATAATTAATGAGGTTCCAAGCGTGGAATCTGGCGCGGGATCCTGCCATTCTGGTTGGCAGGGCAGTCACCACTGGAGCCACCCGCTCCCGCACTTAGTCTGAAAATGGGAGAATTTTGCCAGTCGATCTGGAATGGTCGTGGAGGTAGAGTGATGGACTGCCTGTCATGAGGCTGTGCCCCATTATTTTCGAAAATATGATTTTGCAGCTTCCAACTGAAGTTTGCAATTTGAACTGAGACAGAGCCACATTGATGAAGGTGAGAGACAAACAAATCATCCCCAGCAGAGTGTGAAGTGAGCCATTTCCGAAATTCAGACATCCATCGAAACTCCTAACATTAAAAATGCAAAGTACCGGATATTGAACCAATGGCTGCCACAGACAATTATGCCCAAGAGGGCAGCACGGTAGCATTGTGGATAGCACAATTGCTTCACAGCTCCAGGGTCCCAGGTTCGATTCCGACTTGGGTCGCTGTCTGTGCGGAGTCTGCACGTCCTCCCCGTGTGTGTGCGTGGGTTTCCTCCGGGTGCTCCGGTTTCCTCCCACAGTCCAAAGATGTGCAGGTTAGGTGGATTGGCCATGATAAATTGCCCTTAGTGTCCAAAATTGCCCTTAGTGTTGGGTGGGGTTACTGGGTTATGGGGATAGGGTGGCGGTGTTGACCTTGGGTAGGGTGCTCTTTCCAAGAGCCGGTGCAGACTCGATGGGCCGAATGGCCTCCTTCTGCACAGTAAATTCTATGATAATCTATGATAATCTATGAAAACCTCTTGGGAATACACAATGCGTGAAGTATTTCAAGGCAAGTCTGCCCGGCAACTAGGGAGAGATTGCAAATGACACAGGTGGTATCAAGAAATTCTTCAGCAGAGGAAACAGGCCGAGGGCTGCTCTCCCTCCCCTCTCCCTTTTGGAAAGTGTGTGTTGCCTGGTTCGAGAAGCCACACCTACCAGAAAATCGACATCTCATATTATTTGCGACATCTTCTACACCTGACTGCATCCTAGAAAGTAGCCAAATGAAATGCGCCACGTTAAAATCTACACCTCAAGGACACTCAAAGGACATCTGACAGTAAATTCTTTTACCTTTTATTGGACTCTAACTCCCTCATTTCTTATTTTTTAAATATGTTTCTTAAGAATTTTTCAACAAAATTTTCAACCATACAAACAAACCCCCCCCCCCCCCCGTAACAAAAAAAAGAAAGAAAGCTCACGTGGCAAGACATGAACATGGCAAGTCAATAAGATACAGAACTTTGTACATTGGATTCCTCCCATACATGTCAGTTTTCCGGATCATTCAGGTGTTTTCTTGCTCAAATGCCCCCCAGAAAAAAAAACCTTCCCCCTCTCTCCCTCCTCCGCCCCCCCCCGCCACGAAAGATGTCCCCCCCTCTCCCCCCCCTCCCCCCCTGGGTTGCTGTTGCTGCTGTCCGACCGTCATCTAATGCTCCGCGAGATAGTCTAGGAACGGTTGCCACTGCCTGTAGAACCCCTGCACAGACCCTCTCAAGGCAAACTTTATCCTCTCCAACATGATAAACCCTGCCATATCATTTATCCAGGCTTCCACGCTGGGGGGCTTCACCTCTTTCCACATTAACAAGATCCTTCGCCGGGCTACTAGGGACGCAAAGGCCAGAATGCCGGCCTCTTTCACCTCCTGCACTCCCGGCTCGTCCACTACTCCAAATAGTGCTAGCCCCCAGCTTGGCTTGACCCGGACTTTCACCACCTTAGATACTGTTCCTGCCACTCCCCTCCAGAACCCCTCCAGTGCCGGGCATGACCAAAACATATGGACATGGTTCGCCGGACTTCCTGAGCACCTCCCACATCTGTCCTCCACCCCAAAGAACCTGCTCAGCCTCGCCCCCGTCATATGCGCTCTATGAACCACCTTAAATTGTATCAGGCTAAGCCTGGCACACGAGGAAAAGGAATTAACCCTACTTAGGGCATCAGCCCATAGCCCCTCCTCAATCTCCTCCCCCAACTCCTCTTCCCATTTACCCTTCAGCTCCTCTACCAAAGCCTCCCCCTCTTCTTTCATCACCTGGTATATCGCCGACACCTTGCCCTCCCCAACCCATACGCCCGAAATCACCCTGTTTTGAATCCCCTGTGCCGGGAGCAGCGGGAATTCCCTCACCTGCCGCCTCACAAACGCCCTCACTTGCATGTACCTGAAAGCGTTTCCCGGGGGTAGCCCAAACCTCTCCTCCAGCGCCCCTAAGCTTGCAAACGTCCCATCAATGAACAGGTCCCCCATTCTTCTAATCCCTGCCCTATGCCAGCTCTGAAACCCCTCATCCATCCTTCCTGGCACAAACCGATGGTTATCTCTGATCGGGGACCACACCGAGGCTCCCGTCGCACCCATGTGCCGTCTCCACTGCCCCCAGATCTTTAGCGTTGCCGCCACCACCGGGCTCGTGGTGTACCTTGTCGGCGAGAGCGGCAGCGGTGCCGTCACCAGCGCTCCCAAGCTCGTTCCTTTGCAGGGCGCCATCTCCAACCTCTTCCACGCCGCCCCCTCTCCCTCCATCACCCACTTACGGATCATTGCCACGTTGGCTGCCTAATAGTAGCCACCCAAATTCGCCAACGCCAACCCTCCTCTATCTCTGCTACGCTCCAGGAACCCCCTCCTTACCTGCGGGGCCTTGCTTGCCCACACAAATCCCATAATGCTCCTGCTTACCCTCTTAAAGAAGGCCTTGGTAATCACAATTGGGAGGCATTGGAATACAAAAAGAAACCTCGGGAGGACCACCATTTTAATCGACTGTACCCTGCCCGCCAGCGAGAGTGGCAACATGTCCCACCTTTTAAAATCCTCCTCCATCTGT
Organism: Scyliorhinus torazame; assembly: GCF_047496885.1. Classification (NCBI taxonomy): domain Eukaryota; kingdom Metazoa; phylum Chordata; class Chondrichthyes; order Carcharhiniformes; family Scyliorhinidae; genus Scyliorhinus; species Scyliorhinus torazame. The sequence goes on along the minus strand of NC_092738.1, from coordinate 21,676,729 downwards.
TCCACCAGCCACGTCAAATTCAGTTTGTGCAGTGCCCCCCAGCTCCTAGCTACCTGAATCCCCAAGTATCGAAAGCTCCTTTCCGCCCACCTCAACGGTAGGTCGTCTATCCCTCTTCCCTGATCCCCCGGATGCATCACAAAGAGCTCACTCTTTCCCACATTGAGCTTATAGCCCAAAAAGTCTCCAAACTCCCTTAGGATCTGCATTACCTCAACCATCCCCTCCACTGGATCCGCCACATACAGCAACAGGTCGTCTGCGTACAGCGACACTCGATGTTCCTCTCCACCTTGACCCACCCCCTTCCATTTCCCCGACGCCCTTAACGCCATGGCCAAAGGTTCAATTGCTAATGTGAACAGCAGAGGGGACAGGAGGCACCCCTGCCTCGTCCCTCGATACAGCCGAAAATACTCCGACCTCCGCCGGCTCGTGACCACACTCGCCACCGGGGCTTTATACAGGAGCTTAACCCAACTAATAAACCCTCCCCCGAACTCAAACCTCCTCAACACTTCCCAGAGATACTCACACTCTACCCGATCGAAGGCCTTCTCCGCGTCCATGGCTGTCACTATCTCCGCTTCTCCCTCCACCGATGGCATCATTATCATATTTAGGAGCCTTCGCACATTGGTGTTTAGCTGCCTACCCTTTACGAATCCCGTCTGGTCCTCGTGAATCACCCCCGGGACACAGTCCTCAATCCTCGTGGCCAACATTTTTGCCAGCAATTTAGCATCTACGTTGAGGAGCGAGATCGGTCTATACGACCCACATTGCAGTGGGTCCTTATCCCGCTTCAAGATCAAAGAGATCATCGCCTCCGACATTGTCGGGGGCAGGGTCCCCTCCTCCCTTGCTTCATTGAAGGTCCTTACCAGCAACGGGGCTAACAGGTCTACATACTTCCGATAAAACTCCACTGGGAACCCATTCGGCCCCGGGGCCTTCCCCATCCTGCATGCTCCCCAGTCCTTTAACCAGCTCCTCCACCCCAATGGGGGCCCCCAAACCAGCCACTTCCTGCTCCTCCACCCTCGGGAACCTCAGTTGGTCCAAGAATCGTCGCATCCCCTCTTTTCCCCCTGGGGGCTGGGACCTACACAGCTCCTCGTAAAAGGCCTTGAATGCCTCATTCACTTTCCCCGCACCGTAGTTCCCCTGCCATCCTTGACTCCACCTATTTCCCTCGCTGCCATCCTCTTACGGAGCTGATGTGCCAGCATCCGACTCGCCTTCTCCCTACATTCATATATCGCCCCCTGTGCCTTCCTCCACTGTGCCTCTGCCTTCCCTGTGGTCAACAGGTCGAACTCCGTCTGGAGACTTCGTCTCTCCCAGAGTAGTCCCTCATCAGGAGCCTCTGCATAGCTCCTGTCTACCCTTAAAATCTCCCCCACTAACCTCTCCCTTTCCCTGCCCTCTCTCTTCACCCTGTGAGCCCTGATGGAGATGAACTCTCCCCTGACCACCGCCTTCAGCGCCTCCCATACTACTCCCACCTGCACCTCCCCATTGTCGTTGGCCTCCAGATACCTTTCAATGCCCCCCCGTACCCTCCCGCGCACTTCCTCGTCTGCCAGCAGTCCCACATCCAACCGCCACAGCGGGCGTTAGTCCCTCTCCTCCCCCAGCTCTAGCTCCACCCAATGCGGGGCGTAGTCTGAAATGGCTATGGCCGAATACTCGGTTCCCTCCACTTTCGGGATCAATGCCCTGCCCAGAACAAAAAAATCTATCCGGGAGTAGGCTTTATGTACATGGGAGAAAAAAGTAAATTCTCTGGCCAAAGGCCTGGCAAATCTCCACGGATCTACATCCCCCCAACTGATCCATAAACCCCCTAAGCACCTTGGCCGCAGCCGGCCTCTTTCCCGTCCTAGATCTGGAACGATCTAATGCTGGGTCCAGCACCGTGTTAAAATCCCCACCCATTATCAAGCTCCCTACCTCCCTTTCTGGAATACGCCCCAACATCCGTTTCATGAATCTAGCATCTTCCGAGTTCGGGGCATATACATTCACCAGTACCACCTCCGTCCCCTGCAACCCACCACTCACCATCACTTATCGGCCTCCCTTGTCCGCTCCTATGTTCTTGGCCTCAAACGACACCCGCTTCCCCACCAGTATTGCCACCCCTCTATTCTTCGCATCCAGCCCCGAATGGAACACCTGTCCTACCCATCCCTTCCTTAACCTGACCTGATCTGCCACCTTCAGATGTGTCTCCTGAGGCATGGCCACGTCTGCCTTCAGTCCCTTTAGGTGCGCGAACACTCGGGCCCTCTTAATCGGCCCATTTAGGCCTCTCACATTCCACGTGATCAGCCGGATTGGGGGGCTAGCCATCTCCTATCTTAGGCCAGTCCCGTGCTCGCGCCTCCCGCACCCTCCAGTCCCCCAGGCAGGGAACCCCCGCCCCGATCATCTCTTCCATTTTCAGTTCCCCCTCGGACAGTGCAACAGCAACCCTAATGTCCCCTCCTCTCCCCCCCTTCCCTCCCCCCTCCCCGCTAGATCCGCATCTAGCACTTTTGCTCCCCCCATATTACTTCCGTGAGTCAGCTGACTTCTGCTGACCCCGGCTTCCCCTGCCTTCCCGTTGATCTCCCCGTGTGGGAGTCTCTCCTCCTCCTTACCTTCCTCCGTCCCCCCCCTTTTTTGCGCGGGAAAAAGCCCGCGCTTTCCTGAACCAGCCCCGCCCCCTGTGGCGCAGCTCCTGTTGCGGCCATTATCCCAGTTCCCTCATACCCGAGTCTCGCCTCCCTCCAGCACCGACGCCCACATTCCCCATCATCATCATCTCGTCAACAGAAAAGAAAAAAAAGGAATTTTAACCAGAACTCTACCCACATCCCCATCCATCATCCCACCCATGAAGTATTCTTTACCCATATTTACAACCCCATATACAACCAACATCTCCCCCACAACCACAGCCCCTCAGTTCGAGTCCAGTTTTTCCGTCTGTATAAAGGTCCAAGCCTCTTCTGGCGTTTCAAAATAATGGTGTCGGTCCTGATAAGTGACCCACTTGGCCCGGTTGAAGCCAGCTCTCCTCCTTGCCACCTCCGCGCCCCAATCCTGGTAAACTCGGATCACCGCATTCTCCCATCTACTGCTCCGCACCTTCTTGGCCCATCTCAGAACACTTTCTTTGTCCATCCAAATTCGCACCCCAATACGCCAACATCTTCATGCACAAGTTTGAACAGGACCTACTCACTGCACAGGACCTTCAACCAACGTTATACACCAGATACATCGATGACATTTTTTTTCCTTTGGACCCACGGCGAAGAATCACTGAAACGACTACACGATGACATTAATAAGTTCCATCCAATCATCAGGCTCACCATGGACTACTCTCCAAAATCAGTTGCATTCTTGGACACACTCGTCTCCATCAAGGACGGTCACCTCAGCACTTCGCTTTACCGCAAACCCACGGATAACCTCATGATGCTCCACTTCTCCAGCTTCCACCCTAAACACATTAAAGAAGCCATCCCCTATGGACAAGCTCTCCGTATACACAGGATCTGCTCAGACGAGGAGGAGCATAACAGACATCTACAGACGTTGAAAGATGCCCTCGTACGAACGGGATATGGCACTCGACTCATCGATCGACAGTTCCAACTCGCCACAGCGAAAAACCGCACCAACCTCCTCAGAAGACAAACTTGGGACACAACCGACAGAATACCCTTCGTCGTCCAGTACTTCCCCGGAGCGGAGAAACTACGTCATCTTCTTCACAGCCTTCAACACGTCATTGATGACGATGAACATCTTGCCAAGGTCATCCCCACACCCCCACTACTTGCCTTCAAACAACCGCGCAACCTCAAACGAACCATTGTTTGCAGCAAACTACCCAGTCTTCAGAACAGTGACCACGACACCACACAACCCTGTCATGGCAATCTCTGCAAGACGTGCCAGATCATCGACATGGATACCACTATTACACGTGAGAACACCATCCACCAGGTACGCGGTACATACTCGTGCGACTCGGCCAACGTTGTCTATCTCATTCGCTGGAGGAAAGGATGTCCCGAAGCGTGGTACATTGGCGAGACCATGCAGACGCTGCGACAACGAATGAACGGACATCGCGCAACAATCACCAGGCAGGAATGTTCCCTTCCAGTCGGGGAACACTTCACCAGTCAAGGGCATTCAGCCTCTGATCTCCGGGTAAGCGTTCTCCAAGGCGGCCTTCAGGACGTGCGACAACGCAGAATCGCCGAGCAGAAACTTATAGCCAAGTTCCGCACACATGAGTGCGGCCTCAACCGGGACCTGGGATTCATGTCGCATTATATTCATCCCCCACCATCTGGCCTGCAAAATCCTATCAACTGCCCTGGCTTGACACAATTCACACCTCTTTAACCTGGGGTTACCCCATCTCTGGATCTGTAAAGATTTAATCACCTGCTAATGCTCGCATTCCAAGCATTGTCTGGCATCTTTGAATCTGTCTATATATGTGTTTCTGGAACAGACCTCTTCATTCACCTGAGGAAGGAGCAGCGCTCCGAAAGCTAGTGACATCGATACAAACCTGTTGGACTTTAACCTGGTGTTGTAAGACTTCGTACTTTGTCCACAAAGCAATGGAACCTTGCCACTATCGCCCTTGGCGGCTCACCAGCCTTGGGTCTCCTCGCCAGGACCCGGTGAGCCCCTTCCAGCTCCAGGGGGGTCGGAGAGGCCTCCGCACCCATCAGCGAATGGAGCATCGTACTCACATACGCCCCGGCATCAGCTCCCTCGACTCCTTCGGGGAGACCTAAAATCCGGAGATTCTTCCTCCTCGACCTGTTCTCCAGGACCTCGAGTCTCTCCAGGACCTCGAGTCTCTCGGCCCACCTCCTGTGCACCGCCTCGTGCGCCTCCATTTTTACCGCCAGGCCCAGGATCTCGTCCTCGTTCTCATTTGTTTTATCTCTCACCACGCGAAGCTCCACCGCCTGGGCCTTCTGCGTCTCTTTCAGCCCCTCGATCGCCAACAACATTGGCGCCAGCACCTCCTTTTTAAGCTCCTCCACACAGCGCTTAAGGAACTCCTGCTGGTCCGGCCCCCATGCTGCTCGATCTCCGCCCTCCGCCATCTTGTTTTTATCCCCCTCGTTTTTGCCGCTGCTCCAGAGCCTCTTTCTCCGCTGCTCCGCCGCTAATCTCCGCCATACAACGTAAGGGGGGACTTTATTTCACCTTCCCACACGGGATTAAATCAAAAAGGTTCCGTTGGGGCTCCTCTGGAGAGCCCAAAAGTCCGTTATAGCGGGAGCTGCCGAAATGTGCGGCTTAGCTCCGCATCGCCGCAACCGGAAGTCCCAACTCCCTCATTTCTGATGCGTCCATCTGTGCATCTGTATGTATGAGAGCCAAATTATTATTAAATAAAGAACAAAGAATATAACAGCACAGGAACAGGCCCTTGTTTGATTGGTTCCTTTTCCTCTCTGTTTTTTGAAAAATTATTTTATGGGATGTGGGAAACGTAAACATTTGTTGTGACCAACCGAGGAGGTGAACAGAATCAAGCCATTTTATCCTTTCTCAACTGGTCGTAACAGAATTGTGGGCTTGTGGTCTGCAATTGTTCCCAAAGTCCGACCAAAGAATTGGGGGTGGGAATAGTAAATTGTTCCTTCAAAAGCAGTTTAAAAACAACAAAAGAGTTTCTCGGGTCTTTTTTGTTTATTCTTTCACGGGACCCACCACCTCTACCATCCAGAAGGACAAGGGCAGCAGATACCTGGGAACCCCACCACTTGGAGGTTCCCCCCGCCCCCCCGAGTCACGCACTTGGAAATACATCGGCCGTTCTTTCACTGTCGCTGGGTCAACATCCTGGAACTCCCTCCCTAACAGCACTGTGGGTGTACCTACACCGCATGGAGTGCAGCGGGTTCAAGAAGGGAGCTCACCGCCACCTTCTCAAGGGGCAATTAGGGATGGGCAATGAATGCTGGCTAAGGCAGCGTGCCCGCATCCTGTAAAATAACTTTTCAAAAGACAGAGAGTAACAGGCCAGGCAGACAGAACTCTTCCGAGATTATCCTCAAACCCTCGTGCCAAAGGAAACCGTTTCCCAGACACCCCCAGACAACTAATAAGGATAAAAGGTGGGAAACACAGGGACACAGAACTGGCATTGTTCAGTGTGATTGCATGCGGACATATGTCCCACATGAGGGCCGCATTTTGTATTGTTCACCCTTTCTCACCTGGTCATAACCAGGTGTAGATGTGGAGTGGAGCATCACCATGGAGATGGAGTGGGATAAGGACCACATTTGACTTTTGTGCAGCTTTGCAGTGACTAAAATAAAGAACAAAGAACATTGCAGCACAGGAACCGGCCCTTCGGCCCACCAAGCCTGGTGCGTGGGCACAGTGGTTAGCACGGTTGCTTCACAGCTCCAGGGTCCCAGGTTCGATTCCCCGCTGGGTCACTGTCTGTGCGGAGTCTGTACGTTCTCCCCGTGACTGTGTGGGTTTCCTCCGGTTTCCTCCCACAGTCCAAAGATGTGCAGGTTAGGTGGATTGCCTGTGCTAAATTGCCCTTAGATTAGGTGGGGTTACGGGGGTGGGGCGGAGATGTGGACTTAAAATCGAATGCTCTTTCCAAGAGCCGGTGCAGACTCGATGTGCCGAATGGCCTCCTTCTGCACTGTGAATTCTATGATTCTATGATCCAGACTCCTTATTTAGACCTCCTAGTTATTACCCAGATGATCTGTATCCCTCCATTCCCCACCCATTCATGTGTATATCGAGATACATCTTAAACATTGCTATCGTGCCCGCCTCCACCACCTCCACTGGCAACGCGTTCCAGGCACCCACCATCCTCTGCGTGAAAAACTTTCCCCGCACATCTCCCCTAAACCTTCCCCCTCTCACCTTGAACCTGTGCCCCCAGTAATTGAGCCTTCCACCCTGGGAAAAAGCTTCTGACTATCCACCCTGTCTATACATCTCGTAATTCTGTAGATCAGGTCTCCCCTCTGCCTCCATCGTTCCAGTGAAAACAATCCGAGTTTATTCAACCTCTCCTCATAGCTAACACCTCCCAGACCAGGCAACATCCTGGTGAACGTTCTTTGCACTCTCTCTAAAGTATCCACGTCCTTCTGGTGGAGTGGTGACCAGAACTGCACGCAATACTCCAAACGTGGCCAAACTTAAGTTTTATGCAATTGTAGATTAACGCGCCAACTCTTGTACTCAATGCCCCGGCCGATGGCAAACATGTTGTGTGCCTTCTGGACCAAATTATCCACCTGCATTGCCATTTTCATGGACTTGTGCTGGAAGGTATATATGTATGTGGATGCTGGGGTCAGTCGGTTCACATGCTATTTGATTCCATTGTTTAATAGCTGTTAACACTCCAATTGTAATCTTGAGCAGTGATGTGCCATCAATTAACACAAGACGAGTAGTGAACGAAACTGTGGCTTTAATAAGCTAAACAGGAAGCCTCCTGGCCACTGATCCCGAACTGGGGCAGGGCCGGGGGTCAGCCACCTTTATACCGAGCCCGAGGGGAGGAGCCACAGGCAGAGCCATCAGGCATACATGTGGCGGGTAGGAGAGATCCATCAAGATCCATTTTTAAACCCGGCTGCATTTGTTCGAATTTCAGGAACACAAATTCTGCCTCAAACCAGGTTTCAGCTCTTTGTGTAAAATGACAAAGAAAGAAACACTTCTTTCGCTTATGAATTTGAATGACAGCCTTTGGTACTGGCCCAATAAACTTGAGATCTCCCAGCAAGATTGTGGATCCTGTTAACCTCATCCTTACTGTTGTCTCAGTCTACTCAGCCAGTCAAAACAATCCCACAACGTAAAGGCTTTGTATAAAAGGCCATTATTACAAGGATGGCCCTTTGCTAAACTGTATGAATGTGTAAAAAAATTAAACTCGCAGTGTATTACTGCCTTTGAATGAAATTAGGCAGCGGATTGACTGTACTTGATGGTGCTGTGCACTGAAAACCATTAACTTTAAATGATTTATGCCTGAGTCAGGACTAGGGATGGTTACATGAATTCTATCTAATGATGAGTAAGAGAAGGTTTGAGACATGCACTCTCTGTGCTTGCACAAGGTGTTCATAGATTCAGAATTTATAGCAGACAGACAATGATACTAAACTATTGAAATATTTCTCATTGTTTCATCTCGGCCCTCCCGAGATAGACATGTTCTATTTGTGTTCACCAGCAGATTAGAGTTTCCTTAACCCACTTCCCCCACAATTTACAATTTAAAGCCTGTTATGAGCATATGTAGTATGCATCAGGGTTTACAATATACCTCGTGCTCCCTGCAGGTAATTGTAAACCTAACTCACTTAACTGGTTGCTCACATGATTGGCTAGAACACCAAGCGTACATCCTGCACAATATTACTCTCTCGATTTCTTACAATACAAAGTGGAGCCTTGCATTTATCAGACCCGTATTCTTAGTTTGAGACCAAAGCAATGGAACATAATAATAATGACCTTTATTAGTGTCACAAGGAGGCTTCCATTAACACTGCAATGAAGTTACTGTGAAAATCCCCGAGGTGAGACGGGAGAATCCCACTGCCAGTGAACGGCTGGAAAATTCCAGCCCCAGTATTTCACCCTTAACTCATTCTGGGGATGTGGGTGTCACTGGCAAGGCTGGCGTGTATTGCCCATCCCTAATTGCCCCTTGAGAAGGTGGCGGTGAGCTTTATTCTTGAACCGCTGTGATGCATGTGTCTAGCTATTGGCGACTATTCAGCTCGCCCTGGTTCTGTGGACTATAAATGGGGTGGGTACCACGGCAACCATCAGCCCCAGTGTATGACAGCACCACTTACACACAAAATGTTTCTGCAGTATGAAGGAGTCACTGACACGCTGTGACAGGAGAACTGCAGTTTCACCATTGCGTCCATTCAGGCCTCATCAGAGAAATAATGGAACAATTGAAGGTCAGAAGGTCTTAGCACAGCTTCCCTACTCGAAAAGGATCATGAATTGTGGGAAATGTTCAGTCAATGGCGCGACAGTCGCTTGAAAATGCGAAACCTGTTTTGAAAGGTGCTGTGTCTGTAATTTTGAGATGTTGCAAGTCAGTATTGCAATATTCCTTGCTCTGAATGTCTGTGATTATTTAATAAGGTTTTTTTCCCCCCTTTTGGTCTTTTATATAATTATCATGATCCAGTCGCTGAAGTGGCTGCAATCAACTCGGATATTGTATAAGAATCAGTGGTCAGGTGGGCGTTCAATAGTCCCATCTGGCAGTATTCATTTTTTTGTTGTTTGTTTGTCACAGAGTTGTCGTGCTGAATGGAAAAGTCCCTTTGCAGTTTGGAGTCATAAAATAAATCTCTGACTGGTGTAAAATTTATGGAGACGCCATTTTAGGGTGCCCATAAGTGCCTGAAAAATGGGCACTGTGCCTGCTTTTCAGGCGCTGCATGGACACCTAAGGCCCCCAAATGGTGAACCAGAAGCACGTGCACAGAGCGAGCTGTTAAGGACAGACAAATAGGAGTTCTTTACCCGGGTCTGAAGCAAATATTAGGTTGTTTTTATTTGCAGGTATGGGGCCTAACACCCCCTCTCCAAGTTTGGCTTTTTCTCTGAGGTAGCCAGTCTGCCAGATTACCTGCAACAAAGAATGTCTGTTACTTATCTCTGCATGTGGAGCTGGAGTGCTCCTCCTGGTCCCACATTAAAAGACCCTAACCCAATTGCCACCACTCCCAGATCAAACTCCTTGGCTCAGTTAGCAGCAGGTGGAGGCTTCATTATATAAAAGACAAGCAGGAGAGCTCTCCCCGGTGTCCTCAACCAACGTCACCAAAATAGATTTTCTAGTTATCATCTCCACTGTTGTTTGTGGGACCTTACATATTTTCATTTTACCCACCTTCTGTATTTGCGTCATCGCTATTGTCATGGCAACTTTCTCCTGTGGACTACCACTGGGTGGCCAGGTGTCAGGCTATTTTAACATGCAAACCAGTGTACCATTGCCTCCAATAGGACCCTGATTGCCATTTTAAGCATTTGTTGGGATTAACGTACAGTCTCTAGCCTCTGAGGCGCCAAGCAGTAAGTTTGTGTAAAGCTGGGTAGAGTAGGAGTGCATCTCTGGGCTGCATCAAAACCAGTCTGGACCAATGATGTTTTGCATTTCCCCTTCCCACCATAAACCCCCAGAGAACATACTACTTCCAGCCTGGAGAACTGGTTGGATTGCCTAACATAATAATAATCTTTATTGTCACAAGTAGGCTTACATTAACACTGCAATGAAGTTACTGTGAGAATCCCCTCGTCGCCACATTCCGGCGCCTGTTTGGGTCACAGAGGGAGAATTCAGAATGTCCTATTCACCTAACAGCATGTCTTTCGGGACTTGTGGGCAGTAACCGGAGCACCCGGAGGAAACCCATGCAGACACGGGGAGAACGTGCAGACTCCGCACAGACAGTGACCCAGCGGGGAATCGAACCTGGGACCCTGGCGCTGTGAAGCAACAGTGCTAACCACTGTGTCACCATGCCGCCCCAAAATGGAAACAATCACCCATCATGGGGCGTAATATTGCGGTAGACCAGAACTGGCAGGCTGCACTGGGGGAGAACTCATTTCCCACTTGTCGTCCCCCCAATCCAATGTCCTCAAAACAGACCGGGCATCCTGCCAGGACTAACAGGCTTGGGGCTTAGCACGGGAGGAAAGTCAACCGCTTGATGCGCAATATGTCGAGGATCAAAAAGCCCATCTCAGGGCAGGTGGCAAGCATTATATTGCGACAGAGATTATTCCATTTTAAAATTTACCCAAGTCATTTCTCCATCGCCTTCATGTGTAGCCTCATTGAACTCGTCCTCTCCAGTGAAGAGGGAAGGAAAAGATCTGAATAAGCCAAAGAGGTGGCGCAGCTGTTGAAGAGGGACTGAAAACACCAAGAGACGTTAGCGGGGGCAGAATGAGCCACGAATGTAGTTGAGATGAGCACAGGCTGGAATGGATTAAAAGATTGACTCATTGGTTGGAGAGTTCAAAAATGTGTTTTCAAGGTTACAATTAGAATTGACTGAGGTGCTGCAATGTAGAGATATTGCGAGACAAAAGAGCTTTTATTCTGTTCAAATGACTTGGGAAATAGCTATGAATAGGAAAGGCTTTGGTATTTGGAATTTTAGAGTAATACAGATTAATTATGGTAATAAATAGGCTCTGTTTTCTATGCTAATTTGAGCTGGGAGGTGAAATACTGTATTCGTTAGATAATAACAAGTGACGTAGCAAGTCGGCTGGAGAACTCTTATAAAATAGAAGTCAAGAGAGCTGATAATTTGCCATGAATTAACTTCAATTTCCTTCTATTGAAAAATGTGAAAGCCAAGATGTAATATCTGTAAACTGGAAAATTTGGAATAAATTGTCGTACCCTCACAGACAAGTCAGAATGTTCCCTCTCTCTCATCGAACCCATGGTTTATGTGGTAACCTCAACAGTAAAGCTATGTAAAGCACTCTTAACATATACTCCGCTGAACTTCCTGTTGCGGCGATGACCGCACGTTTCGGCACCTCCCGTTTCAACGGACTTTTGGGCTCTTATCGGGTGCCCCAACGGAAATTTTTTACGGCCAAACCCAGTGTGAGGCGACAAAGGAAGGAGTCCCCCCGGGTGTGGATGGAAAGAAGCGATAGTAGTGGCCAGATTGCGGAGGATCCTCTGGAGCAACGGCAGAGAAGAGAAGGGAGAAGCAAGATGGCGGCTGAGGGAGCCCAGATGGTATGGGGCCTGGAACAGCAGGAGTTCCTCCGACGATGTGTGGAGGAGCTCAAGAAGGAGGTGCTGGCGCTGATGTTGCTGGCGATTGAGGGATTGAAGGAAACGCAAAAGACCCAGGCGATGGAGCTCCATGGAGTGAAGGCAAAGGCTGCCGAGAATGAAGACGAGATACAGGGCTTGGTGGTGAAGACGGAGACGCACAAGGCACTACATAAGGGGTGCATAGAAAGGCTGGAAGCCCTGGAGAACAGCTCGAGGAGGAAGAATCTAAGGATTTTGGGTCTTCCCGAAGGGACAGAGGGGGCTGATGCTGGGGTGTATGTGAGTACGATGCTCCATACTTTAATGGGAGATGAGGCCCCGACGGGCCCCCTGGAAGTGGAGGGAGCGTACCGGGTCCTCGTGAGAAGACCAAAGGCAGGGGAAATACCACGAGCAATAGTGGTGAGGTTCCACCGCTACAAGGACAGGGAGATGGTCCTGAGATGGGCTAAGAAGACACGGAGTAGCAGGTGGGAGAACGCGGTGATCCACGTATATCAAGATTGGAGTGCGGAGGTGGCGAGAAGGAGGGCGAGTTTCAATCGGGCCAAGGCGGTGCTCCACATGACGAAAGTAACATTTGGGATGCTGCAGCCGGCAAGACTGTGGGTTACACACCAGGGCAAACACCACTACTTTGAGACGGCAGAGGAGGCGTGGACATTTATTCAAGAAGAGAAGTTGGACTAGATTTGAGGAATTGATGTTTGGAAAGAAGTAGCGAGGTGGTGGCAAAGAAATGCAAAGGGGGGAGAGGGGGAGGGTTTATCTGTAAAAATGTTAGACGGGAGAATTCCCCCCCCCCCCCCCCCCCCGAGAAGGGGGGGGGGGCACATGAAGAAATGTGGGCGCCGGTGGAGAAGGGGACAGGGAAGGGGAGAGGGAGCTGCGCCACTAAGGGCGGGGCCGAGAGGGAAGCGCGGGTTTTTTTCCCGCGCTATGGAAATTGCGGCGGGAAAAGTGGGCACAGGAAGGAAGGGAGCCTCACACGCAGGGAGGCCAAGGATAAACGGGGGAAGCCGAGGTCAGCCAGAGTTTGCAGACTCCCGGAAGCATTATGGGGGGAGAAATCAAGCTAGAAGGGAATCTAGCGGGGTGGGGGGGGGGACCTAACTGGGTTGCTGGGGGGGGGGGGGGACTAACTGGGTTGCTGGGCGGGGGGGGGGACTAACTGGGTTGCTGCTGCTGAGGGTAAGGGGGAGCTGATATGGGATGGGATGGTCGGGACGGGAGGGCGCCGTCTGGGGGACAAACGGGTGCGTGGGACCCAGGTGAGGAGCTGGTTTAAAAAAGGGGATGGCTAGTCGACGATGGGGGGGGGGGTGGTAGAGGGCCCCCCAACCCGGTTGATCATGTGGAACGTGAGAGGGTTGAATGGGCCGATTAAGAGGGCAAGGGTATTTGCGCACCTAAAGAGACTGAAGGCGGATGTGGTTATGCTTCAGGAGACGCACCTGAAATTGGCGGATCAGGCCAGATTAAGGAAAGGATGGGTGGGACAGGTATTCCACTCAGGCTTAGATACGAAAAATAGAGGGGTGGCAATACTGGTGGGGAAACGGGTATCGTTTGAGGCTAAGACCATAGTGGTGGACAGTGGGGGCAGGTACGTGATGGTGAGTGGCAGATTGCAAGGTGAGGCGGTGGTGCTGGTGAACGTATACGCCCCGAACTGGGATGACGCGGGTTTTATGAAGCGTATATTGGGGCGCATCCTGGACCTAGAGATGGGAAAGTTGGTAATGGGGGGGGGGACTTCAACACGATGCTGGACCCAGGGCTGGACCGGTCCAGATCTAGGACCGGGAGGAGGCCGGCAGCGGCCAAGGTGCTTAAGGGGTTTGGAGCAGATGGGAGGAGTAGATCCCTGGAGATTTGCTAGACCGAGGAGTAAAGAGTTTTCCTTCTTCTCCCACGTCCATAAAGTATACTCCCGGATAGACTTTTTTGTCCTAGGAAGGGCGCTGATCCCGAAAGTGGTAGGAACGGAATATTCGGCTATAGCCGTTTCAGATCACGCTCCACATTGGGTGGATCTGGATCTAGGAGAGGAGAAGGAGGAGCGCCCACTTTGGAGATCAGACATGGGACTGTTGGCGGACGAGGGGGTATGTGGAAGGGTGAGGGGATGTATTGAAAGATACCTAGAGGTCAATGATGATGGAGCGGTCCAGGTGGGAGTAGTATGGGAGGCGCTGAAGGCGGTGGTTAGGGGGGAGCTGATTTCCATAAGAGCCCACAGGGGGAAACAAGAGGGTAAAGAAAGGGAGAGACTGATTGGGGAGATTCTGAGGGTGGATAGGCAATATGCGGAGGCCCCGGATGAAGGGCTATACAGGGAAAGACGGAGACTACAGACGGAGTTTGACCTGCTGACCACGGGAAAGGTGGAGCCCCAGTGGAGGAAGGCACAGGGAATACAATACGAATATGGGGAAAAGCCGAGCCGATTGCTGGCCCAACAACTTAGGAAGAGGGGGGCGGCGAGAGAGATCGGAGGAGTTAGGGACGGGGAGGGAAGGATGGAGCAGAGAGCGGGGAGGGTGAACGGGGTGTTTAAGTCATTTTATGAGAGGCTGTATAAGTCCCAACCCCAGGAGGGAAAAGAGGGAATGATACACTTCCTGGACCAGCTGGAGTTCCCGAGGGTTGAGGAGCAGGAGGTGGCAGGTTTGGGAGCGCAGATTGAGGTGGAGGAGGTGATTAAAGGAATTGGGAACATGCAGGCAGGAAAGGCCCCGGGACCAGGTGGGTTCCCGGTGGAATTTTACAGGAAATATGTGGACCTACAGGCCCCACTCCTGACGAGAACCTTCAACGAGGCTAAGGAAAGGGGGACGCTACCCCCGACAATGTCGGAGGCGACGATATCGTTGATCCTGAAACGAGACAAAGACCCGCTGCAGTGCGGGTCATACAGGCCCATCTCCCTCCTAAATGTAGATGCCAAGTTACTAGCCAAAGTGATGGCGACAAGGATAGAGGACTGTGTCCCAGGGGTGGTACATGACGACCAGACAGGGTTTGTTAAAGGGAGGCAATTGAATGCCAATCTACGAAGGTTGCTGGGGGTGATGATGATGCCCCCACCGGAGGGGGAGGCGGAGATCGTGGTGGCGATGGATGCAGAGAAGGCATTTGATAGAGTGGAGTGGGACTACCTGTGGGAGGTACTGAAGAGATTTGGATTTGGAGAGGGGTTCATCAGATGGGTTCAGCTCCTGTACGGGGCCCCGGTGGCAAGCGTGGTTACAAACAGGCAATGATCCGACTATTTCCAATTACATAGGGGCACAAGACAGGGGTGTCCCCTGTCCCCGTTACTGTTCGCTTTGGCAATCGAGCCGTTGGCCATAGCGCTGAGGGGCTCTAAGAAGTGGAGGGGGGTGCTCAGAGGAGGAGAGGAACATTGGGTGTCATTATATGCGGATGATTTGCTGCTATATGTGGCGGACCCAGTGGAGGGGATGCCAGAGATAATGCAGACGCTCAGGGAGTTTGGAGAGTTCTCGGGATATAAATTGAAAAAGGGAAAGAGTGAACTTTTTGTGATGCACCCCGGGGAACAGGGCAGGGACGATCTTCCGCTGAGGAGAGTAGCAAGGGATTTTCGATATCTAGGGATCCAGGTGGCCAGGAACTGGGGAACCTTGCATAAACTTAACTTGATGCGACTGGTAGAGCAGATGGAGGAGGATTTTAAGAGGTGGGACATGGTGCCCCTGTCATTGGCGGGCAGAGTACAGGCGGTTAAAATGGTGGTCCTCCCGAGGTTTCTTTTCGTGTTTCAGTGCCTCCCCATACTGATTACAAAGGCCTTTTTCAAGAAAGTGGACAGGAGTATTATGAGCTTTGTGTGGGCTGGAAAGACCCCGAGGGTAAAGAGGGGGTTCCTGCAGCGCAGTAGGGACAGAGGGGGACTGGCACTGCCGAGTCTGAGTGACTATTATTGGGCCGCCAACGTGTCCATGATATGTAAGTGGATGAGGAAAGAAGAAGGAGCGGCGTGGAAAAGGCTGGAGATGGCGTCCTGTAAGGGAACAAGTTTAAAAGCACTGGCGACGGCGCCGTTACCGTTCCCCCCGAACAAATACACCACAAACCCAGTAGTGGGGGCGACTTTGAAGATTTGGGGGCAGTGGAGACGACACAGGGGAGTGACTGGTGCCTCGGTGTGGTCCCCGATAAGGAACAATCACAGGTTCGTCCCGGGGAGGATAGATGGGGGATTCCAATCTTGGCAGCGAGCAGGAATTGGGAAGTTGAAGGACTTGTTCTTGGACGGGACATTCGCGAGTTTGGGAGCATTGGCAGAAAAATACGGGTTGCCACCTGGGAATGCCTTCCGATATATGCAAGTGAGGGCATTTGCGAGGCAACAGGTGAGGGAATTTCCGCAGCTCCCGGCGCAAGGGATCCAGGACAGAGTGATTTCGGGGGCATGGGTTGGTGAAGGTAAAGTGTCCGATATATACAGGGAAATGAGAGACGAGGGGGAGACGATGGTAGAGGAGCTGAAGGGTAAATGGGAGGAGGAGCTGGGGGAAGAGATTGAGGAGGGGCTGTGGGCAGATGCCCTAAGTAGGGTAAATTCCTCGTCCTCGTGTGCCAGGCTCAGCCTGATCCAATTCAAGGTTCTACACAGGGCGCATATGAAGGGAGCAAGGCTGAGTAGATTTTTTGGAGTGGAGGATAGGTGCGGGAGGTGCGCGGGAAGCCCGGCGAACCACACCCACATGTTTTGGTCATGTCCGGTATTGCATGGGTTCTGGGTGGGTGTGGCAAGAGTGATCTAAAGGTGGTGGGTGTCCGGGTCGAACCGAGCTGGGGGTTAGCTATATTTGGGGTTGCAGAAGAGCCGGGAGTGCAGGAGGCGAGAGAGGCCGATGTTTTGGCCTTTGCGTCCCCAGTAGCCCAGCGAAGGATTCTACTTATGTGGAAAGAAGCCAAACCCCCCGGACTGGAGGCCTGGATAAACGACATGGCAGGGTTTATAAAATTGGAGCGAATAAAATACGCACTAAGAGGTTCGGCTCAAGGGTTCACCAGGCGGTGGCAACCGTTCCTTGACTATCTCCAACCCGGGGCGGGGCGGGGTGTATTCGGTGTTTGGGTTTTTTTTTTCTTTCCATCCTAGTTGTTTATATTTATTTATTTTTTCAGTATTGTTATTTCTCTTTTCTTGTTCTTTTTCTGCACTTGTTGTTAGTTTAATATATTGTTTAAATAACGGTCAATGTACATTTTGTTACAAAGTTGTAAAAATGGAAAATTCTTTTTGATCGAAAAACTTTAATAAAATATATTTTTTAAAAAACCATATACTCCGCTGCACCAGTATCTCTGATGCAGCACACGTTTTGTGGAAGGATGGAGCAGTTGTTGGGAAATAATACTGCAGGCGTTCAACTGCTTTTAGATCAGTGCAAGTGGAGTCCTTCTGGGGTTCAGCTGATGGCATTTCCAAGATGAACTTGCCAGCTCTGCAAAAAGTGGATCTTCCCTGGTGACTAAGTGAATTCAACAAGTTGGAGACCACGGTGACTGACAGGGAACCCCTGCCCCAGAAACTGGCAGTGGCAGTTCCAACACCACTATGAAAGGCCCTATAAAGAACCCTATCATGTGAAAACATCCGAAAGAACTTAAAAAACAACATTATGAACGGCGCTTAATGTAATAAAACACCCTAAGGCACTCCACAGGAACATTATAAAGCAAAATATTACCCCAAGCCGCATACGAAGATATTGGGCGGGATTCTGTGGGAATCGGAGGGACAGGCAACTCCAGCGGGAAGGAGTGGCGTGAATCACTCCGGCGTCGGGCCGCCCCAAAGGTGCAGAATCCTCCGCACCTTCAGGAGTTAGGCCGGCGCCGGAGTGGTTTGCACCGCGCCAGCTGGCAGGGAAGGGGCTTGGCGCCATGCCAACCGGCGCCGAAGGGCCTCCGCTGGCCGGCGCGAGTTGGCGCATGCGCAGGAGTGCCAGCGTGTGCTGGCGTCATCCCAGCGTATGCGCAGGGGGGATCATCTCCGCGTCAGCCATGGCGGAGGACCACAGCGGCCGACGCAGAGGGATAGAGTGCCCCCACGGCACAGGCCCGCCCGTGGATCGGTGGGCCCCGGCGGGACTGGCCGAAAACAGTCGGCCACTCGGCCCATCGCGGGCCGGAGAATCGCCGCTGCTAGCGGCCGCCGACCGGCGCGATTCCCGCCCCTGCCAAATCCCCGGCACCAGAGAATTCGGCAGCCGGCGGTGGCGGGATTCACGCCGCCCCCCCGACGATTCTCCGACCTGGCGGCGGTTCTCCGACCTGGCGGCGGGGGGGGGGGTGGTCGGAGGATCCCGCCCATTAGGTCAGACCAAAAGCTTGGTCCCAAGGGATGTTCTTTTAAGGAGCATCCTAAAGAAGGAAAGTAAGGTAGAGGGATATAGGGAGGGAATTTCAGAGCTTGCGGCCCAGGCAGCTGACAGCACGGCCGCCAATGGTGGAGCGTTTCAAATTGGGGACGCTCGAGAGGCTGGAATTAGAGGAGTGCAGAGATCTTGTAGGGTTGTAGGGCTGGAGAAGATTCCAGAGCTAGGGAGGGACAAGGACATGGAGACATTTGAAAACAAGATTGAGAATTTTAAAATCATGGTGTTGCTTGACTGGGAACCAACCAGTGTAGGTCAGCGAGCACAGGGGGTGATAGGGGAACAGGACTTGGGCTGAGTTAAGAAACAGGCAGCAGTTTTGGATAACCTGAAGCTTACAGAGGATAGAATGTGAGAGACCAGCCTGGAGTACGTTGGAATAACTGAGCCCAGACATAACAAAGGCATGAATGAGGGTGCAGTAGATGAGGTGAAACAGGGGGGGAAGTAGAGCAATGTTATGGAGGTAAAAATAGGCGACCTTACTGATGGCGGGAATATGTGGTCAGAAGTTCATCCAGGGGTCAAACATGACACCAACATTGCAAACAGACTGGCTTAGTCTCAGACTGTTGCCAGGGAGAGGGATAGAATCAGTAACCATGGTACATAATTTGAAACGGAGACTGAAAAGAATAACTTTAGTCTCCCCATTATTTAATGAATTTTATTTTTCAGTGTAGTGTGACATAACTAAATATATTTAAACTTAGTACAAGTATTTTAAAATCTAATTGTTGTCCGCATTGCAACATTGCCGACACTTTCAAGTGCATCAATAGCGTTAAAGCTTTCTTTTCTGTTTTTCATTCATGGGATGTGGGCATCGCGGGCTGTGCCAGCATTTATTGCCCGTCCCTGAGGGCATTTAAGAGTCAACCACATTGCTGTGGGTCTGGAGTCACATGTAGGCCAGACCAGGTAAGGACGGCAGATTTCCTTCCCTAAAGGACATTAGTGAACCAGATGCTTTTCATAATAATCTTTACTAGTGTCACAAGTGGGGCAGTACAGTAGCATAGTGTTTAGCACTGTTGCTTCACTGCGTCTGGGACCCGGGTTCGATTCCCGGCTAGGGTCACTGTCTGTGTGGAGTCTGCACATCCTCCCCGTGTTGGCGTGGGTTTCCTCCGGGTGCTCTGGTTTCCTCCCACAGTCCAGAAGATGTGCAGGTTAGGTGGATTAGCCACGCTAAATTGCCCCACAGAGTCCAAAGGTTAGGTGGGGTTACTGGGTTACGGGGATGGGGTGGAGGTGTGGGCTTAGGTAGGGAGCTCTTTCAGGGGCCAGTGTAGACTCGATGGGCCGAATGGCGTCCTTCTGCACTGTAAATTCTGTGAAGTAGGCTTACATTAACACTGCAATGAAGTTACTGTGACAATTCCCTAGTCGCCACATTCCGGCACCTGTTCGGGTCACAGAGGGAGAATTCAGAATGTCCAATTCGCCTAACAGCACGTCTTTCGGGACTTGTGGGAGGAAACCGGAGCACCTGGAGGAAACCCACGCAGACACGGGGAGAACGTGCAGACTCCGCACAGACAGTGATCCAAGGCCGGGAATCGAACCTGGGACCCTGGCACTGTGAAGCAACAATGCAAACTACTGTGCTACCATGCTGCCCATTTCTTCAGACCAATGGCAACACAGCACCTCTAGTGGGGCAGCGAAGAAGGGGGTGGGTATCCATAACCATAAAGCTGCACTGGCAGCACCTTGTTTATGTGACGGCATTGTAATGCGAATGCAGTACCATTGAGGACAAGAAGACAGCGGTATTAGTTTATTTGCCAAGAAAATGTTGCCAGGCTTCCACCTCACAATCTTTGAAGTCTTGATACTGTCCAATGATGAAGATGTTTTCACATTCAACATTTACTTGCTTTACTGAATCCCCCTTGGTTGAAAGGAGGCAGCGTTTAATTATTAAAGGATTTGCAGGAAGCAGCAATTGATGCGGTGCACCCCTGCTTCATTCATATTCATGAGTTTGCCTTAATTCCTGCCTCACATGCAAATGTTAAGCAATGCGGCAGCCTGAATCCAATTCTTGCTTCAATGTTACCTTAACCCTGACTGACTTCAGACGAAAATCAATCTCACCCCACCTCCCCACCCACCCACCCCCCTTCCCCCAGTATTATTGCCACGCTTTGCTGCGAGATGGCCTGTGATTTATTACAGAACTCAGCCCAAAACAGTAAGCAATGAGTAACTTCAAATCTTGCTGCGTTTCAAAAGGCATTAGCTTTCGCTGGGAGTTAGAATGGAATTGGACAATTCGAACTGATGGGCTTTGATTCTATTCTCCAACAATATTGAATAAACAACGAGGAGGGGGAGCAGACTGCACGGATTGTGCAAATGATTTCAAGACGGCACTCTCATCTCACCGTTAATATTAATTGAAGCCATTAATGAATTAATTAAATGACTTCCTTGTGATTATTGCTAGTTATTCTTTATTGTCTCTGTATATATTTCAATAAAAAATAATCTAGGCAATAATTAGGGTTTAGCTGTACTGGTGAGTTGAAGGATGCAATTACACGTGTGTCCAGCAGGAGTACCTGGCCCTGGAGGGAAGTCTCCGGTCCAGCCGTGTGTTTCTCAGCCGTGTGGGATTCTATCTTCCCGCCGCTTGTCAATGGGATTTCCCGTTGTAACCACCCCACGCCGTCGGAAAACCTGTGGGAGGGTGTGTGCTGTCGGCAGGAAAAGGGAATCGCAACGAGCGGAGAATTCCGACCATTACCTCTAGGGCCATAATAATAATAATAATCTTTATTAGTGTCACAAATGGGCTTGCATTAACACTGCAAACAAAGAACAAAGAACAAAGAAATGTACAGCACAGGAACAGGCCCTTCGGCCCTCCAAGCCCGTGCCGACCATGCTGCCCGACTAAACTACAATCTTCTACACTTCCTGGGTCCGTATCCCTCTATTCCCATCCTATTCATGTATTTGTCAAGAAGTAGGTGGGTATCCATAACCATAAAGCCCCTTAAATGTCACTATCGTCCCTGCAATGAAGTTACTGTGAAAATCCCCTCGTCGCCACATTCCGGCCTGTTCGGGTCACAGAGGGAGAATTCAGAATGTCCAATCCACCTAAAAGCACGTCTTTCGGGACTTGTGGGAGGAAACCGGAGCACCCGGAGGAAACCCACGCAGACACGGGGAGAACGTGCAGACTCCGCACAGACTGTGACCCAAGCCGGGAATCGAACCTGGGACCCCGGAGCTGTGAAGCAACATTGCTAGCCACTGTGCTAACGAGCGGTTAATCGTTATGGTAATAATGATGTGTACTGTGATGTAACACTGACATCAGCATTCATGTGCATGAGACCAAGAAGATAAGATGGAATATTCTAGATATAGTGTAAATGACGTTTTTGAAGAAACCTGGGGTTATAGCTGAGTAACCTGAGGAAAACCTTCCCAATATAGAATAAGGCCACAAGTTACTTGAAGTAAGATCCAAGTACTATTCAACGTGGGACCCAAACCACAAACCAGTTGGCTGGGAATTGCTGGATAGGTTGAGCTAGAAGGAGAAACCCATATGAAAAGATAGAGAACAGAACGGCAAATATTTATGCGCCAAATAAGGAATTGGGCCACAGAAAAATGGTGGAGTTATTGCAGGCCCCTTTTTCACTTCTGACGACTGCTAATCAGATTGGACTTATTCCAGATATGTGATGGATCAATACCTACATTCAGGATCAGCTACAAAGGAGGGAATGGAGGGAATCGTACGACCAATGGAGAAGTGCAGCAGTTATGTGGACTAAGGTAACTGCTTTGGTAAAGAGAAAACAAGGTATGGCATTGGCTCTTTCTCTACCACATGGCAGTAAAATCCGAAACAACGTGCTTTCTGAGCTGGAATTGGAAGAGTTAGACTCAGAAGAAGGTCTGGAGACTTTATTACATTATATGGATAAGATTTATAAGAAAGATGACTTGTTAAGTGCGTATGAAGCATGGTCGGATTTTGATAACTTCTGGAAAATGGAGGATATCTCCATGGAAGACTATATAATGGAATTTGGCAGACTATATAAAAGGCTGCAGAAACACAACCTGGAATTTCCACAGTCTGTGTTGGCCTTTAAATTACTTGACTGTGCTAGAGTGAGCAATATGGATAGGCTCCTGGTTTTGACAGGAGTTCAGTTTACTGATAAGGATACCTTATTCGAACAGATGACAAAAGCTTTACAAAAGTTTCTGGGGAAACATTTGATTCCGATGGCTCTGATGACCCAAATAGGTCAGCCTGCAATAAGGCAGAATATGGAAGATACACTACTAACAGGATGGCGAAATCGTATGGCTACGAACAGGGCTCAAGACTATAGAAGGCGACCGAGACAAGGAAATTATGAAGACAGAAACCCAGTTAGAACCTACAACAGGAAGATGAACCCCAGAAATGCACGGGGCATGATAAATCGATGTTTTCGATGTGACTCTCAATACCATTATGCTTTCAACTGTCCAACTCGATATGATAGAGTGTTTGAAGCGACACATGACACGGAAGAGTCAGAAGAGGAAAAAGATAGTGACTAGAAAGAAGGCATTGTCCTATTGACAAGCAGTTTTACGCCGGTAATGAGGGTGCTCTATTGGACAGTGGCTGCACATCTACTGTGTGTGGAATTGACTGGTTAAAATGTTACCTGGACTCTTTGAATGCTGAAAATCGTAACAAGGTTAAGGAATTTGAAAGTGCCACAAGTTTCAGGTTTGGGGATGATAATACTCTGAAGTCGCTGAAAAGAGTGGTGATCTCTTGCAATATTGCCAGAGTGAATCATTTCATTACCACGGATGTTGTATCAAGTGAGATACCTTTGCTTCTGAGCAGACCATCAATGAAGAAAGCACACATGTAACTGGATATGGAACAGGATAAGGCAACAGTTTTTGGAAAGACGGTGGACTTACAATTTACACAGTCGGGACACTATTGTATTCCATTACTGACAAATAATATTTCAAGTAGAGTGGTTAAGGATGTGTTAATGGCAGTTGAAAATGGGACTTTAGCTGATAAAAAGCTTGTGGTATTAAAACTGCATAGGCAATTTGCACATCCGTCTCCTCGTAGACTGAAAAATGTATTAAAGGATGCAGGGGTAAGGGATGACGACTAGCTAAACTGATAGAAAAAGGTTAGTGACCGCTGTGAAGTTTGTAGGAAGTACAGAAGGACACCAGCACGACCAATAGTAACCCTACCTTTGGCCAGGGATTTTAACAACATTGTGGCCATGGACCTTAAGATCTGGGATAAAGCAAATAATATATTTATTTTGCATTTTGTAGATTTAGCAACCAGATTTAGTCAATCAACGATTGTACGAAGTAAAGAAAAGAGAGTAATTCGGGATCAAATCGTGGAAAAATGGATAGGGACAGGAATGGGTCCACCGGCAAAATTCCTTACGGACAATGGGGGAGAATTTGCTGATGATGAGTTTAGGGATATGTGTGAAAACATGTATCTCAGAGTTATGAATACGGCTGCAGAAAGCCCATTTAGTAATGGTGTCTGTGAAAGAAATAACGCTGCCATCGATGACATGCTTCGGAAAATTTTGGCAGATTGACCAAATTGCAGGCTAAATTCAGCTTTAGCATGGGCAGTACATGCAAAGAATGAATTGCAGATGGTTGGGGGCTATAGTCCTGATCAATTAGTGTTTGGTAGAAATCCTAAAATTCCATCCATTTTGGATGACCAGCCTCCAGCTTGAGAGGGGACTACAATTAGCTCTGGTTTTGCTGAACATTTAAATGCATTACATAGCAGTAGAAATGCTTTTTTGGAAGCGGAGGTCTCTGAAAGAATTCGCAGAGCTTTAAGACATAACATACGGCCATCAGATGCCGTTTTTCAGCAAGGAGGCATGGTATACTAGAAGAGAGACAATTCTAATGAATGGAAAGGCCCAGGGAAGATCATAGGCATAGATGGCAAAACAATTATTTTGCAACATGGTAATCAAACTGTTAGGGTACATTCATCAAGGATAATGGGTACAGATTACAAATTTTCAAATTTAGACAGAGCAGACAGACATGATGAGGAACCAGAGTCATCTGGTACGCATGTGCTACAGAACTATGAGGACCAATTAACTGATATAGACAGGGTTTCTGTGGAGGAACACAACATTTCTGATGAATTAGAACAGGCTATTTTTCCGAAAGGGCAACCGCCAAAAGTTGGTACAAAAGTGACATACTTGCCTGAAGGGTCGAGTCAATGGAAGGATGCAACTGTTATTAGTAGAGCAGGGAAGGCCACTGGAAAGTATAAACATTGGTTGAATGTACAGCATTCAGGGGAAGGAGTCAAGACAATGGATTGGGAAAACGAAGTTCAAAAATGGAGGCACAGAAACGGAGTGCCAGTTCAGATAGTACATCGGATAGTGAACAGGTCCGCAGGAAAAGGTCGAGAACTATTGAAAGGACACCCCACAGCAGAAGGGAAAGATCAAGCAGTAGCAGCACAGAACGAGATACCAGGCGGGAGAGGGGACGTAGTTTATCAAGATCTTGGAACATGAGTAAGACTACGAATACTAATAGGAGTAGAAGCCCCCATGCACGTGAGATTTTGGTGGCTTGAAATACATTGGATGAAAAAGTTATCAAACAAGCTAAACAGCAGGAATTGCATAGTTGGAGTGAATTTGGGGTATACACGGAAGTACCGGATAGGGGACAAAGAGCTCTATCCCACAGATGGATTTGCACGGAAAAGGTTCTTCCAGATGGAACTTACAAGGCAAAGGCCAGGCTTGTGGCAAGGGGATTTGAAGAAAACTTAGAAGATCAGGATTTAAGGGTAGATTCACCAACAGCAGGAAAGGTTATCTTAAAGATCTTCTTGGCTCTTTAGCCACAAAGGCATGGGAATGCAAATCTATAGATATAAAAGCTGCCTTTTTGCAGGGGTATCAGCCCCAGAGAGACATTTTTCTCCGTCCTCCTAAAGAAGCAGCTGACACAGAAGCGGTACTCTGGAAGTTGAACAAATGTGTATATGGATTAAATGATGCATCTAGAGTTTGGTATTTTTCGGTAAGGTCAGTTTTGTTAAAGTTAGGCTGTTGCCAGTTGAAAGCAGATGCTGCAATGTTTTACTGGCACTATAAAGGAAATCTTTCTGGCATTTTTATGATGCATGTCGATGATTTTTTGTGGGGTGGGACTAGTGATTTTGAAGCTATTGTAATCTCTGGTTTGAGGAAAGAATTCAGGGTTGGAAGTCAGGCTTCCGGTGCATTTAAATATGTTGGACTGGAAATTGGACAGGCTAAGTTAGGGGCAACTTTACGTCAGCAATCTTATTTGGAAAGCATCAGCCCAATAGCAATTAGTCGTGGCCGAGTTTCACAAAAAGACGCAATGGTTTCAAAGATAGAAAAAGAGCAACTGCGAAGTTTAATTGGGCAACTGAACTGGTTAGGTAGACAGACTAGACTGGATGTGAGTTTTGATGTCTTAGAGTTGAGTACAGAAATGAATGATCCCAAAGTGGAAGACATAATAAGAGCAAATAAAGCGTTGGCCAAACTAAAAATGCAGGAGTGTGTTTTGAAGTTCCCAGTTTTAGGTCACCTTAGGCACTTGAAACTCATAGTGATGCGTCCTACGCAAATTTATGTGATGGGGTTTCAAGCGCAGGAGGATTTATAATTTTCCTTTTGGGGAACAATGGTAAATGTTGCCCGCTTGTGTGGGAAACAAAGAAAATAAGGAGAGTGGTAAAAAGCACTTTGGCTGCTGAGACGTTAAGCCTTGTAAAGGCGGTGGATACGGCCTTTTATATAAGTATGGTATTGACAGAAATTTTGGGATTAGGGGATTTGGGTAATACAATAAATCCCTGTGGTAAAATGTGCACTCAACAAAAAGTGTCAATGAAAAGAGGTTACGGATAGACATCGCAAGTTTGAAGCAGATGTTGGACAGAGGGGAAATAACAAAAATTAAATGGGTCGACAGGAGCTATCAACTGTCAGATTGTTTTACGAAAAGAGGGGCGAGTTCACAGAAACTTTTGGATATTGTTAATGAAGGGCGCTTGTTTCTGTGACTGTTTTTTTTTCTTTCTTGCCCAAACAAAAAAAAGGGGGGACACACAAAAAGTGTGTTTTTGAGTTTCTTGACATTTTGTTTTCACCTAATTATTTTTTTTTCTCCAAGGAAGGGGAGACTGTTAAGTAATGGGTTAAGAGACACTGCAATTAGTTGTCTCATTTATGTTAAGTATCCATTAATTGAGACTGATATGTAAAGGGGCTTCAGGTGGCCTCTGTCAGGTAATGTATAGTTAGAGTTTTGTGCAAAAGCTGTTAGAATGAAATAAATGTGTGTTTGTGAAAAAGGAACAGAACTTTAGACTCTTCATATGACAGCAATTAAAGCGTCTAACAAGTGTATGGCCGGAATAGTCGTCCGCAGGTCTCTATTCATGAGGAGTTGTGCCGGAGACATACCGGTGGACAGAGGGGTTGCCCTGTACGCCAGGAGCGCAAGGTTGAAGTCAGAAGTAGAGTCCGCAGCCTTGCAGAGCAGTTGCTTCACTGTATGGACCCCTTCCTCAACCTTCCTGTTGGACTGCGGGTAGTGTGGGCTTGAGGTGATGTGGATGAATTGGTACGACTTGGCGAAATTGGACCACTCTTGACTGTGGAAGCAGGGACCATTGTCACTCATGACAGTGAGTGGAATACCATGCCTGGCAAATGTCTCCTTGCAGGCCTTGATGACTGTCCTTGATGTGAGGTCTGAGAGCTTCACAACTTCCGGGTAACTTGAGAAGTAATCTATGATGAGCACATAGTCACACCTATTGGCGTGAAAAAGGTCGATTCCCACCTTGGACCACGTAGAGGTCACGATCTCGAGTTGCTGGAGCGTTTCTTGCGCCTGAGCAGGCTGGAAGCGCTGGCAGGTCGCACAATTGAGGACCATGTTAGATATGTCCTGGTTGATTCCAGGCCAATAGACACCCTGCTGGGCCCTGCGCCTACACCTTTCGACACCGAGGTGTCCCTCGTGGATTTGTTTGAGCACTAAGCTCTGCAGGCTGCGAGGAATAACGATACGATCTAGCTTGAGGAGGATCCCCTTGACGACTGTCAGGTCGTCCTTGACATTAAAGAACTGAGGGCATTGCCCTTTTTGCCAACCATTTGCGAGGTGGTGCATTACACGCTGCAGAAGAGGGTCTTTGGCAGTCTCTTCTCGAATGTTGATCACTCTTTCATCTGAGGCCGGGAGGTTGCTGGCACACAGTTGCACCTGTGCCTCAATCTGGCGGATGAAGTCGATCGGTTCACAGGGCGATGTGATGGAGCGTGACAGGGCAGCTGCAATTATCAGCTCCTTGCCTGGAGTGTTACTAACTCAAAATCGTACCTGCGGAGTCGAAGGAGAATGCGCTGAAGCCTGGGCGTCATGTCATTCAAGCCCTTAGGAATGATATGGACCAAGGGTCTGTGGTCAGCCTCCACTGTGAAGGTTGGTAGACTGTAGGCGTAGTCATGGAACTTTACAATGCTGGTTAGGAGGCCCAGGCACTCTTTTTCTATCTGGGCGTACCTCTGTTCAGTAGGAGGCATGGCCCTTGACGCATAAGCCACTGGAGCCCAGGATGAGGAGTCATCCTTCTGGAGGAGCACCGCACCAATGCCACCCTGGCTTCTGTCCGTGGGGATTTTTGTCTCCCTGTCCGGGTCAAAAAACGCTAGTACTGGAGCAGTGGTGAGCTTAGCTTTGAGCTCGAGCTACTCTGCTTGATGTGTGGGTAGCCACTGGAATGCAGTGGACTTCTTCACCAGATGCCTGAGAGCCGTGGTGTGTGATGCCAGGTTGGGGATGAACTTTCCCAAGACGTTTACCATACCGAGGAGGTGTAGTACTGCCTTTTTGTCTTCCGGGGTCTTCATGGCATTAATGGCCTTGACCTTGTCCGAATCTGGTGCACACCCTGCTGGGATATCTGGTCGCCCAAGAACTTGATGGATGACAAGCCAAAGGAGAAATTGGCCTTGTTCAACTTGAGGCCGTTTGCATGAACACGTCGAAAGACTTGTTTGAGATGAGATATGTGTTCCTTGGGGGTTGTGGACCATATGATTACATCATCTACGTAGACACGCACACCCTCAATGCCCTCCATCGTCTGCTCCGTGATCCTGTGGAAGATTTCATAGGCTGAAACAATGCCGAGCGGCATTCGGTTATAACAGTACCTTCCGAAAGGTGTATTGAACGTGCAGAGCTTCCTTCTGGCCTCGTCCAGTTGTATCTGCCAGGAATTACGCGATGCATCTAGCTTCGTGAAGAATTTGTTGTGTGCCATCTCACTGGTCAGTTCCTCCCACTTCGGGATCGGGTAGTGTTCCCGCATTATGTTCCGGTTAAGATCTTTGGGATCTATGCATATCCGCAACTCTCCTGATGGCTTCTTCACACAGACCATCGAGCTGACCCAGTCAGTCGGTTCCGTCATTTTAGAGATTATGCCCTGGTCTTGGAGTTCCTGTAGCTGCGCCTTTAAACGTTCCTTCAGAGGAGCCGGCACCCGGCGTGGTGCATGGATCACAGGTGTGGCATCAGGCCTGAGTAAGATCTTGTAGCAGTATGGCAGCGTACCCATTCCACTAAACACATCCGGGTATTGCGCCAGGATGTCATCAATGTCACCTGAAGATCCACTTTGGAGGAGGACATGGCATGGACTCGCTGTACGAGGTTGAGTAGCTTACATGCATGGGCATCAAGCAGGGATGCCTTGTCAGGCTTGACGATTTCGAATCGCAGTGTGGCATTGATGGTCTTGTGAGAGACAAACAGATGACAAGATCCTAATGCAGTTATGGCATTGCCATTATAATCGCGGAGCTGGCAGGCTGGCGGAAGAATTTTGGGTTGCTTTTTAATGCGGTCAAAATCAGCTTGAGAGATGCGATTGGCTGAAGCACCAGTGACCAGCTTGAACTGGATGCTGCATTGGTTAACGTGTATGACAGCATGCCATTCGTCCGCAGAATCCACATTGAGGATAGATAGGCGTCTTGCAGAATTTGAAGAGGCATGTTCACATGTAGTAATATGGGGACTCCAGGCAGTCATCCTCTGGATCCGTAGTGCTACCAGGATCAGAATCCAGCAGCCCTTGCTGTACACATCGAACGCGTTTGCATTGGAAATGGGATCGTTGGCCCTTGACCGGTGGTGCAGACCTGCACAAGGCTGCATAATGTCCAGGCTTCCCACAATTTAAACATCGCCTGCCTTTTGCAGGGCATTGCCGCTTTAAGTGGGCGGTGCCGCAGTTCGGGCATGTCATGATGGTGACGTCGTTACGCTCCGTGCGTCGTCGCACATGTGCAGTGCGGTCAGCCGATGTTCGCACTTGCGCAGTTTGGTCTTCGGCCGCTTTGTTCTCCCGTTCGTGGTGCGCATGCGTGGGACCCCGGGAAAAGCGCGCGAAATGGTCGCCTTCATCGATACTGAGGCGCTGCATCCGGGCGATGGCCTGTACACTCTCTGCCTCGTGGGAGGCAAGTTGTTCCTGTTCTGCCGATTTGAAACGGGAGTACCGATTTCTCGCCTGTTCATGCACTTTACACGTCTCGATAGCGACTGGCAGGGTCATGTTTTTAATTTTGAGGAGCTGCTCCCGCAAAGAGTCAGAGTGGACCCTGATGCTAACTTTTGGTTGGCTCTTAAATGTTGCCCGTTGTATCTTTGCTTAATTTGCTCTGTATCCAGGGGGTCAGGGGGTTCGCGTTCGCGCGGAACCGGATACAAATTATAATGATAACGAAAAACACGTATGATGTCTTCATTGTTCTCTTCTCTCTTCTCTTCTTCTTTTTCTTCCTCTGGAGTTCCTGAGGTTGCGGAGTTCTATGGACACAAGCATAATATCTTGTACTATCTTGTGTAATATCTTGAATGTGAGCATGTCTGTCTTTTAGTGCCAATTTCCCTTTATAATTTGTCACCATGTGTGACTCCCTCATTTAAACCCCCCCCCCCCCCCCGAATATTTGGACTAGACATCTAAGAAAATACTGCCGTACTGCGAGCCGTCTTGTAGCCTGTGCGGTTTACCATCCTAGTGTTTGAGGATATAAATGGCAGAGGGAAGCAACCATTGGTTGCCAAAACCAAACAAAAGAATTTTGAACATAATGAGCCAGAAATAGGGTGCTTATGGGCTATTGTCTGTGTCACAGTCGCTGTCTCTGCCGCTGCTGTAAGATTTGGATGGAATCCCCGGGTAGGACGGTGATCAATGCCGTATGTGCTCTACCCGAGCGTAGTTGACCAGAGGGGGGTCCTCAGGCAGGGCGGGGACCAATGCCGTGTCTCCACTGCCTGAGCAACCGGCAAGAACAGGCAAAAATGTAGTCATCGTGGGGGGTTGCTGTAAAGGTTCTACCGTCGAACCAGAACGGGGGTCTGGCAAGCTCTCAACGGTTTCTGCCGATAAGCGTGCTGGCAAGTTTTCACAGGTTTCTGCCGACAAATATGGCGTGTGGCCGTGGAAGCTGTTTAAACTGAAACAAAGAACATTAGGCAAACATAAACAAACAAACATGCAACAAATATCGCGCAGGCTCCATCAG
Organism: Scyliorhinus torazame; assembly: GCF_047496885.1. Classification (NCBI taxonomy): domain Eukaryota; kingdom Metazoa; phylum Chordata; class Chondrichthyes; order Carcharhiniformes; family Scyliorhinidae; genus Scyliorhinus; species Scyliorhinus torazame. Next base: position 21,645,740 of record NC_092738.1, on the reverse strand, counting down.
AAAGGACACCATTTCTCCCAAGCGGTTCCTTTTGAAACATCATCTGGACACCTCAGTTATCAGTTGCGAACAGGGTCGCAAAGAGGTTCTCGTTTTGGGAGTCAGACTCAATGTCATTATCTTCTCCCGGATGCCACACTCGTGAATGGATGAGGGTTGCCAAAGCTGCATGGTGTGACTTAGGGTCCATCTCGTTGTTTCGGACGAGCCTGTACGAATTGTCACGGTGCCAAAAAGTGGTGTCTAATTCTGTGGGGACGGAGTCGGGGTCGTCATTGCAGGGCGGTGGTCTTTGGTGAGTTTGTTGAGGAATGTGATCAGGAAGGGATCACTCGAATCGTGCTCAGATTCGCTGGGTGTGGGGCCTGTTGCATGGGGATAGTAGGGAGGCGTGCTGTGGCTATTCTCTGTGTCACAGTCGCTGTCTCTGCTGCTGCTGTCTGTGGGTGTTCTGGGGCGGAGTCTAGAGTTCGGGGGTGGAGTCGAGGGCGAGGCCGTGGGTGGGGTGGACGTGTTGGGGGAGGGTAGGGACGTGGTGTGCGTAGTTAGACTGCGAGCCATATGCCTTGAGCTGGTTAATATGGAACCATGCGGTCTTCCCGTTGGGGTACTTAATTCTATGAACGGAGGGGCTTACTTTGTCCGCAATGGAGTACGGACCCGAATACTTCGGTGACAGGAATGTGCTGGGGTTGTAAATGGAGAGCATGACCTGCTGTCCTACCTCAAACTCAGTCGCATGCACTGTCTTGTCGAAACAGGCCTTGCTCTGTTTCTTCCTAGTGCCTAATCTTACTGCGGCTGCTAGCTGAGCCGTTTTTACATTTTCGACTAACTGCTTGACTGCGTTCTCGCGTGTGAGGGCCGTCACTTCGGGGCTGGTCAAATCAAGTCCTAATAAAAATTCTGTGCCTTTCGTGGGGCGTCCGGTCATGAGAGTGTGTTGGGTGTATCCTGTGGATGTCGAAACAGTGTTACGTAAAAACATTAGTGCAAAAGGGAGGACTGAATCCCAAGTGGTGCTGTTTTGTTGGACCATTTTCCTGAGGGTTGTTTTTAGGGTCCGATTCATTCGCTCCACAATACCACTTGACTGGGGGTGGTATGCGATGTGGAATTTTTGGGTAATGCCAAATATCGTGAGGACGTTCTTCATGACACGTCCCGTAAAATGGGAACCTTGGTCGGATTCAGTGCTGCGAGGGAGTCCCCATCTCGTAAAGATGTGGTGGGTTAAAATCTTTGCGGTAGTCTTTGCCGTGTTCGCTCTAGATGGGAATGCTTCTACCCATTTTGTAAACGTGTCTATAACGACTAACACATACTTGTAACCATTCCTGGAAGGGGGCAATGGTCCTATAAAATCAATCTGGAGGTTAGTCCAGGGACCATTAACGGGGCGGGTGTGGCTAAGCTGAGCTGTCTCTGCGTATCTGTCTGGATTGTTTTGGGCACAGATAAGGCAATTTTCTACATCGTGCGTGACGTCTTCTTTTAAATTTGGCCACCAACAGAGCTGCCTGAGGTGGGCTGTAGTGGGGTCAATTCCCTGATGCCCATGACTATCATGGAACAAACAAATAAACTGATTCCTGTCCTGTTCAGGAACCACATAAAGGGTGTCTTTTAGGATCACACCGTCATGTGTGGTCAGTGTGATATGGTACGAATTAAGTAATGGCATGATGGGAAAACTGGTCAATGGGAAGACTGGTCAAAATGTTTGATACAATGTAAGAAAGGCTGAACTACTCACTCCAGCTCTCCAGGCCCATGTAAAGAATGCTCACTGTTCACCAGACCCCTGTAAGAAATGCTGCCCTCACCATTTCAGACTGTAAGACGGATAAGGCCAACTCTGCATAATTTGAAGTCTGAAAAAGATCAGAGAAGGTCAAGCCATTCCAAAATGCCGGACCTCGGCAACTCCTGATAAAATTAACTCGTCATAACCCAGGGCCGTAGGAATAAAACAAGATAAGTTCAGGAAGAAATAATTCTACTCCGACCTTTCAATGTTCCCTCCAAGGACAAGATAATGGTATGAGTGATGCAACAAAAAAAGGTCTGTTTTATGACATTGCTTCCGTTTCTATTTCCGATCAAATTCCTGACTAAGCTGTTGTCACGTAATCTTGATAATGATAATGTATAAATATTGAGCTGATTCTCTGTGAAAATGCAGACTTGAGAAGGAATCAGCAAGTTTCACTGACTGCTCTCTGACTTCAAGTTTCAGCCATTACTGCATGCAGTCATTTTGTAAATAAAGCTTGTTATTTTGTCTTAACGAGCGTGTTGAATCATTCTACTACAGAAGCGGGAAAATATTGACTTTAGCATTTGGCGCAAGCGAGCAGTTACCAATATCCTGAGTGAATTCCGTGGGCGACTGAAGAAGTGATCGAGCCACGACCCGGAGGGAGGAGACGGACGCCAGCACAAGGTAAGATTAACCTTGGTCTCTCTCTCTCTCTCGGATTGGTGGTTCGACCCCTCATCCCTGACGGAAGGAATTAAATAGGTGACGGTGCTCGAATCTAAATTGTACTGTTAGTAGAATACTTAGGGTCAGGGACCCCCAATTGTGGTTAGCCTTTGGTCAGGGACCCCTTGTTATACAGGCTTAAGTTTGGGTCAGGGACCCTGCAATTTGATTTGGTACCAGGGATTTTTTTTTGATAATTTTTTGTTGCCAGGGGCACATTTTACTGACATTATGGGACAGAGTTTAGACAAAACCGGGGGCAAGTCCCCTCTATTTTTTATGTGCTCTGAAAACCCGTCTCAAGAATGTAATTTCCGGAGATTATCTGCAGTGCTGAACAATAAATTGGGAAACGATATTTGGCCACTAGGGGGCACTTGGAGCTACGATAATTGCATTGCTGCTGAGAAAATTATTTGGCACAGAAACGCCGGCTTCAAATGGAAATCTTTAATTTCACTGTGGAACAAACAGCCCACTAAACGCCACGAACAATCACTATTAATGAGTTGGAGAGATAACGCCCGCAGAAAAGGGATTGATGATTGTGTGGATGGTAAAGCAAAAAATTGGGAGACTTTAAAATTGGAATGTGAGCTTTGGGATAGAAAACATAAACAACACAGCGAAAATAAAAAATCTCCAACCAATAGGCAGGGAGGGCTAGCCCATCAGATTCAACAAAATGAGGATCCTTCCAGTTGGTCTGGCATGCCGCTGTTTCCCTTCTCAAGCGGCACAGAAGAGGAGGAGGATTTGACCCCTGGACCCCACCCTCATCCTGCACTCCCCGATCCTACAATTCCACCATCCCAAGTCCAGACTCCCCCTTATGGTCCCATTGCCAATGAAACTCCTGCTGACGCATCCCCCATAGCAACACGCACTCGGTCACATACACAAGCCGTGAATATGGAACAACCCTTCACCTCTGTCAATCAGGCTTTTCTTGATTTATCACTCCAACCTAAGGAGGAGGAAACGTTTCTGCCACCACCTCCCCCCCCCCCCCCCCCCCCCCCCGCAAATTATCCCATTAGGAGTGTTATTAACCCCCACGCTGGTGGTAACGATAACCCATTCATTGAGGTGTGGCAGGCTTGTAAACCCCATGAGCTATGTTTGGTCATGGCCCAATGTCCCTCCTGCAAAGAGGACCCAGAGGGGTTCACTGAGTTTTTGAGGAGAACTGCGACCATGTACGGTGCTACCGCACGTGATCAATATTCACTGATTTATTCATCCCTTCCCCCAGAATTAGGGGAAAGATGGAAAAATGAATTAGGACTTCATGGGGACACGTGGACGGCCTTCAGCGCCGCACACCAAACGGAGGACGATCAGCGAACTTTAATGTTCCCTGCACTAAAACGGGCTCTCCGTAAACCCGTTGACATCACCAAACTCCTTGAATGAATCCCCACTTCTAAGGAAGATGGTCCAGAATTTTTTGACCGCTTTTGTGGCGTGTACACTCTTTACTCCGGGGACATTGCTTTCAATGCAGGCACACAGTCTCCCCAATTTAATGCACTATTAATGCAGGTTTTGCCTGACCGCGTAGCATCCAGTATTAAAACTAATAACATGGACTGGTCTGACAATTCTCAACCTCAAATGAAACGTGCTGTGTCTTATTATTGGAGCAATGGCCGTAATCGTGAGACCTGTTACAAAGACACTTTGCCCAAAATTAAATCCGAATTCATCCAACGTCCCTCTCAAAGAAGAGCTCCTAAAGGTCAGAACTCTCAGACAGATTCACGTTACTATCGCCCAGATTGCACGGACCCTCCTGAATTTGGTTGCCGCCCGCGGGCTCCTCACCCGTTCACTCCACACATGGAGGATTTCGACGGCGCTCCTCCGCGTCGTCCTCCTGCCAAGTATAATGTCACTTGCTTCAACTGTCAACGGACAGACCACTACGCTAGGGATTGTCCAGCACCCCGACGACAAGGTAGATTTCAACCCCGTCGGCAGACACCCTTCACTACCTCTAACCCTACTGACTAGCCCGATCCAACTTTCTGGTCCGCTCAACAGACCACTCTGACGAGCCCACCGCTACGATTTACATAGAGGGCGTGCCTATCCCCTTCCTGATTGACACCGGCGCGACTCATTCTACGCTAGACTGGACATTAATTCAGAAACATGGCTTTCCCCTTTCTGATAAGCATGTGGAACTTGCTGTTTTCATGGGGGAAGGTGCTGTTTATCCACTTACGAAGCCGCTCTCTGTTCAATTTGAGGGTCGGGAATGTTGCATCCCTTTCACGGTTACCCGCGTCCTCGGTGTCAACCTGGCCGGACGTGACTTGCTGTGTCCCTTGCAGGTGGAAATTGTTTGCATTGATAACGGCATTACTATATCAGCTATCCCGCAGGCCCAGCTTCAAAACTTTCCCCTTTTCACTACTCCACAGTGGTGGTCGGTTGATTTTGATCCCTCACACTTTTCACCTCCCTTCGATATTCCCGATCCACATGTCACCCTTTGCTACGATCATACAGGATGCTCACCTGATTTGGAGAGCATTTACCAAGACGCCCTCGGTTCTCTACAATCCGTTTCCTTTGTTGGCCTCGCTAAGGGAAAAGAAGGGTATGCCTTTTTTGTCGATTTACCCCATGGCCTCTGGCGTCAGTCGGGACTTGTGTCACCCCACGTGAACCTTACTGTCAACGAAGGCTACAGTGCCAAGTCCTTGGGATTTCTGGCAGCTGCACTACGAGGACAAGCTGATCCTTTCTTTAATGGAAGTCAAACCCTACCCGCAGGCACTTTAGAATATTTTCAACGCCCATTTGTCCTCATTGGCACACTGCACCACCATCGTTCAGTCCAATCTACGACTTCTGAACTACCCGCAGATTTATGGGCGGCCTCCAAACACGAAGCTGGTCTCACTAATGTCTCACTAATGTCCCTCTCGTTGTTATTAAAGTTAAACCTGACATGCCCTTGCCCTCGATTTCACAGTACCCTTTGCGCCCCGAGGCTGAAGAAGGAGTCTCGGTCATGATTCAATCGTTCCTTCAACAGGGAATTGTGGTACCATGCCAATCGCCCTGTAACACCCCGATTCTTCCAGTTCCTAAGATAGGAAGACCATCCGAATGGCGTTTGGTCCAAGATTCCGACGTATTAATCAGATAGTGGAACCCTTACATCCTATTGTCCCAAACCTGGCGACAATCCTTAGTAATGTCCCACCGGAAGCGACTGTTTTCACCCTTGTTGATTTACAACATGCCTTTTTTGCGATACCCCTCGCCCCTGAATCACAGTATTTGTTTGCCTTTACATTTAAGGGCAACCAATACACTTGGACTAGGCTCCCACAGGGCTTCATTCATTCTCCAACCCTTTTCTCACAAGCATTGCACTCCCAGTTAGCGACATTATCAACTCCTGGTGGCTCCACCATCATCCAATATGTTGATGACTTACTCCTTGCCAGCCCTGACTTCAACGCTAACCAACGTGACACCATTTACCTGCTCATCCGTCTCCATTCGTGGGGATATGTGATCCCGCCCGCTAAAATTCATAAAGGCCAACGGCAGGTCAAATGTTTGGGTGTCCTAATAAGTGCTACGGATCGCTCCCTTACTCAGGAACGCATTACTCCTATACTGCAGACCCCATTTCCGACATCGCCCAAGCAGGTGCGAGCCATTTTAGGAATGGTGAACTTTTGCAGACAATGGATTCCGAATGTCACTGTCCACACTAAAGATTTAACTCCGTACTCCTCTCAAAATGCTCCTCTGAAGTTTGAACTTCCTGATTCAGCAAAACAATCTTTTGTTACTCTCAAAAACGCCCTGGCTACCGCCCCAGCACTCGGACGACCTATGTATGACAGACCCTTTCAGTTGTACGTTAATGTTCTTGATGAATGTGCCACTGGTGTTCTGACACAAGAACACGGTGACCGGCGTCGCCCGGTCGCCGACTATTCTACAAAATTGGATCCTGCAGCTTGCGGTCTACCTCCCTGCACCCAAATTCTTACAGCTGTCCATTTGTTACCACAGGCAGCCTCTAATCTGACCCTTCACCAGCCAGTACAAGTGCACACCTCGCACTCTATTGTGGCTCTCCTAACGTCTCAGCAAACCCAGCATCTGACACAAGCCCGCTTGAGCCGCTATGAGGTTTCACTATTGCAAAACCCCTACCTCTCTTTTCATTACTGTTCTACCTTAAATCCTGCTGTGTTCCTCGAACAGCCCCCCGATAACCTTGCGGACCCGCCACACGATTGTTTGCTTCGGAATCACTTCCTCGCCCGGATTTAACGGATCGGCCTATTGATAATCCAGATCTAATTTTTTATGTTGATGGCAGTTCCTCCATTTCTCTCACTGGCATCCCACAGTCGGGAGATGCCGTGGTAACCGACACTGGCGTGCAGGAAGCAGCAGCCTTCCAGACCCCTGTCTCTGCACAAAAAGCCGAGCTATTCGCCCTTACTCGAGCATGCATTTTGGCCACAGATAAAAGTACTAATGTTGACACTGATTCTAGGTATGCCTTTGGCGTGATCCATGATTTCGGCTGCCTCTGGCAACAGCGAGGCTTTCTCACCGCTGCGGGAGCTCCCATTCAAAATGCTCTTTGGGTTAAAAATCTCCTCGATGCTATTCAGCTGCCCCGTAAATTGGCAATTATTAAATGTGCTGCGCACACAAAGGGGTACACTCCTGTTCAATTAGGAAATTCCCATGCTGATTCGGCTGCTAAGGCTGCGGCTATATCAGCCTCTCTGATTGTTCCCAGTGGGGCTAATCAGGCTCTAAATCAGGTACCTGCATTAGGAACGAAGGGCATGCCAGAGATAACTGAAGTTCAAAATTTACAGAGGGACGCCTCTGATTCCGAGCGCACACTATGGAAGTCAATGGGGTGTTCACACTCCTTGACACGAGACCTCTGGCTTACTCCCGTTGGTCAAGTTTGTATTCCGAATTCTTTATTGCCGGTACTTATTGATTATTTGCATTCTTGTACCCATCTTGGCAAGGAGGAAATGGTACAGCTACTCCTGAAAACTTGGTGACACCCAGATTTGACTACAGCAGCGCAAATGCGGCTGCATCGATGCGTTATTTGCATGAAACATAATAAGGGTAAAGGCATTAAATGCCCTCCAGGAACCACTCCCTTGCCAGATGGCCCTTTTGCCTGTCTACAGCTTGATTTTATCGAATTGCCAAAAGCACAGTGCTATAAATATTGTTTAGTAACAATCGATGTGTTTAGTAAATGGATTGAAGCCTTCCCCACCACTAATTGTACGGCACATACGGTGGTGAAGTTGTTGTTAACGGAAGTCATTCCTCGTTTTGTGGTACCCAAAATGGTGAGCTCAGACAATGGACCACATTTTGTAGCTCGGATCAATACTGTATTGTGCAAAGGGGTGTTTTTGCGATAAAGGGGCCTGTGTTGTGGTGCGGTGAGATGATTTCACATTCGTGGGGGGTGCCTGGGTACTGAAGGTTGTCGGCTAAAAAAGTGTGGGTCTTTGTCCTTTTAACAGTGATGTCCCGTCCCTGCAAAAGAAGGGTCCATCTGGCTGCTCTGATCTGGCTTACTGTACCGTCCTTAAGTCGTCCGTCTAGTAAAGGTTGGGTGGGGGTGTGTTCCGTGAGGATTGTGATGGGGTTCAGTCCGGTGATGTATGAAAAGTACTGAACTGCCCAGAAAACTGCGAGCAGGTGCCTTTCACAGGCCGAAAATCCCTGCTCCACAGGATCGAAAACTCTGGAGGCGTAAGCCACGGGTCTTAACTGTTCGTGCCGTTCCTGGAGGAGCACGGCCGAAAGGGGTTGTCTGTGCTAGCTATCTCTATAGCATAGGGGGAAAGCGGGTCTGGGAAACCTGTAGTGCGGGGGCTGCAATGAGTGCGCGCTTTAAAACATCTACAGCTTCCGTGTGCTGTGGAAGCCATTCCCAAGGGGCTCCTTTCTTTAGGAGTTCCGAGAGGGGCGCTGCTTTGGTGGCGAAACCGTCAATGTGGTTTCGGAAGTAGCCAACCAGTCCTAAAAATGATCGGAGGGCTGAAACATTCTGGGGAAGGGGCAATTTGACAATCGAGTCAATTCATTTATGCTCGATCTCGCGTTTACCATGCGTGATAATCGTTCCCAAATATACCATTTTGTTTTCCAAAATTTGGGCTTTTCTGGGGTTTACTTTGCATCCAATTTGCTGTAGGAGTTCCAGGAGTTCGGACAGAAGCTCGATGTGCTCTGCCTTGGTGTATGTCTGCAGTAATAGGTCGTCTACATACTGGACCAGACATTCGGGGCGAGAAAACTTTGATAAACCATTTGCCAGCTGTCGGTGTAAAATGGAGGGGGAGTTGTGGAATCCTTGTGGAAGGCATGTCCACGTGTACTGCTGACCTTTAAAAGTGAAGGCAAATTTGTATTGGCACGCTTTTGCCAATGGAATGGACCAGAATCCGTTACTGACGTCCAAAACCGTACAATATCGTGAGTTGAGTCCCTGTTTGAGCATGGTCTCGGGACTTGTGGCTACTGTGGGGGCTGCTGCGGGGGTGACTTTGTTGAGTTCTCGGTAATCGATGGTCAGTCGCCATGATCCATCGGGCTTTCTCACTGGCCAAATCGGGGCATTATTAGTAGAGGCTACCGATCTAAGTATGCCTTGTTCTAATAAGCTATCAACAACTTTTGAGATTTCTCCCTCTGCCTCTTGGGGAAATCCATATTGCGTCTGGGGTCTAGGGTCAGGTCCTGTTATTTGAACCGAACCAGCCATCCTGCCGCAGTCATGTTTATGACTTGCAAATGCGGTCCTGTTCTTCTCGGGAACTGCCCTAACCTGTTTGTCTGCACTAATCGTGGTCGGGTCGAACCAAAATTTGCCGACTGCGCTAATCTTGTTTACATACTCACCTATTGTGAGCGTTGCGGGGGCTCTTGCTGACTTTGTCATTTTCCAGATACATTGATTTACTGGGTCAAAGGACAGGTTGTGGGAGTTCATGAAATCAATGCCCAAAATGCATTCTGCTGTGTGGGGCAGATCGACCAAAACTATGGGGTGTCTTGTCGTAATGTTTCCAATTTGAATGGGTACAGGGGCTGTGATGTGTCCCTGTTGTGAGTGGCCTGTAAAGCTGCTGAGGGTGATTGTGGCTGTAATGGGCCACGTGTCTTTTTGGAACATGGTGGAGGAATTAATTGTGGTGCGGGACCCTCCTGTGTCCCAGAGAAATTCAATGGGCTGTCCCCGTATTTTCGCTGCGGCTACTGGTCGGCCGGACCTATCCCAAAGGGAGTCACAGATCCAGGTGGGGAAGCCCGAACACCGTCAGTCTGTTCCGTTCATGTCTGTCTGGTCTGAATGGGTGCTCACACTATGTATGGGTTTTGTCCTGTTCTTATTCAGAATGCCTGCCTGCTGGGCTCGCTGTGGCTTTCGTGGGGCATTGCACTCTCATCATAGAATTTACAGTGCAGAAGGAGGCCATTCGGCCCATCGAGTCTGCACCGGCTCTTGGAAAGAGCACTCTACCCAAGGTCCACACCTCCACCCTATCCCCACAACCCAGTAACCCCACCCAACACTAAGGGCAATTTTGGACACTAAGGGCAATTTATCATGGCCAATCCACCTAACCTGCACATCTTTGGACTGTGGGAGGAAACCGGAGCACCCGGAGGAAACCCACGCACACACGGGGAGGACGTGCAGACTCCGCACAGACAGTGACCCAAGCAGGAATCGAACCTGGGACCCTGGAGCTGTGAAGCAATTGTGCTAACCACTGTGCTACCGTGTTGCCCTCGTGCAAAGTGACCTAATTGTCCACAGTTGTAACAGTCCTGTGGTTTCTGTGGGGGGCTGTTCCTGCCTTCGTTCACCCATGCGGGGTTTGGTGTGTTTTAACTGCGTGGATATCTGCCTCTGCCTGCTGTTCTTCGGGTTTCCTAATCGCGGGTTTGTTTTGGACAGATTGCTCCCAAGTGCGGGACAATCTTTTTAAAACCCACTTTTCGTTCTGCGCTTCTTCCGAGGGGTCATAATTGGTACAGGCTTTTTGTCCTGCCTCTGTGGCGTGGGAGATAAGGGTGCGGGTCCATTTGGCCATGTTGTCTTGGGACAAATCGGCGCGGCCTAAGTTTCCAAAAACGGCTGTAAAATGGATCCACAGGCGTCCAGCAAATGCTGTGGGGTGTTCTGTCTTTTTCTGCCTGCACTTATTCAGGCCTTCTACTGGGTCACCTCTGTTATAACCGATCGCGTCTAGGATCGCCGTGTACATCGCTGCAAGGGTGCCTCCTCCTACATTCTGTGGGTCGGGAAGGGCTGCTACAACCGAAGGGTCTAAGCTTAAAACTGTGAGCTTCACTTGCTCACGCTCATCCAGGCCGTACATGGTCGCCTGCTGCTTCACTCTAGCAAAGAAGTGGTGGGGGTCTGAGGTGGGGAGGAACGGTGTGATCTTTTCGCACGCATCCCGTAATTGAGTCACGGTTAAAGGGGTGGTGTAAAGGAATTCCGCGTCTCCTTCCGATGTGACTGTGCGGTGGGTAGTGACTGGATTCATGGGTGCCTGATCTATCTGCTCTGTGGGGGGTTGGGGTGCTTTTCTCTTTTGGGGCTTTCCTTGCGCACATGTTCCCTGAACATACCTATGCGTGGCTTTGTTTAATTCTTGCCAATCAGGGCCGTCTTCCTCATCTAATTGGGATCCAAAGGTGCTCTGAAAGCCATTTTGTACTGAAAGCAAAGACTGCAGTTCCGCAATCTGCTTCCGGCATTTTGAATGATCCACTGAGCTTTGTCTGTGCTCCGTGGTGGCAGCATGGAGTGCTCTTAATGCTGCTTTTAAATTGCTGCACTGCCTTTGCAATGCCTCTACCTGTTTCTCTGTCTCTTCTCTTACCAGGACTGCACGTTGCGTGTCCTGATAGGCCTTATCATATTGGGTTTGGAAGCTGCTCAGATGTGCTGGACAAGACTGGTATGCCCTCTTGGCATCATCCACCTCTCCGTCCTTTGCTGCCAACTTCCTTCTCAACTCTATGTTCTCTCTCTCGATCTCACTAACATCGACCTTGCTCATTCGATGTCTCTCTTCTATCTCTTTGCGGAGCATCCGAACGACCTCCTCTGTGCCTCGCAATTGTGCCAGACAGGACACGATTGCCATCGGCTTGCGAGCTTTCCCTAAGCTCTTCTTATGGATTTCGCTCAGGTTCTCCCACCAAGTATGTCCTATACTCCCGGGACCTGTTTCCTCATTATCACAGAATTCACTCCAAAGGGGCCATCCTTTCCCTTTGAGATATTTCCTGATCTCTTCTTCCCAAACGGGACACTGTCTTACTCTACTGCTGGTCGCTGCGACCTCGAATTCCTGGGGGTTCATAAGGCGTTCCATTGCCTTCATTGCCATTTTCTCTATCTGAATGCTCTTTTAAAATTTGGAACGAGGGGTGCTAAGGCGGTGCTGTAAACACGGGTACGGCGTTCGCTAATTTCCGGAATACAAACTCCCGACAGTTTTTCGCAACAAAAATCTATCAGTTTTACCTTATCGCCCTGTTAGTTACGCATGAATTAACACGCTTCCGAATTATGAGGATTGATCAGAACTGCTTGAACACTTGTGGTTTTTCTGTTCCCAATTGGATTCTTAATTCAAATTTTGGGTTCTCCCGGCGTGGTTAGGCCACTTCTAAGTCGGGTCTCGTCAGAATGTCGCCAGTAAATGTTGCTAATTTTTGGTTGGCTCTTAAATGTTGCCCGTTGTATCTTTGCTTAATTTGCTCTATTTCTATAACCTTTGCTCTAGAGTCGCCAGGTATCTTTATGATACCACCACGCGGTTCAAGTTCAAGTGCTGATCAATAACTCAATACACCAGTCAGTAAGTTTCAAATCAAAACACATTTATTATACACAGTCAATCACTACTCATGCATAAAACTCTACTTTCTAGACTATCTCTAACACTAAAAGGCCTATACTTAGCTTTGGGGACTGGCCCACCAGGTCAGGGGAACAAATGGCCTTTCGTCCGGGTTCTGAGTCTGCAGGATTCAAAGCTGGTATGGACTGGTAGCTAGGAGCGCCTATCTCGTAGCGAGCGTTGGCTGGAGACTTACTTGGTTGGTGCAGCAATTTAGGCAGTTCACTGTCAAGGGTTGGTTCGATCTGCTGAGTGACCCTGCCAAGAAGGACGATTTGAACTTGGGGACTCTACTTTATAGTCCCCAGGGGCTTCACGCCCTTTTTGGCGGACCCCGTACCTGGTTCCAAGTGATTGGATCACTTGGATCGATTTCTCCAATACTAGAGCTGTTCCCTGATCGCTGGGCCGTTCCTGAGTGTCCGTTGGCCTTCCTTTGTCTTGGCTCCTGCTGGCGCCGAGGAGTCTGGCTTGGCCTTATTCACCTTAAATGTTTCAATTGTTCCTGGGGATCGCTCATTAATATGCAGATGGCTGTTAGTTTCAGTGCTGTCTGGGTTTCTGCAAGTTCTAATACACAGGAAACTTTGCACCTACTAGTTTTTCCTCGCTTGACTGAATTTCCCTGCAGTCTTTGCGGATCTCCATTTTAAGTTGGGAAGTGGCCAACCCAGGTGGCTACAACCCCAAACACGATCTGCTCCCTGATGATGGAATCAGCGGTGTCACCATAGTTGCAGGACTGCGTTAACATACGGAGATGAGTTACAAAGGATTGGAAAGGTTCATCCTTACCCTGAAGGCGTTGCTGAAAGACATAGCGCTCAAAGCTCTCGTTTGTTTTGACTTCACAGTGACTGTCGAATTTAGCTAAAACGGTCTTGTCCTTGCCGTCGGCAAAAGTGAGCGAGTTGAAAATTTGGATGGCTTGGTCCCCCGCAGTTGATAGGAGCAGCGCGATTTTTCTGGCATCGGACGCATCCTTGAGGCCCAAGGCCTCAATGTAGAGAAGGAACCTCTGCTTGAAGACCCGCCAGTTGGCGCCGAACTTGCCGGAGATTCGTAGCTGTGGAGGAGCCTGGCTCTTCTCCATGCCACTGGAAGGCACTCACTGGTCGTCACTGAATCACTCGAGGTAAACCACTTAGATAAAGTAGACTCCTGGTACCATGTCGTGTTATTCACCCTGGGGTAACACGGATTGCAACTGGATGCAGTTGTACTGTAAAGTAGACACCAAACCTAGACGTTAGTTCAATACATTTTATTGAACTTCTGGAGCAGTGCACACAGCTTGCTGTGGGTTGACACTCTACTAATCTAAGTGTGCTAAATATAACTAACTAGACCAGACTAGCTCTGAGCCACGTGTAGAAGGTGCTAACTGATCTATACACCCTGACTGTTACTACAGTTGTCACCAGTGGAAAGAGGCAGAGTGCTGATGCCTCGTGTGTTTTATAGTGGGAAACCCCCCTCTAGTATTCTGCCTGGTGATTAGTTGTGTTCTGTCCTGTGTGTTGATTGGCTGTGCTGGGTGTCTGTCACTGCCTGTCTGTATCTCATTATGTGCATGAGTGCATATCATGACATTGGGTAGAAAAATGAAAAAGAGCAATACATTAGGAGAGGCAGTCAGATACAAAACATGGACTGGGTCAATGCATGACGTCAGAGGCGGAGTATTTCCAGAAGGCGCTGGCTGGGAGCGTGGTTTGCGTAATCACTCTGGCGGGGCGGGGCCTGATAGAGCCAGCAAGGCCAGCTCCACAGGGATTGGGCACCACCTTTAAAGGGTGCCCCAATCTATGTTTATGGTAAGCCCTTCCAAAACCCTCACGGACCCAGAAGACCACCCTCACAAACTTTGGGGTGACCCCGCCACGGATGTAACGGGGGACATTATCCTCCCCTCCCCACCCCCATGCTGTCATCAGGGCTCTGCCCCCCCTCCCCACTCCACACATAAAGGCAACCCACCCCTCCCCGCTATGGAGGAGGGTTATCCCCTCCTGCCAGAGCCACCCTGAGATCTCGCCAGTACAAATCCCGTTATGGTCCTCTCGTGAGATTTAGTGACCAGAACGCGATTTGCACACGTGCCGAATGAGCCCTCTATATTCCGCCCCAAAGTGTCAAATACGAAGTCTAGAATTGACACGGCATCAAGTGTCAGATACAAAATATGGAGTGCATCAGTCGACTTCGGATGTAGATTAAAAAATTTAACAACCACAGGTTTGCACCCGGGAGGATGGACGGGATGTATGAGAGACGGCAAAGGGAGGGAGTGAGACGAGTGAGGGACCTGTTTCTCGAAGAACGGTTTGCGGAGTGGGCGGAGTTTTGAGAGAAGTTTGAGTTGCCTTGGGGAAGTGAGTTCCGATATTTATAGGTGCGGGATTTTGTACGGAAAGAATTACCCGCGTTCCCCTCGTTACCAGAGTATACTTTCCTGGAAAAACTGCTGATTCCAGATCAATGAGAAGAGGGGAGGATTGGGGATATCTGTGGGTGGCTGGGAAAGAAGGAGTGACATTGGTGAACAGGATTAAGGGCAAAGGGAGGAGGAGCTGGGGATCGGGCTAGGATGGGGATATGGAGAGAGGTGCTGCGCCGGGTCAAGGCGACCTCCTCGTGCCCGAAGATGAGTCCCATTCAATGTAAGGTGGTGCACAAGATGCACATGACATGGGTCCGAATGAGTGGATTCTTCCGGGGGTGGAAGGTCACTGTGAGAGGGGGCCAGCGAACCACGCCCATACGTTATGGGGGTTTGAGAAATTGGGGGGGCGTGTTTGAGGTGTTGTCCGAGGTACTGGGGTTTGGGGTAACGCCTTGGCAGCGATATTCGGTGTTGCGGAAATTCTGGAGCTGCAGTGGGGGGAAGGGGGCCAATGTGGTGGCCTTCACCTCCTTGATTGCTCAATGGAGGATACTGCCCAGGGGTGGCGGCGTGGATGGGGGACGTACAGGAACTATTCAGCCTGGAGAAGATGAATAATAATAATCTTTATTGTCACAAGTAGGCTTACATTAACACTATAATAAAGTTACTGTGAAAATCTCCTAGTCGCCACATTCCGGCGCCTGTTCGGGTCACAGAGAGAGAATTCAGAATGTCCAATTCACCTAACAAGCACGTCTTTCAGGACTTGTGGGAGGAAACCGGAGCACCCGGAGGAAACCCACGCAGACACGGGGAGAACGTGCAGACTCCGCACAGACAGTGACCCAAGCCAGGAATCGAACCTGGGAGCCTGGCGCTGTAAAGCAACAGTGCTACCCACTGTGCTACCGTGCCGCCCACTTGTCCTAAGGAGGTCGGAGGAATGGTTCTGCGTGCGATAGTATCCGTTCTTATCCATGTGTCAGGAACTGTTTGACCCCAGGCAGGAGGGATATGAAGGGGAAATATTTGTGCAAACTGTGTATATTAGTGGTATGTGCGGATGTTCTTAAACGTTAAGGGGTTCAAAGGCCAGCAGGGCTATTTCTGAATGGGACATCTGACCTGGAGCCGATGACGGATAATTTGACATCCCAGTGACTGTTTAATCTCAGAGCTGCTGGAACAATCTTTTTCATTGGAATTTAGCAACGCCAGTTCGGCTGGTGAATTCCATTCTGGGAGGAGGCAGTTAGTTTTGACTAATAGCTGTCACTGGAGTTGGAGAAAGACAAATGGACTGTGAAAGTGGTGACCAGTCAGACAGTAGAGTGCTTTGAGAGGGTAAAAAAAAGCCAAGAGATTGCAGGGGGAGGATTTTCCACCTTGGGTTGTAAGGCATTGTGCTAAGGAGTTATATTGTATGTGTTAAGTAACACTGAGGTAGTATCGAGTTTAATTTTTATTATTTTGAAAACTCCTTTCATGAAGTAAGATTTTTCCTCAGAGTGTATGTAATGTCAGCTGGGGTTCAGCTCCCTTGGCTCCTGAATCACCAGGTTCAGGGTTCAAGTCAGACGCCAAGGCTTGAACACAAAATCACAAGAGCAGGGAGGTGTGGTCCACAGTGTTCTGACCAATATTTATCCCTCAATCAACATCTCAAAACAGATTATCCAGGAATTATCACATCAGCGTGTGTGGTATCTTGCTGTGTGGAAACTGGCTGCTGCGTTTCCAACACTGGAACAGTGACTACGGGGGCAATTTTGTGCCCGCACTCGCTGTCTATTCCTGGATTCAACCTTCAAATGGATTCAACCTTATCCTCCATAGCACCGATGTCATCCCTTACTGTTGCCCGAATGTCATCCTTAAATAACAGAGCTACACCACCGCCCTTACCATCCTCTCTGTCCTTCCAAATAGTTTGATACCCTTGGATATTTAACTCCCAGTCGTGACCATCCTTTAACCATGTTTCAGTAATGGCCACTAAATCAGTCATTCACGATGATTTCCGCCATCAACTCATTTACCTTATTCCGAATACTACGAGCATTCAAGTAAAGTACACTTCTGTTGGCTTTTATACCTCTGTTTTGAATCTTAACACCTTGATCGGTAACCTCGCCTAAGTTATCTTTCCTCTTAACTTTTCTCCTAATTTTCCTTGTCGTTGAACCCATATCTTCATGTAACAACCTGCCGCGTCGCTTAGCATTAATGTTTTCCCGTTTTATTTCTTTTAGTATTCCTGGTCCTATTCACTGAGCTCCCCTCAGTCACTGTACCTTGTACAGCCCTTTTTGATTTTTGACTATGGCTTCTCTGCCTTCCACTTTCCCATTCCTGCCTTTTGTTTCTGTCCTTGTTTTACTACCTTCCGACTTCCTGCACCGTTTCCCATCCCCCTGCCACATTAGTTTAAACACTCCCCAACCGCTCTAGCATCAGTTCCAGTCCTGCGCAGGTGTAACCCATCCAGTTTGTACAGGTCCCACCTCCCCCAGAACCGGTCCCAATGCCCCAGGAATCTGAAACCTTCCCTCTGACACCACCCCTTCAGCCACGTATTCATCCTATATATCCTGTCATTTCTACTCTGACTAGCACGTGGCACCGGTAGTAATCCTGAGATCACTACCTTCGAGGTCCGATTTCTTAACTTCCTTCCTTGCTCCCTGTATTCTGCTTTTAGGAATGTGGTAGTCACCACTAGTTGTATTACATGTATTACGGCACTGCCCGTATAGTAGAGGTACATGGGTAAATCCCTGCCTGCTGGCTCCGCCCAGTAGGCGGGGTATAAATATGTGTGCTCTCCTGTGCTGCAGCCATTCTGGTTCCAGCTACAGGAGGCACAACATCTTTGCTCAATAAAGCCTCGATTATTCCACTACTCTCGTCTTTGTGGTAACTGATAGTGCATCAAGGAACTCATCCCTTGTTTTACCTATGTCGTTTGTACCGATGTGTACCATGACCACTGGCTGTTCACCCTCCCCCTCCAGAATGTCCTGTACCCGCTCCGAGACATCCTTGACCCTAGCACCAGGGAGGCAACATACCATCCTGGAGTCTCGTTTACGGCCACAGAAGCGCCTGTCCATTCCCCTTACAATTGAATCCCCTATAACTATTGCACTGGCACACTTATCACCCCTCCCCTCTGCAGCAGAACCAACCGTGGTGCCACGAGTTTGGCTGTTGCTGTTTTCCCCTGAGAGGCCATTCCCCTCAACAGTATCCAAAGCGGTATATCTGTTCTGCAGGGGAATGGCCACAGGAGATTCCTGCACTACCTGCCTAGCTCTCTTGCTCTGTCTGGTGGTCACCCATTCCCTTCCTGCCTGTGGAATCTGAGCCTGCGGTGTGACCACCTCTCTATACGTGCTATCCCCGATGCTCTCCGACTCGCGGATGCTCCACAGTGTGTCCAGCCGCTGCTCCAGCTCTGAAACTCGAGCTTCCCGGAGCTGCAACTGGAGACACTTCCTGCACACATGCTGACCCTGGGGACTGGAACTGTCCCCAGCCTGCCACATGGAGCAAGAGGAGTAGACCACGCCTTGGAGCTGTCCTGCCATGATTTATTCCTTTAAATTAAACCTTTAAAATTAAACTTAAGATGTTTTTGTGTCAGATTAAATCCAATCCCCATGTACTATTTACAAAATGTTACTGACATTGATCTGAAAGAGTGTTAAGGTCGTCAGAAAAGTCATGGACCATGGACCAGTTGAACCAGGAACATTCCTCGTCACAATGGACGTCTCGGCACTCTACACCAGCATCCCCCATGACGACGGCATTGCTGCAACAGCCTCAGTACTCAACACCGACAACTGCCAATCTCCAGACGCAATTCTGCAACTCATCCGCTTCATTCTGGATCACAACGTCTTCACCTTCGACAACAAGTTCTTCATCCAGACGCACGGAACAGCCATGGGGACCAAATTCGCACCCTAATACGCCAACATCTTCATGCACAAGTTTGAACAGGACCTACTCACTGCACAGGACCTTCAACCGATGTTATACACCAGATACATCAATGACATTTTTTTCCTTTGGACCCACGGCGAAGAATCACTGAAACGACTACACGATGACATTAATAAGTTCCATCCAACCATCAGACTCACCATGGACTACTCTCCAAAATCAGTTGCATTCTTGGACACACTCGTCTCCATCAAGGACGGTCACCTCAGCACTTCGCTTTACCGCAAACCTTCGGATAACCTCATGATGCTCCACTTCTCCAGCTTCCACCCTGAACACATTAAAGAAGCCATCCCCTATGGACAAGCGCTCCGTACACACAGGATCTGCTCAGACGAGGAGGAGCGTAACAGACATCTACAGACGTTGAAAGATGCCCTCGTACGAACGGGATATGGCACTCGACTCATCGATCGACAGTTCCAACGCGCCACAGCGAAAAACCGGACCGACCTCCTCAGAAGACAAACATGGGACACAACCGACAGAATACCCTTCGTCGTCCAGTACTTCCCCGGAGCGGAGAAACTACGTCATCTTCTTCACAGCCTTCAACACGTCATTGATGACGATGAACATCTTGCCAAGGTCATCCCCACACCCCCACTACTTGCCTTCAAACAACCGCGCAACCTCAAACGAACCATTGTTTGCAGCAAACTACCCAGTCTTCAGAACAGTGACCACGACACCACACAACCCTGTCATGGCAATCTCTGCAAGACGTGCCAGATCATCGACATGGATACCACTATTACACGTGAGAACACCACCCACCAGGTACGCGGTACATACTCGTGCGACTCGGCCAACGTTGTCTACCTCATACGCTGCAGGAAAGGATGTCCCGAAGCGTGGTACATTGGCGAGACCATGCAGACGCTGCGACAACGAATGAACGGACATCGCGCAACAATCACCAGGCAGGAATGTTCCCTTCCAGTCGGGGAACACTTCAGCAGTCAAGGGCATTCAGCCTCTGATCTCCGGGTAAGCGTTCTCCAAGGCGGCCTTCAGGACCCGCGACAACGCAGAATCGCCGAGCAGAAACTTATAGCCAAGTTCCGCACACATGAGTGCGGCCTCAACCGGGACCTGGGATTCATGTCGCATTACATTCATCCCCCACCATCTGGCCTGCGAAACCCTACCAACTGTCCTGGCTTGGTACAATTCACACCTCTTTAACCTGGGGTTACCCCATCTCTGGATCTGTAAAGATTTAATCACCTCCTAATGCTCGCATTCCAAGCATTGTTTGGCATCTTTGAATTTGTCTATATATGTGTTTCTGGAACAGACCTCTTCATTCACCTGAGGAAGGAGCAGTGCTCCGAAAGCTAGTGACATCGAAACAAACCTGTTGGACTTTAACCTGGTGTTGTAAGACTTCTTACTGTGCTCACCCCAGTCCAACGCCGGCATCTCCACATCACGTCAGAAAAGTCAGCATGGTTTTAGAAGATGTGGATTATGCTTCACAAATGGAGTGGGATTCTTTGAGAAGGCGACTAATTTAGTAGATAAGAAATATCCAGTGAATTGAATTCTTTGGATTTTCAGTAAGCATTTGATGTGGTTCCACATTTGAGATTTGAGAGAACATCAACAAACATAATACTATTATACTTCCCTTTGTGCCGCCAGAGGGATCGCTCCTCGATTGAATCTAGTTTTAAAAACGCTTTTGTAAACCTCACTGACGCAATTTCATGCCGCGTGGTTGGAATATTCAGTGGGGGGAGGGGGAATCATGTGGCAGTGGGGGCTAGTTGGGTGTTAATGTTTATTTATTGAAATCTATAAAAATCAGGTTCTCGCCCTTTGTGAGCATGTAGGTCATGACATCACCAGCGAGGGGTGTGGAAAATCACGTTTCCCGATTCGCTCCGGATTTTCCACCCATGTCGCTGTACTCTCTTTTTAAAAATAAATTTAGAGTACCCAATTATTTTTCTTTTCCCAATTAAGGGGCAATTTAGCGCGGCCAATCCACCTAACCAGCACATCTTTGGCTTGTGGGGGGTGAAACCCACGCAGACACGGGGAGAATGTGCAAACCTCCACACCGACAGTGACCCGGGGCCGGGATTCGAACCCGGGTCCTCAGCGCTGCAGTCCCAGTGCTAACCACTGCGCCACATGCCGCTCTGTCGCTGTTCTCTCTGACGACGAACACGGGCTGAAAATCGCCCCCATTGGATCAGAAGGAGTTATGATGAGCCCCTCTTGATTTGGACAATGAACTACATTTGGCACATAGAGTCATGTGGGGTCCTTCTATCCATTGTAAGGAAGGGCATTTGCTATCTGAAACTGTGCAGTTAGCACATTACATTCTGGTACTGTTTCCCACGCGGGTTCCCTGATAACGGCATTGGATCAACTATAGGCAATGAGGGAAGAACAGATGGTGGATTGTGTACAAAGAGAGGAGCTGACAGAACAGAATAGAGCAGAGACCAGACGTGTGAAGCATTCCATGTCCTGCTTGTGATGCATAACCTCCTGACATTTAGTGCAGAATACAAGAATGACTTTTAGCTTATTTCCACATGGCACAGGCCGACATTCAATGTGATCTTGACTGCCAGTTTTTGGGGTCTGTGGCTTGTTTTGAAGCAGTTTGTCAGATTTGGTTTGGCGTTCCTATTTTATTTATATAACACCATTAACGTGGCTCAAGTCCCAAGATCCTTTGCAGGAGTGCTTATCGAACGAGATTTTCCACCAAGCCTCATCAGGAGTTTTTAGGACAGGTGACCAAAAGCTTAATCAAAAAGTTAGGTTTTAAGGGATGACTTTAAGCAACACGGTAGCACAAGTGGCTAGCACTGTGGCTTCACAGCGCCAGGATCCCGGGTCCGACTCCCTGTTGGGTCACTGTCTGTGCGGAGTCTGCACGTTCTCCCTGTGTCTGCGTGGGTTTCCTCCGGGTGCTCCGGTTTCCTCCCACAGTCCAAAGACGTGCCGGTTAGGTGGATTGGCCATGATCAATTGCCCTTCGTGTCCAAAATTGCCCTTAGTGTTGGGTGGGGTTACTGGGTTACGGGGATAGGGTGGAGGTGAGGGCTTAAGTGGGTCGGTGCAGACTCGATGGGCCGAATGGGATCCTTCTGCACTGTATGTTCTATGTTCACATCTCCACCTATCCCCATAATCCAGTAACCCCACCTAATCTTTTTGACACAAAGGGGCAATTTAACATGGCCAATCCACCTAACCTGTACATCTTTGGACTGTCGGTACATAATTTAGCAATTTGTTTTAATAAGGTGCAGTAATCGTGGGAGTCAATGATGTAGCTGGCACTACTGTATAGGTAGGATTTCCTACATCTTAATAACTGACCGTGGGGGTGGCATGACGGCGCAGTGGTTAGCACTGCTGCCTCACGGCGCCGAGGTCCCGGGTTCGAATCCCGGCTCTGGGTCACTGTCTGTGTGGAGTTTGCACATTCTCCCCGTGCTTGCGTGGGTTTCACCCCCACAACCCAAAGATGTGGAGGGTAGGTGGATTGGCCACAATAAATTGCCCCTTAATTAGGAAAAAAAGAGTTGGGTACTCTAAATTTATTTTAAAAAAATAACTGACCATTTAGGTAACACTGACAGGCACCTTGATCCATGCTCAAGCCAATAATGATTCATCAATCCCAACTTTTTAGGAATGTACATGGATGGGATTCTCCGGCCATTCCCACTGGCGGGATCTTCTGGTCCCTCCAAAGGCGAACCCCCACCCCCCATGGTGGAATAGAAGATCCCACCATGGCCAATGGCAAGCTGCCTCTGCCACCTGAAAACACGCAGTGCGGGGGGGGAGGGGGGGGGGGGGGGAGGGCATCCCGCCCGTAAAGTCACTTTATTCCTGAATGCGGGAGAAACCTTCTACGCCATTGCTCCCTCACAGCAACAGCCCCCCCCCCCCCCGCTCCCCCCGTTTGAAACGGGCATCTTTCATCGGCAGGATTTACCTCTGCTGGAACCTTAAACAAGTGCTGCACTGTTAAAAGGGACACGGCTGGAGCCATCGCCATGGTACCTGCTCTTGTCCCATGAGCCTGTAGTGCCAAATTGGCAGCTCGGAGTAACACACAGGCTCAGTCAAGGAATCAGCTGGTGTCTGACCCGTGACCCTGCTGCGCCAAAAGTAACTGGGACAAGTTCCGTAGTTGGCCCTGTGATTGCAGATTAAATTTATAGTGAGGAGTGATGCACTATCAATTACGACGAGAAGCTGGGCTGGTGAGAGGCCAGTGGCTAGTGGGGCCGAGCGATAGGCCAGCAGGGCTAGGCAGAAATCCGATCTGGCAGCAGCAGCCTTGCAGAGGAGCCGCTTGACAATGTGAACGCCCTTCTCCGCCTTTCCATTGGACTGGGGGTGCAGAGGGCTAGACGTCACGTGTGTGAAGCCATACGAGGCAGCAAAAGATGACCATTCCTGGCTGGCGAAACAGGGCCCATTGTCCGACATGACCGTCATCGGAATGCTGTGGCGAGCAAAGGTGTCTTTGCAGGCCCTTATGACAGCGGACAATGTCAAATCGTGTAGGCGTATGACCTCTGGATAGTTTGAAAAGTCATCAATGACGATTATATAGTCCCTGCCGAGCGCGTGAAAAAGGTCCACACCCACCTTCGCCCAGGGGGACGTCACCAGCTCACGGGGCTGAAGCGTCTCAGGAGGTGGCGCCTGTTGAAACCTTTGGCAGGTGGGGCAGTTGAGCACCATATTGGCAATGTCATCACTGATGCCCGGCCGGTATACCGCCTCTTGGGCCCTCCGTCTGCACTTCTCGACCCCCAGATGGCCTTCGTGTAGTTGGTCGAGGACCAGCTTGTGCATGCTGTGCGGAATCACAATCCGGTCCTTGTGAAGATTTTAGCCCGGGCCATTTCGCTCGTGATCTCTTCCCGTTTGGGTATGGGGTAGTGTTCCCTCATTATGTTGTTCTTGAGGTCTTTTGGATCAATGCAGATCCGGAGCTCGCCGGAGAGCTTCTCAACACACACCATGGAGCTGACCCATGGCGTGGGCTCCGTGACCCGGGATAGCACCCCTTGGTCCTGGAGATCCTTCAGCTGCTGCTTGAGGCGGTCCTTGAGTGGTGCTGGGACTCTACGAGGTGCGTGAATGACCGGTGTGGCGTCCGGTTTGAGCCGAATTCTGTAGGTATAGGGCAGTGTTCCCATGCCCTCGAATGCCTCCTGGTTGTGGGCGAGGAGCGATTGGAGCTGTGCCCTGAATTCTGCATCCGGGAAGTCAGATGTGTCGCCTGGAGACGGAGCGTGGACCCGTTGCACGAGGTGGAGAACCTTGCATGCCTGTGCGCCTAGCAGGGAGTCCTTTGATGATCCGACTATCTCGAATGAGAGTGTGGCCGTGTGTGTGTTGTGTGGCACCTGGAGCTGGCAGGATCCCATAGCCGGGATAACGTTTCCATTGTAGTCGACCATCTTGCAACGGGATGGCCAAATTGGCGGTCTGACCTTCATGGCGTAGAAGGCTGACCATACTATGAGGTTGGCGGAGGCGCCAGTGTCCAGATGGAATGTTATTGGTGATCGGTTGACCGTTAGGGTGGCACACCATTCATCACCCGGATTGACAGTGTTCACTTGCACCGACTCGTGGGTCCTGGCTGGAGACATCTGGTTCCCATCAATGACCGCAACACGGAAGGCGTCCCGGTCGTCTGTGTCACTGGTCTGGATATCGTCTGGGCACGACTCGTAGTGAGGAGGCTGAATGGTCCGCACGTCCCTGTGAGGTTGTCGGAGTTGGGGAACATTGACAGGTTGAGCTGCTCGACAGCAGGCAGCGTAGTGGCCCATCTTGCCACAGCGGAGGCATTGTCGGGTTCTTGCGGGACATTGCGCCACCGCGCAAATGGCTGTGGCAGTCCACGCTGAGGAGTTCTAAAGGGCAGGAGGCCTTCGCCAGGCGCACACGGTCTGGCCGGTAGAAGTGCGGTTTACACTCCGCGCAGACCTGGCAGTCTCTGGTGATCGCCCTGACTTCCTCGATGGAGTAGGGCAGATTGTGGGCCTTAATGAAGTGATAAAAGCGGGTGACCCCTGGGTGACAGGGATCGTCGTGCAGGGTCCGGAGTCGGTCCACTTGTGCGCTGGCACATGTACCTCGGGACAGGGCATCGGGGGGCTCGTTGAGCTTACCGGGGCGATACAAAATCTCGTAATTAAAGGTGGAGAGCTCGATCCTCCACCTCAAGATTTTATCATTTTTGATCTTGCCCCGCTGTGTGTTATTGAACATGAAGGCAACCGACCATTGGTCAGTGAGGAGAGTGAATCTCCTGCCGGCCAGGTAATGCCTCCAATGCCGCACAGCTTCAACGATGGCTTGGGCCTCCTTTTCGACGGAGGAGTGCCGAATTTCAGAGGCATGGAGGGTGCAGGAAAAGAATGCCACGGGTCTGCCTGCCTGGTTGAGGGTGGCGGCTAGAGCGACGTCTGATGCATCGCTCTCGACTTGGAAGGGGAGCGTCTCGTCGACTGCGTGCATCGCGGCCTTGGCGATCTTGGCCTTGATACGGTTGAAGGCCTGGTGAGCCTCGGCAGTCAGTGGAAACCGGTGGAGTGAATGAGTGGGCGGGCCTTGTCCGCACAGTTAGCGACCCACTGGGCGTAATACGAAAAGAGCCCCAGGCATCGTTTGAGGGCCTTGGGGCAGTGGGGAAAGGGGAGATCCATAAGGGGGCGCATGCGATCGGGGTCGGGCCCTAGAACTCCGTTCTGAACCACACAGCCGAGGATGGCTAATCGGTTCGTGCTGAACACACGCTTCTCCTTGTTGTAGGTTAGGTTGAGGAGTTTGGCGATGTGGAGAAATTTGCAAAAGTTAGCGCCGTGGTCCTGCTGGTCGTGGCCGCAGATGGTGACGTTATCCAGGTACGGGAAAGTGGCCCGCAGTCCGTATCGGTCAACCATTCGGTCCATCTCCCATTGGAAGACTGAAACCCCGTTAGTGACGCCGAAGGGAACCCTAAGAAAATGGTAAAGGCAGCCGTCCACTTCAAACACGGTGTACGGGCGGTCCGCCTTGCGAATGGGGAGCTGGTGGTCGGCAGATTTCAGGTCCACTGTCGAGAAGACCCGGTACTGTGCAATCTGATTGACCATATCAGATGTGCATGGGAGGGGGTACGCGTCGAGCTGCGTGTACCTATTGATGGTCTGACTGTAGACAACGACCATCCTGTTTTTCTCCCCCGTTTACACAACTACCACTTGGGCTCTCCAGGGGCTGTTGCTGGCCTCAATGATACCTTCCCGCAGCAGCCGCTGGGCCTCAGACCTGTGACGGTCCTGTCCTGGGCGCTGTACCGTCTGCTCCTGGTGGTGACGGGTTTGCAATCCGGGATGAGGTTTGCAAACAGGGAAGGCGGGTCGACCTTAAGGGTCGTGAGGCCGCATGCAGTAAGGGGTGGTAGGGGCCCGCCAAATTTCAGGGTTAGGCTCTGGAGGCTGCACTGGAAATCCAGGCCGAGTAGCAAGGCAGCGCAGAGGTTAGGGAGGATGTAGAGCCGGAAGCCGCTGAACTCTACGCCCTGGATGGTGAGGGGGGCGATGCAGTACCCCTGGATCACCACGGAGTGGGATCCGGAGGCCAGGGAGATTCTTTGGTGAATGGGGTGCACCGCGAGGGAGCAGCGCCTTACCGTATCGGGGTGGAGGAAGCTCTCAGTGCTCCCGGAGTCCAGAAGGCAGGATATCTCATGCCCGTCGACCTTCACCGTTGTCGACGCGGTCGCGAGGTTGTGCGGTCGGGACTGTCATGATATTCAGGTAAACATCATGGTGCAAACAGACATACATACTGATGGACAGATCAACGGACCAATCAACACACACACAACACCACAGCCAATCACAGGCAAGAGCTTACACAGTACAAAGCAGGGAACACGACACTTCCCGTTCATTCCAGCAGGAGACAGCTCAGGGCACAGAGCACACAACAAGCCACTCAGACATCCGTGACGGAGGCGAGACGCAGCTGGTCGTCAGTGGTTCAGGCGATGAGCGGCCCGATGAGGTGCTCGACGGGCAGGGGTCCTGAGGCGGGGAAGATGGCGGCGCCCACGGGTCGCATGTGTCCTGAGGCAGGGAAGATGGCGACGTCCTTGGGCCGCACGTGTCCTGGGGCAGGCAAGATGGTTCCGCCCATTGGTTGCGAGGCAAGCAAGATGGCGGCACCCCCCGGCCGCACGTGTTGTGAGGGGAGCAAGATGGTGGCGCCCACGGGTCGCACGCGTGGGGTGCAGGGACAATAGCGGCGATTGAGCGGGCCTGGCACACTGCAGCGAAATGTTCTTCCTTGCTGCAGGCCATGCAGAACGCGCTCCGCGCCGGGCACCGCTGCTGGGGGTGTTTTGTCTGTCCGCAGAAGTAGCACTTGGGTCCCCCGGGGTTGGTTGGCTGCTGCGCGGCGCAGGTGTGGGGTTGGCTGGGGGCGGTTGCTGACGGGGTCCACAATGGGTGGCCGCTGGCGGGGTCCACGTTGCCCAGGAGGGGTGGGCCGTGCGGTCGGGGGCATACGCCTGTACGTTGTGTGAGGCGACTGTGAGCGAGGGCGCTAGTTTCTTGGTCACCGCAAGGTCAAGCATAGCCCCTTCTCAGAGGCGCTGGCGGATGTAGGCCGACCCTATGCCCCTAATGAACGCGTCTCTCATTAGCAGATTAGAATGTTCAGCGGCCGAAACGGCCTGGTAATCACAGTCTCTCACCAGGGTGAGCAGGGCATGCCAGAAATCTTCTACAGACTCACCAGGAAGTTGGTGCCACGTGGACAGGAGGTGCCTGGCGTAGATCTTGTTGGTCTGCTGAGCGTAATTCTCCTTCAGTAGCGCCATGGCCTCTGCGTAGGTAGGCGAGTCCTGGATGAGGGGAAAGACATCGGAGCTCAGCCGCGTGTACAGAAACTGGAGCTTCTGTGCTTCTGAGATTGGGTCTGTCGCAGACCCGATGTATGCTTCAAAGCAAGCTAGCCACTGTGCAAAGGCCTTTTTGGTGATGTCTGCTTGAGGATGCAGCTACAGGCGATCCGGCTTGATGTGGAGATCCATCTTTGTAAAATCTCTGTGTAATAAATTGATGCACTTTCAATTACGACGAGATGAGAGTAGAATGTAATCGAGGCTTTATTACACAGAGATGTGTGGCCTCCTACAGTTGCTGCCAAAATGGCTGCAGTTCGGAGAGCACACACATTTATACTCCACCTACTGGGTGGAGCCAGCAGGCAGGGATCTACCCCCCGTCCCTGTAGTACAGGGGCCTTACCGTAATACCCATAGATACAATATAATACAACAGTGGTGACTAACACAGGGAGGGAGGGTACTAACTGCCCCCTGTGCGTCACTGTTAACAATGAGGGTACAATGGCGTGAACATGTTAATGTTTGACCAGCTGTTGGATCTGTTGAAATCTCGTGCTGGTTTGAACCTCCTGGTATGAAATCCAAT
This sequence comes from Scyliorhinus torazame, assembly GCF_047496885.1. Lineage (NCBI taxonomy): Eukaryota > Metazoa > Chordata > Chondrichthyes > Carcharhiniformes > Scyliorhinidae > Scyliorhinus > Scyliorhinus torazame. The sequence continues at coordinate 21,617,393 of NC_092738.1, read as the reverse complement.
GGGAGTCTAGGAATAAGTTTCCCGATCGAGAGCTGACTTTGGGAACAGAAAATCCAGCAATGTCGGAGGAGAGTCTCATAGCAATTTGGCAATGAAATATTCTGGATAGGAGTGGAGGGAGCTCCATTGTGTCTAACCCTGTGCCTAACCTGTCCTGGGAGTGCTTGATGTGGAGCAGGTTAGAGGGAGCTTTACTCTGTATCTAACCCCGTGCTCTACCTGTCCTGGGAGTGTTTGGTGGGGACAGTGTAGAGGGAGCTTTACTCTGCATCTACCCCTGTGCTGTACCTGTCCTGGGAGTGTTTGATGGGGACAGTGTAGAGGGAGCATTACTCTGTATCTAACCCCGTGCTGTACCTGTCCTGGGAGTGTTTGATGGGGACAGTGTAGAGGTAGCTTTCCTCTGCATCTACCCCAGTGCTGTACCTGTCCTGGGAGTGTTTGATGGGGACAGTGTAGAGGGAGCATTACTCTGTATCTAACCCCGTGCTGTACCTGTCCCGGGAGTGTTTGATGGGGACAGTGTAGATGGAGCTTTACTCTGTATCTAACCCCGTGCTCTACCTGTCCTGGGAGTGTTTGGTGGGGACAGTGTAGAGGGAGCTTTACTCTGCATCTACCCCTGTGCTGTACCTGTCCTGGGAGTGTTTGATGGGGACAGTGTAGAGGGAGCATTACTCTGTATCTAACCCCGTGCTGTACCTGTCCCGGGAGTGTTTGATGGGGACAGTGTAGAGGGAGATTTACTCAGTATCTAACCCCGTGCTCTACCTGTCCTGGGAGTGTTTGATGGGAACAGTGTAGAGGGAGCTTTACTCTGTATCTAACCCCGTGCTCTACCTGTCCTGGGAGTGTTTGATGGGAACAGTGTAGAGGGAGCTTTACACTGTATCTAACCCCGCGCTGTACCTGTCCTGGGAGTGTTTGATGGGAACAGTGTAGAGGGAGCTTTACTCTGTATCTAACCCCGTGCTCTACCTGTCCTGGGAGTGTTTGGTGGGGACAGTGTAGAGGGAGCTTTACTCTGCATCTACCCCCTTGCTGTACCTGCCCTGGGAGTGTTTGATGGGGACAGCCTAGAGGGAGCTTTACTCTGTATCTAACCACGTGTTGTACCAGTCCTGGGAGGGTTTGATGGGGACTGTGTGGAGGGAGCTTTATTCTGCATCTACCCCCTTGCTGTACCTGCCCTGGGAGTGTTTGATGGGGACAGCCTAGAGGGAGCTTTACTCTGTATCTAACCACGTGTTGTACCAGTCCTGGGAGGGTTTGATGGGGACTGTGTGGAGGGAGCTTTATTCTGCATCTACCCCCTTGCTGTACCTGTCCTGGGAGTGTTTGATGGGGACAGTGTAGAGGGAGCTTTATTCTGTATCTAACCCCGTGCTGTACCTGTCCTGGGAGTGTTTGATGGGAACAGTGTAGAGGGAGCTTTACTCTGTATCTACCCCCCTGCTGTACCTGTCCTGGGAGTGTTTGATGGGGACAGTGTAGAGGGAGCTTTAGTCTGTACCTAACCCCGTGCTGTACCTGTCCTGGGAATGTTTGATGGAGACAGTGTAGAGGGAGCTTTACTCTGTATCTAACCCCGTGCTGTACCTGTCCTGGGAGTGTTTGATGGGGACAGTGTAGAGGGAACTTTACTCTGTATCTAACCCCGTGCTGTACCTGTCCTGGGAGTGTTTGATAGAGACAGTGTAGAGGGAGCTTTACTCTGTATCTAACCCCCTGCTGTACCTGTCCTGGGAGTGTTTGATGGGGACAGTGCAGAGGGAGCTTTACTCTGTATCTAACCCCGTGCTGTACCTGTCCTGGGAGTGTTTGATGGGGACAGTGTAGAGGGAGCTTTACTCTGTATCTAACCACGTGTTGTACCAGTCCTGGGAGTGTTTGATTGGGACAGTGTAGAGAGAGCTTTACTCTGTCTCTAACCCCGTGCTGTACCTGTCCTGGGAGTGTTTGATGGGGACAGTGTAGAGGGAGCTTTACTCTGTATCTAACCCCGTGCTGTACCTGTCCTGTGAGTGTTTGATGGTGATAGTGTAGAGGGAGCTTTACTCTGTATCTAACTCCGTGCTGTACCTGTCCTGGGAGTGTTTGATGGGGACAGTGTAGAGGGAGCTTTACTCTGTATCTAACCCCGTGCTGTACCTGTCCTGGGAGTGTTTGATGGGGACAGTATAGAGGGAGCTTTACACTCTATCTAACCCCGTGCTGTACCTGTCCTGGGAGTGTTTGATGGTGATAATGTAGAGGGAACTTTACTCTGTATCTAACCCCGTGCTGTACCTGTCCTGGGAGTGTTTGATGGGGACAGTGTAGAGGGAGCTTTACACTGTATCTAACCTCGTGCTGTACCTGTCCTGGGAGTGTTTGATGGTGATAGTGAGCATAAAAATATTCTTTTTCGACGTCCAGTGCATTACATTTTTATATCATGTAATATAGCTTTCATAGAATTTACAGTGCAGAAGGAGGCCATTCGGCCCATCGAGTCTGCACCGGCTCTTGGAAAGAGCACCCTACCCAAGGTCCACACCTCCACCCTATCCCCATAACCCAGTAACCCCACCTTATAACTACAGCAGGTGGTGTGGGAGGATGAGGTGTATATTTGGGATTGTGAAAGGGCCGATTTACTCTTTTAGTTTATAATTCATCATTTTTTCTGATTTAATTGCAAAAAAAAGGGACACGGCTCAAGAAGGAGGTGGGGTGATTGGTCGGCAGAAATGCATCTGCAAATTAATTACCACCCTAAGTATGAAGCATTGTATCAGAACGGTGAAGGAGGGTGTTGGGGTGGCAAAAGTAACTGAGCAAAGCTGGTTTAATTCCAGCGGAAAATCCCAGCTACGGAGTGCTGAGGAGAGTAGTTAGAAAACTGGGGAAGGCTTCATTTTCTGAAAACATCCCTCCGAACGCCATTGAGGTTAGTGTGTTCCTGTGACATGCTGAATGGCCTCCTTTTGCACTGTAGGGATTCTATGATTCCAAGTGGGCATTGGATGGGTTAGTGAGCTCCTTGGATGCAGAGAGAACGTGAAAAAAGGCGGCACAGTGGTTAGCACTACTGCCTCACAGCGCCAGGGGCCCGGGTTCAATTCCGGCCTTGGGTGGCTGTGCGGAGTCTGCACCTTCTCCCCGTGTCTGTGTGGGTTTCCTCCGGGTGCTCCGGTTTCCTCCCACAGTCCAAAGATGTGCAGGTTAGGTGGACTGGCCATGATCAATTGTCCCTTAGTGTCCAAAGATGTGCAGGTTAGGTGGATTGGCCATGTTAAATTGTCCCTTAGTGTCCAAAGTTGTGCAGGTTAGGTGGATTGGCCATGCTAAATTGTCCCTTAGTGTCCAAAGTTGTGCAGGTTAGGTGGATTGGCCATGATCAATTGTCCCTTAGTGTCCAAAGATGTGCAGGTTAGGTGGATTGGCCATGCTAAATTGCCCCTTAGTGTCCAAATATTAGGTGGAGATACGGGGATAGGGCGGAGGATTGGGCCTAGGTAGGGTGCTTTTTCAGAGGGTTGGTGCAGACCCAATGGGCCGAATGGCCTCCTTCTGCACTGTAGGGTTTCTATGATTCTATTCTATGAGTACAGTCGACCTGAAGCCATACTGTTAGCATGAAGCAAGTGAATTTAGCCCCTCTTTACAGCAGAGGCATTCATACTTTTATTTTTATTCGTTCATGGGAGGTGGGCATCGCAGGCTGTGGCGGCATTTATTACCCATCCCTAAGTACCCTTGAGGGGGCAGGTAAGAGTCAACCACATTGCTGTGGGGTCTGGAGTCACATGTAGGCCAGACCAGGTTAGGACGGTAGATTTCCTTCCCTAAAGGACATTAGTGAACCAGATGGGTTTTTACAACAATCGACAATGGTTTCATGGTCATCGTTCGACTTTTAATTCCAGATTTTAATTGCATTCAAATTTCACCATCTGCAGTGGCGAGATTTGAACCTGGAACCCCAGAGCATTACTCTGGGTCTCTGGTTTGCTAGACCAGTGTGTTGCTCTTTTTAACCTTAGTCTATTTGCTCTGATTACGTCACCTTTGCTCACGAGTCGCCAGGTATCTTTCTGATACCGCCATGTGGTTCAAGTTCAGGTTATGATTAATAATACAGCACACCGCTTAGAAAGGATTAAAACAACGGTCATTTATTATACACAACAAGCAATATTAATACACTAATACTACTTTCTATATAATAAACCTATCACTACTGGCCAATACTTAACTTAGGAAGAGCCCACCAGGTCAGGGAAACGAATGGCTTGTCCAATCAGATCTGGCCCGCGGGATTCAAAAGGCTGCTACAGGTCGGTGGCTAGGTGTCTCTACCGGATAGCGATCGCTGGATTCAAACTTACAGTTGCCGGTTGCTGGTCTTGCGAAGGTCTCGAGCAGGCGAAGAGGAGAGCGAGAGAGATCTGAACTTGGCCCCTCACTTTTATAGGGCCCAGGGGCTTCCCGCCTCCCGGGGCGGCCCTTGACCCTGAGTCCCAAGTGATTGGATTCTGTCCCCAATCTCTGGGGTCGATGTGTCCAATGGTGAGGCGATTCCTTGATCGGGGGGTGGTCGTTCACCTGTCTTTGTTTCGGCCACTGCAGGCGCCGACAGGTCTGGCCCGGTATTCAATTGCTAATATGTTGCAATTGTTCCCGGGGATAGACGATTTAACTGTGGATGTCTGGATAGATGGGCTGCAAACAGTCCTGAATGTAACTGCAAACATCTGGGTTGATGGGCTGTTGATAGCCCTGAGTATCGATCTGGGCTAACTTCCCCAGAGCCGAAAATGCAATACTGTCTGCAGCTGCCTGCTTGTGTCTTGTTAGCTGCTTTTCCCAGCAGTCTTTCGGGTTAGCCATTTCAAACTGGGTTTTGGCCAGATTAATCGGAACACAGCCATTTTACATGGCTACAAGTGACAATACCATTGAGCCACTGCCTCCCTGATTTTTACATTAAGTTCCTGCCTAAATTATTTTGATGCAATGCAGCACAAGTAGAAATTTCCCAGTAACAACCAGTGTGCTCCAAGTAGTGCACAGAGGGAATGAAACCTTGCATTCTTATTTCATCTGGGACTGTAGACAGTTGTATGCTGTGAAATCATGTGTACTGAGTGCTGGTTGAGATTACCCAAACCCTTTAGGTGTAGCCGGCAGAGATTATTCTGGTTTGGATCTTCTGCGGAGCGGCTACCATCGTCGGATTGCCGATCCGCTCAAACTTTTGTCTGTCCCGGATTTCTCTTCTTTTCCTTTTCTCACAGTACAGCAATAATTTACTGAACTTGGAGGAGCAAGAGAAACAGAAGGAAAAGAGAAGTGATGAGAATCATAGCATCCCACCCAGGTGGCACTGCCAGAGTGCCAGGCTCGCGTGGCCAAGGTGCCCAGGTGGCACTGCTAGGGTGCCCAGGTGGCATCAGCAGTGCCAGGGCACCAGCCTGCCCAAAGGGCAATTAGCTGGGGGACTCCGATACCCTGGGAGCCCCCCATGATCACCGTTCCGCACTCACCCAAGATCTCCAAGGTGAAGGGCACGAAGGGCAATTTAGCATGGTCAATCCACCTCACCTGCACATCATTGGACTGTGGGAGGAAACCGGAGCACCCGGAGGAAACCCACGCACACACGGGGAGAACGTGCAAACTCCACACAGACAGTGACCCAAGCCGGGAATTGAACCTGGGACCCTGGAGCTGTGAAGCAACTGTGCTAACCACTGTGCTACCGTGCTGCCCCATGCCAGGCTTGAAAGGCAGGATCTCCGAATGAAGGCAGAAATAAATAATTTGCATCACTAGGGCTGCATAAAGAGAGAGATTGTCGTCCAAAGTGTGTTCTGAACTGAGGATGAACTTCGGATCATTCGGGAGGCAGAGGTGGTCATAGATAGAAGCTTCAGGGATGTAGTTACTCCAAAGAATAAAGATAGATGGGTGACGGTGAGAGGGGCTGGAAGGAAGCAGTCAGTACAGGGATCCCCTGTGGTCGTACCCCTTAGTAACAAGTATACCGCTTTGGATACTGTTGGGGCGGGGGGGGACTTACCAGGGGTAAGCCATGGGGTGCAGGTCTCTGGCACAGAGTCTGTCCCTGTTGCTCAGAAGGGAAGGGGGGAGAGGAGTAGAGCATTAGTCATTGGAGACTCCATAGTTAAGGGGATAGATAGGAGATTTTGTGGGAACGAGAGAGACTCGCGGTTGGTGTGTTGCCTCCCAGGTGCCAGGGTGCGTGATGTCTCGGATCGTGTTTTCGGGATCCTTAAGGGGGAGGGGGAGCAGCCCCATGTCGTGGTCCACATAGGTACTAACGACATAGGTAGGAAAAGGGATAGGGATGTAAGGCAGGAATTCAGGGAGCTAGGGTGGAAACTTAGATCTAGGACAAACAGAGTTATTATCTCTGGGTTGTTACCCGTGCCACGTGATAGCGAGATGAGGAATTGGGAAAGAGAGGAGTTGAACGCGTGGCTACAGGGATGGTGCAGGACGGAGGGTTTCAGATTTCTGGATAACTGGGGCTCATTCTGGGGTCGGTGGGACCTCGACAAACGGGATGGTCTACACCTGGACCAGAGGGGGACCAATATCCTGGGGGGGGGGAAATTTGCTAATGCTCTTCGGGAGGGTTTAAACTAGTTCAGCAGGGGCTTGGGAACCTGAATTGTAGCTCCAGTATACAGGAGGTTGAGAGTAGTGAGGTCATGAGTAAGGTTTTAAAGTTGCAAGAGTGTACCGGCAGGCAGGAAGGTGGTTTAAAGTGTGTCTACTTTAATGCCAGGAGCCTCCGGAATAAGGTGGGTGAACTTGCGGCATGGGTTGGTACCTGGGACTTCGATGTTGTGGCCATTTCGGAGACATGGATAGAGCAGGGACAGGAATGGTTGTTGCAGGTGCCGGGGTTTAGATATTTCAGTGAGCTCAGGGAAGGTGGTAAAAGAGGGGGAGGGGTGGCATTGTTAGTCAAGGACAGTATTACGGTGGCAGAAAGGACGTTTGATGAGGACTCGTCTACTGAGGTAGTATGGGCTGAGGTTAGAAACAGGAAAGGAGAGGTCACCCTGTTAGGGGTTTTCTATAGGCCTCCGAAAAGTTCCAGAGATGTAGAGGAAAGGATTGCAAAGATGATTCTGGATAGGAGCGAAAGCAACAGGGTAGTTGTTATGGGGGATTTTAACTTTCCAAATATTGACTGGAAACGCTATAGTTCGAGTACCTTAGATGGGTCCGTTTTTGTCCAATGTGTGCAGGAGGGTTTCCTGACACAGTATGTAGGTAGGCCAACGATAGGCGAGGCCATATTGGATTTGGTACTTGGTAATGAACCAGGACAGGTGTTAGATTTGGAGGTAGGTGAGCACTTTGGTGATAGTGACCACAATTCGATTACGTTTACTTTAGTGATGGAAAGGGATAGGTATATACCGCAGGGCAAGAGTTATATCTGGGGGAAAGGCAATTATGATGCGATAAGGCAAGACCTAGGATGCATCGGATGGAGAGGAAAACTGCAGGGGATGGGCACAATGGAAATGTGGAGCTTGTTCAAGGAACAGCTACTGCGTGTCCTTGATAAGTATGTACCTGTCAGGCAGGGAGGAAGTGGTCGAGCAAGGGAACCGTGGTTTTACTAAGGCAGTCAAAACACTTGTCAAGAGGAAGAAGGAGGCTTATGTAAAGATGAGACATGAAGGTTCAGTAAGGGCGCTCGAGAGTTACAAGTTAGCTAGGAAGGACCTAAAGAGAGAGCTAAGAAGAGCCAGGAGGGGACATGAGAAGTCTTTGGCAGGTAGATCAAGGATAACCCTAAAGCTTTCTATAGATATGTCAGGAATAAAAGAATGACTAGGGTAAGAGTAGGGCCAGTCAAGGACAGTCAAGGAGAGGTGCTAAATAAATATTTTTCGTCAGTATTCACACAGGAAAAAGACAATGTTGTCGAGGAGAATACTGAGATTCAGGCTACTAGACTAGATGGGCTTGAGGTTCATAAGGAGGATGTGTTAACAATTCTGGAAAGGGTGAAAGTAGATAAGTCCCCTGGGCCGGATGGGATTTATCCTAGGATTCTTTGGGAAGCTAGGGAGGAGATTGCTGAGCCTTTGGCTTTGATCTTTAAGTCATCTTTGTCACCAGGAATAGTGCCAGAAGACTAGAGGATAGCAAATGCTGTCCCCTTGTTCAAGAAGGGGAGTAGAGACAACCCCGGTAACTATGGACCAGTGAGCCTTACTTCTGTTGTGGGCAAAATCTTGGAAAGGTTCATAAGTGATAGGATGTATAATCATCTGGAAAGGAATAATTTGATTAGAGATAGTCAACACGGTTTCGTGAAGGGCAGGTCGTGCCTCACAAACCTTATTGAGTTCTTTGAGAAGGTGACCAAACAGGTGGATGAGGGTAAAGTAGTTGATGTGGTGTATATGGATTTCAGTAAAGCGTTTGATAAGGTTCCCCACGGTAGGCTACTGCAGAAAATATGGAAGCATGGGATTCAGGGAGATTTAGCAGTTTGGATCAGAAATTGGTTAGCTGGAAGAAGACAAAGGGTGGTGGTTGATGGGAAGTGTTCAGACTGGAGTCCAGTTATTAGTGGTGGACCACAAGGATCTGTTTTGGGGCCACTGCTGTTTGTCATTTTTATAAATGACCTGGAGGAGGGCGTAGAAGGATGGGTGAGTAAATTTGCAGATGACACTAAAGTCGGTGGAGTTGTGGACAGTGCGGAAGGATGTTACAAGTTACAGAGGGACATAGATAAGCTGCAGCGCTGGGCTGAGAGGTGGCAAATGGAGTTTAATGCAGAAAAGTGTGAGGTGATTCATTTTGGAAGGAACAACAGGAAGACAGAGTACTGGGCTAATGGTAAGATTCTTGGCAGTGTGGATGAGCAGAGAGATCTCGGTGTCCATGTACATAGATCCCTGAAAGTTGCCACTCTGGTTGAGAGGGTTGTTAAGAAGGCGTACGGTGTGTTAGCTTTTATTGGTAGAGGGATTGAGTTTCGGAGCCATGAGGTCATGGTGCAGCTGTATAAAACTCTGGTGCGGCCGCATTTGGAGTATTGCGTGCAATTCTGGTCACCGCATTATAGGAAGGATGTGGAAGCATTGGAAAGGGTGCAGAGGAGATTTACCAGAATGTTGCCTGGTATGGAGGGAAGATCTTATGAGGAAAGGCTGAGGGACTTGAGGCTGTTTTCGTTAGAGAGAAGAAGGCTAAGAGGTGACTTAATTGAGGCATACAAGATGATCAGAGGATTGGATAGGGTGGACAGTGAGAGCCTTTTTCCACGGGTGGTGATGTCTAGCATGAGGGGACATAGCCTTAAATTGAGGGGAGATAGATATAAGACAGACGTCAGAGGTAGGTTCTTTACTCAGAGAGTAGTAAGGGTGTGGAATTCCCTGCCTGCAACAGTCGTGGACTCGCCAACACTAAGGGTATTCAAATGGTCATTGGATAGACATATGGACGATAAGGGAATAGTGTAAATGGGCTTTAGAGTGGTTTCACAGGTCGGTGCAACATCGAGGGCCGAAGGGCCTGTACTGCGCTGTAATGTTCTATGTTCTATGAGTCCAAAACTTAAGTGACTGTCTAACGATCAGATTGGATGAAAAGTGACTGGTTGAGAGAGGAATGGAGGAGCACAATAGCGTGGGCAGAGATGTGGAGTGACGCGAGGCTGCACCCACGCTGACGTAGCCAAGTTCAATTGAAGCCAAAAGTAACTAATACGGATATTGGCGGACCGATACTAAAACTGAACATCTGGCAGCACCAAGCCACCTAAGTGCTTGGGTCTTTGTCAAACTTTACTGGGGCAGTCTTACCGTATTTTTTCAAAGCGTCAGGTTCAGACTGAAAACTGACATCCAACTCTGCAGCTGCACAGGCCTCTCTCCAGATCTTGACCTTCTCTGAGGAAAAAAAAATGAGTGGGCGAGGTTTACAGCGTTACTCTGGTGGGGTGGGGCCTGATAGAGTCAGCACCTGGTTCACAGAGATCGGGGCACCATCTCTAAAGGACCCGATCGGAATTGAAGTGTCATGATAGCCACATTAGCATATCATGGTGCAATCACACACACACTGATGGACAGGTAGATGGACCAACCGGCACACACATAACATCGCAGCCAATCACCAGTGAGAGCACACACACTATAAAACAGGGAACACCACAGTTCCCGCTCATTCTACCAGGAGGTAGGTCAGAGCACAGAGCTCACAGCGTGCCACTCAGACAGACACCATGTGCTGAGTGCCTCTCTAAGATAGTGATAGGGCTGGGTCCACAGGTTAGCTGGTGAAGCACGTACCCAAGCCAGCAGTTAGTTGTTACCGTTGTTTAGACAATAAAACAGATTTGTACCATCTACAGCCGTGTTGGATCATTTGTGCAGCAGAACACCCAACACGACATGATACCAGTAGTGGACGCTAACCAGCGACTGTGAGACCTACCTGCACCCTTTCAGAAATCCACCGTCCTGCTCCATGGAAAACATCAGCCTGCCGCAGCCGCTCCGAATCGCTGGTAATCTCGGCATAAACTGGAAGCTATTTAAACAGCGCTTCCTAGAAGCCACAGACAGGGAGAATGCATCGGACACCAAGAAGATCGCCCTCCTCCTCTCCACAGCAGGGCAACACGCCATCCACATCAAAACTCCCTGGCATTCGCGGAAGGCGAGGACAAAACAAAATATAAGACGGTGCTTCTCAAGTTCGAGGAACACTTCAGCGTGGAAGTCAATGAGAGCTTCGAGAGGTACCTCTTCCAGCAGCGCCTGCAGGGTAAGGATGAGCCTTTCCAATCTTACTTGACACACCTCTGTATCCTCGCGCAGTCCTGCGGCTATGAGGCCACCTCCGACTCCATGATACGGGATCAGATAGTTTTTGGGGTCATCTCGGACACCCAATGCCAGCAGCTCCTTAAAATAAAGCGCCTCACCCTAGCGACTGCCATCAAGATCTGCGTCCTCCATGAGAACGCGACCAGCCGATACTCCCAAATCCAGGCGGCCGCAACGGCATGGCACGGGTCCTACGAGGCGGAGCGGGTCCAGTCGATCGACTTCCTCCCGGCCCGCGGCCCGGACGAGGGCGTCCATTTCGCACGCTTTCCCAGGCCTCCCACGCCTGTACGCGCCAAAAGAGGGGGCGTTGACGCAGAGGGACGTGACGCGCAGGCGCGCTCTACGCAGGACCGCACTGCGCATGCGCGGTGGCGCACCGAACGCAACGAACGCCATGACATCACGACGTGCGGAAACTGTGGCTCCGCCCACTTAAAGCGACAATGTCCGGCCAAAGCGCGACAATGCCTCCGCTGTGGCAGGATGGGCCACTACGCTGCCTGCTGTCGAGCAGCTCAACCTGCCAACTCCTAACAATTCCGCCAGCCTCGCAGGGACGTGCGGGCGATTCAGCCCCCTACACTGAGTCATATCCAGACAGTATGCAGACCAGCGATACCGAAGACAGGGAGCCCTTCCGCGTTGCGGTAATCCACAAGAACCGGATGTCCCCAAGTCGGAACCACCAGCCTCTGCCAGTGCACAGCATTGATCCGGGCGATGAGTGGTGTGCCACCCTAACGGTCAACCCAAATTCGTCGCCCACCTGAGAGACTTGACTTATGAGCCTGTTAGCACATTGGACTCACTGAATTGTTTTACAGTACTGTTAACGAGTTTCTTTTCTTGTCGTTCATTGTTCCAGAAGTTTTCTCTCGTCGTTTGCTGGTTGCATTTGTTCTGTTATTGGTACAACCTCGTTGCTCTGTTGCACCTGACACCTTCCTCTGTATATAGTTTAGCCTCATGTACATGTTGTAAATATTGCACACACATACTCAGATGCACTCAGTACACATTTCTATTTATTAGCATGTAGGCACACATCCTTTGTGAAAGGGGGGGATGTCATGATATCCACATCAGCATATCATGGTGCAATCACACACACACTGATGGACAGGTAGTTGACCAACCAGCACACACATAACATCGCAGCCAATCACCAGTGAGAGCACACGCACTATAAAACAGGGAACACCACAGTTCCCGCTCATTCTACCAGGAGATAGCTCAGAGCACAGAGCTCATAGCGCGCCACTCAGACATAGACCATGTGCTGAGTGCCTCACTAAGATAGTGCTAGGGCTGGGTCCACAGGTTAGCTGGTGAAGCACGTACCCAAGCCAGCAGTTAGTTGTTACCGTTGTTTAGACAATAAAACTGAGTTGTACCATCTACAGCCGTGTTGGATCATTTGTGCAGCAGAACACCCAACACGACATGAGGTTTTACTCTCTCCTCCAGCCACCACCCCACTCCCCCACCACAGAGGTATCAGGGCACAGGAGAATCTGGACCAAGAGCCGTAATTTTCCGGTCGTTGCGGTTCGCTTTTCCTGCGGCAGTGCACCCCCTCCCTTGGGCTTTCCGGCGGCGTGGGGTGGTTACAATAGGAAATCCCATTGACAGCAGCGGGAAGATAGAATCCCGCCGTCAGCGAACGGCGCGCCGCGGCGAAACACGCGGCTGGGGGACCAGTTAATCTCACCCAAGGTGACCACATTTCAATTTGTTTTTGCCAACATGCACTGACTGTAAGTGCAGCTCCCTCCAAAATTTCTTGGCAGCCGAGGATCACAGAATCGACCCTCATCGGTGGTGCAAATGCCTTTTCTGAAAGTTTCTCCTGATTCATAAAATTGTGAACACAATCATTTTCAAAGCAAATCAAATTTTGCTCAACATATTAAGCAGAAGGCATCTTCCATTGTCTCCGCATGGAGACCATCTCTGAACCTTCGCACTGGAAACAAGGAGAAACCATTTAGCTCTTTTAGTCTGTTCCGCCATGCAGTGAGATCATGGCTGATTTATGACCTAACTCTAGACGCCCACCCTTGCCCCATATCCATAAACATCCATGGTTGACAAAAGGCTATCAGAAGTTTTTAAAAATTAATAATTGATCTGGCATTAGTTCACTTTGGGGAAGAAAATTCAAACTTCTACCACCCTTTGTGCTTGAAAGTGTTGCCTAATTTCACTCCTGAATGGTCGGACTGTAATTTATACACTCTGCTTCCTAGTCCGAAACTCCCCAACCCGCAGAAATAGTGGGCTGGATTCTCCGTTTGGGAGACTAAGTGCTAACTCTGGTGTGGGAACTGTGGCGTTTTACGCCCGTAAAAATGGCACGAAAGCTGCACCGATCCTCCGTCTGGTGTGGGGCTAGCAGGCATGCAGCGTAGAGCACCCGGGTCCGTGGCTGCGCGTGCACATGGCGGCGGCCTGCAGCGGCCGCGCCGTGCATCATGGCGTCGACCGCGTGCAGACCCGGCCTGCCAAATAATGCCCCCTTTTGACCAGGCTCGCCACCCCCGGACCACCCCCCTCCAGTGCCCCCAGCCCCCGCCAAAGATTCCCCTGCCCGCGGAACAGCTCCCACCTGACTGTGGCGGCGCTGGACTACGTGTCCCATGCCGTTGGGAACTCGGCCCAATCAGGAACAGAGCATCGGGGGGAGGGCCTCAGGTGACATCCTGAATACGCCGTTTTGGAGGGGGCGGAGCGTCACAAAATCGTCGCCGCCCCCGATTCCGGCGCCAACGGGGATTCTCCGGCCGATCGCCGAATGTGATTTCAGTGTCGGAGACTGAAGAATCCCGCCCAGTTTCTCCCCATCTATCCTGTTCCCTTACTATCTTGTAAACCTTGATCAAGGTTTACAAGATAGTAAGGGAACCTGGGGCTGCACGGTAGCATTGTGGATAGCACAATCGCTTCACAGCTCCAGGGTCCTAGGTTCGATTCCAGCTTGGGTCACTGTCTGTGCGGAGTCTGCACATCCTCCCCGTGTCTGCGTGGGTTTCCTCCGGGTGCTCCGGTTTCCTCCCACAGTCCAAAGATGTGCAGGTTAGGTGGATTGGCCATGATAAAAATTGCCCTTCGTGTCCAAAATTGCCCTTAGGGTTGGGTGGGGTTACTGGGTTATGGGGATAGGGTGGAGGTGTGGACCTTGGGTAGGGTGCTCTTTCCAAGAGCCAGTGCAGACTCGATGGGCCGAATGGCCTCCTTCTGCACTGTAAATTCTATGATAATCTATGATAATCAAATCACCCCTTAATCTTCTAAATTCCAGGAAATACAGCCCTGGTCTGTGTAATAATTTCTCCTTGTATTTTAAGCTTTGGGAGTCCAGGGATCGTTCTGGTAAATCCAAACTGCACTCCCTTTGAGGTGAATATATCCTTCAATTTACCCTTACACTTCCCACAACTCTAGATATCCCCGTAACTCCTCAATGTTTACAGTATGAGCTAAAATTACAATTCCATAGAAACAACCGAAGCAATACATCAACAACCCATGTGCATCCCCCTTTCTGACGGAGGCTGACATTACGTACAATGAAATATTCAGCTTGAGTGTTTTTGCAAAACAACTCATCAGTTAATAACGAAGGATGTTTCTATCAAAAGCACTCTTCGATAAACATGGAGCGAACCCACCGAGTTAATTACAGAGAAATCATTGCAGAATATTATTTTCTTAAGTGTTTATTTTAGAAACATGTCCTGAAAACCCATGTGTATCGTAAACAACTAAATAAAGACGGAAACATATTCACATTTTTCAATTGAGGGGGTTAAGTATAGGAATGCAGCACAATATATTGCAACCCCAGAGGGAGATTGTAACTGTTTCTAACAGTAGTTAGCATATTAAAATGTTGTAAGTCGTAACTTATATTGTTATACCAGTTGGTTGTTCAGAAGCAATTTTAAACAACAATGTAATATTTCAGCATGCAAATTCAGCATGGGTCGGTGCAAACTCGATGGGCCGATTTCTTCTGCACTGTATGTTCTATGTTCAACCCTGATGAACTCCCGGTGAACACAGAGGGTTTGGCTCAGTTGGTAGCTCTCTTCACTCTGTGTCAAATGGTTGTGGGTTTGAGTCCTACTCCAGAGACGGGCTGGATTCTCCATTGCCCGAAGCCAATATCGTGATCGGTGATCGGACGGAGAATTGACTGCGCCCAAATCGGGGCCGCCGCCGGTTTGACGCCGGTCAGTCATGCTTTTCCCCCACTGAAATGGCGTCATTGTGTAGTGTGCCGCGCACCATTGCATCATGTGCCGCGCGCCATTGCATCGTGTGCCGTGCGCCATTGCATCATGTACCACGCGCCATTGCATCATGTACCGCGCGCCATTGCATCGTTTGCCGCGCGCCATTGCATCGTGTGCCGTGCGCCATTGCATCATGTACCACGCGCCATTGCATCATGTACCACGCGCCATTGCATCATGTACCGTGCGCCATTGCATCGTGTGCCGTGCGCCATTGTATCATGTACCGCGCGCCATTGCATCATGTACCGCGCGCCATTGCATCGTGTACCGCGCGCCATTGCATCGTGTGCCGCGCGCCATTGCATCGTGTGCCGCGCGCCATTGCATCGTGTGCCGCGCGCCATTGCATCGTGAGCTGCGCGCCATTGCATCGTGTGCTGCACGCCATTGCATCGTGTGCCGCGCGCCATTGCATCGTGTGCCGCGCGCCATTGCATCGTGTGCCGCGCGCCATTGCATCGTGAGCTGCGCGCCATTGCATCGTGTGCTGCACGCCATTGCATCGTGTGCCGCGCGCCATTGCATCGTGTGCCGCGCGCCATTGCACGTGTGCCGCGCGCCATTGCACGTGTGCCGCGCGCCATTACATCATGTGCCGTGCGGCATTGCATTGTGTACCGTGCGCCATTGCATTGTGTGCCGTGTGCCATTGCATCGTGTGCCACGCGCCATTGCATTGTGTGCCGTGCGCCATTGCATCGTGTGCCACGCGCCATTGCATCGTGTGCCGTGCGCCATTGCATCATGTACCGCGCGCCATTGCATCATGTACCACGCGCCATTGCATCGTGTGCCGCGCGCCATTGCATCGTGTGCCGCACGCCATTGCATCGTGTACCGCGAGCCATTGCATTGTGTGCCGCGCGCCATTGCATCATGTGTCGTGCGCAATTGCATCATGTGCCACACGCCATTGCATCGTGTGCCACGCGCCATTGCATCGTGTGCCACGCGCCATTGCATCGTGTGCCGTGCGCCATTGCAACGCCGTTGGCACGCCACCGGCCCTCACGCGATGCTCCACCCCCGATGGGCTGAGTTCCCGATGGCGCGGCACACGTGTGGTCTCAGCGGTCAGGAACCCGGCGTGGCGGCTGCGGACTGTGTCCAGCGCCGGCACACTCGGCCGGAATCTGGCCGCACAGGGTTGGGGGGGGGGGGCTTCCGCGAGGGCTGGGGGACTGGTGAGCGATGGCCATGGGGGTGGGCTATGGGGTTGAGGATGGCGGGTCGGGTCAGCGCACGGCCGGCATCATGTTGTACGGCGTGACCGCTGCAGGTCATCAGCCGTGCGCATGCGCGGCCGAGACCCGGCCATTCGCCGGCCGTTTTCAACGCGGGAGCTGAGAGTTTCACCCGGCGCCGCTGCTAACCGGGAATCGGTGAGGGTTTCACACAGAAAGTTTGGTCGTAAAAGAGCACGCATGTTCCGTTGGCGGCAACACTTAGTTGCTGAAACGGAGAACCCAGCCCATGAGCTTACACTCCAAGCAGTACTGAGGGAGTGCTACACTGTCAGAAGGTGAGATGATCCCTGGGTGCTGCAAGGTGCATTTTGAGATTCGGAGGATCATAGAAATAGGAGGAGGCCAATCAGCCCCTTGAACATGTCCTGCCACTGAATTAGATCTTGGCTGATTGGTTGCACATCTCTTGATGCCCTGACTGCCCAAAAATCTTCGTATCTCAGCCTTGAAAGTTCTAGGCAGCTTTCGGGGGAAGTGTTTGTGAGTTCCACTAACCTTTGTGTGAACGAATGCTTTCTGATCTGACTCTGAAAATAGCCTGGTTCTAATTTTAAAATGTTGTCCTTTTGTCTTTGATTCCCTCATCAGAATTTTCCATATCCATCCTATCCAATCCTTTAAAAGATTTCAAACACTTCAGTGCAGTGAGATCAGTGTGTTGCATTTAACTACAATTAATCCTAATTGCATAGACGTGATCCTAAATCCTTTTATTTTTCCACTGGCTTAACTTTGTCTCAGATAATGGTTATCAAGCTCCCATTTCGGGCTGTTCAGGAATCCGACGGGATACCATCCTTGGAAAGCTGGTCGAGTGTGCTGCTGCACTTCCGAAAGCCAGGGGGTGAAGGGTAGAACAGGAGCCAATCTTCACACATTTATAGTCAACACGGTAGCCTTGTGGATAGCACAATTGCTTCACAGCTCCAGGGTCCCAGGTTCGATTCCGGCTTGGGTCACTGGCTGTGTGGAGTCTGCACATCCTCCCCGTGTGTGCCTGGGTTTCCTCCGGGTGCTCCGGTTTCCTTCCACAGTCCAAAGATGTGCAGGTCAGGTGGATTGGCCGTGATAAATTGCCCTGAGTGTCCAAAATTGCCCTTAGTGTTGGGTGGGGTTACTGGGTTATGGGGATAGGGTGGAGGTGTTGACTTTGGGTAGGGTGCTCTTTCCAAGAGCCGGTGCAGACTATATGGGCCGAATGGCCTCCTTCTGCACTGTAAATTCGATGATAATCTATGATAGTTTCTGGGCGCGATCTATTGGTCGCGTTGCGCTCGAAATGCGGCGCGGTGCGGCACAACGCGACTGGGAGATGCCACTTTCGGGATCTGCCGAGCTCGCCACACCTCGCGAGATCGTGTTAGATCTCGCGAGGTGAATCCCGCCCATTGTAGGCGGGGCCATTTTCTGGCAAATCTGCATATTAGAGTGAGACAGCTAGTCTCACTCTAATATGCGTTCCCAAGGTCTAACCAGGACGTGGGATCGAAACCCCTCATTTTGGAGATCTCGGGTGAGCGCTGTTTAGTGCTAGTCTCCGCAAACGGGGACCAGACGGACAGCACTTGAGGGCATCTTCTCGGAGATTGGTGGCCCCCAGGTGCTTGCCCTCTGGGCAGGGTGGTACCCTGGCATTGCTGGCACCACCTGGCCATGCTGGCACTGCCAGCCTTCCACCCTGGCAGTGCCACTGGTGTGCCAGCCTGGCACCACCCAGGTGGCACTGACAAGCTGGCATTTTTTTGCACAGTGCTGATTAGGCTGGGGGGGGGGGGGGGTGAAATGAAAATGAAAGTTGCTTATTGTCACGAGTAGGCTTCAATGAAGTTACTGTGAAAAGCCCCTAGTCGCCACATCCCGGCGCCTGTTCGGGGAGGCCGGTACGGGAATCGAACCGTGCTGCTGACCTGCCTTGGTCTGCTTTAAAAGCCAGCGATTTAGCCCAGTGTGCTAAACCAGCCCAGTGTCCCTTGGGTGGGGGGGGGGGGTGGGGGGGGTGGGGGGGGTGGGGGTAGGGGGGGTGGGGGTGGGGGGGTGGGGGGGGGGTGGGGGTGGGGGGGGTGGGGGTGGGGGGGGGGGGTGGGGGTGGGGGGGGGGTGGGGGTGGGGGGGGGTGGGGGGGGGTGGGGGGGGGGGGGGTGGGGGGGGGTGGGGGGGGGGGGGGTGGGGGGGGGGGCGGTGGCTCCGAGCACCGGGAAACACCCGGCTAATCTCGCACACTACGGGACTCCGTCCCCATTCGGGTAGCTCGCGTTGCCAGAGGGAAAATTGAACCGCAACAAAACTTCCAATTCATATACAGTTAACACATGCTGCCTGAATGAATCAGCTTGGTGGGGAAAAGACTGGACACAACACTGCCCCACTGCTAACTAATGGCACAGTGGCTCATGGGGTCAGGAGAACGGTGCCGGGGACGACAGGCTTGGAGCTGCTCTTCCCAGGCTGGTGAATCAGCTTTTGTAGAGCTGCCACTGGGAACAGGAATTCTCGTCCGGTTTCGGAAAATCCTGCAAACCAATACCCCAGCAGTGTGAGTGGTCCGAGCTGTAGGAGCAGAGGGTAGCCGGCCTGGGAAGCTACCAAATTTTAGCTGATGAAACTCCTGTGGCGCCGCTTGTGTCCACTTTGGGTCCATAAGTGGCAACTAGCACTGAGGCTCTAAGGAGTGGGTTCAACGTTGGGCAAACAGACTTCCTCCAAGTGGATTTCGATTTCTGCACAATTTATTTGGAACCTCTTAAATAGGCCGCGATTCGGACACATACCTGACTAAAAAAGTAAAAATGAAAGTTAAATGAAATGGTAACAAATCTGAATCTTGGGGGTTTCATTTGCACCGGTTGGTTACAGTTGGCATTGGTTAAGGTGTTAGCAGTGGCTAGCTATGTTATTTGAAGCCGCTTATTTAAACCAGGTAAGCAACTGGGAAAACCACTGGGGGGGGGTGTGCTGCCAGCAGGAAAAGAGAATTGCGACAACCCGAGAATTCCAGCCATCTTCTCATCCCAGTGCAGCGAGTTCCTTTGTTAAGATGCTCCGTTTCTGTCTTTGCCTTGCATCACTGTCTTCTAAAACCTTTTCCCTATCATCATGTAGACAGTCCTGTCACTGACCCCGAAATAAGTTCCATTTCACATCCAATTTTTGGGCAAACCATATTTCACCAGTGAACTCGATCT
This sequence comes from Scyliorhinus torazame, assembly GCF_047496885.1. NCBI lineage: Eukaryota > Metazoa > Chordata > Chondrichthyes > Carcharhiniformes > Scyliorhinidae > Scyliorhinus > Scyliorhinus torazame. The sequence continues at coordinate 21,597,778 of NC_092738.1, read as the reverse complement.
CTGGCTTTGCAATACAATCAAGATTCACAGTTGTGGCTTAGAACATAGAACATACAATGCAGAAGGAGGCCATTCTGCCCATCCAGTCTGCACCGGCCCATTTAAGCCCTCATTTAGGATGTCATCTGAGCTTATTGATTGCGTGATCGCCCTGAAACACAGTTCAAGCTGCTTATTCACTCTATAATTAGCATTAAACGTGATTGTCAAGATCAGGAGATCGGGCGAGCTCAAAACCATACAGAGTTGGTCCACCTATTTTGACCATTCGTGTAAAGAGTGACGGCACTATTGATCTAGGCCGCTCATATTTTTCTTTGCGGGCATTAATGCCTACTCTCATGTTCCATACGATCATTGACATTCAATAACCTATCTCCCCAAAATAGAATCTATGTGTAGCTGGGAATGTGCCTAATACAGCCATAATTTAATGTAAAGGTTCATAATTCATAAGAGCACAACTAGAGTGCTTTATAAATGTCAGCTGAACAGTTTTACAGGCTTTTAATCATTCTGCCATCTATAATTTTTATAGCGTATTCTATTATCACAATAAAATGAGAACAATGCTGATGATAGTTAAGAGCAGTGCGGGAATCTCGCTCAATAAAGTATTGCTACCATGGTAGAATCGTGCCTTCTGTGGATTCACAGAAGGATATGGGAAGAGAATTAATTTCCTTTTATAAATCAGAATTAGAAAGTAATTAAGAGCTGGATTTTCCCAATAGCGCAGTGGATGAGTGTTCATTGCGAAACTGAACCGTACAGACCAGTAAAGCTTCAGGTCTCTGCTGAGTTCGCTGATCTCCAAATCTCCCAGAGACTAGCCCCCGCTGCCCATGCCACTTCATGGCCACATCTACCCCTCCCCCGGGGGCACTCCCCACCATTCCCAACCACCGTTTTAACACACCCAAAGCCTGTACCCCACACGCAGGGTGGCACAGAGTAAATAAAAAAACAACAGCAAAAAGCAAACAAGTACTAACAACCTTGAGCACACTGCCACAACTCTACCATGTAGGTGAACCCATCCAGAATCTTCAAATGTCCCCCAGTCCATGGTCCTTGATGAAGTTAATCGCCTCCTCCGGTGCATCAAAATAGTTTCTCTTCCCCCATTTGTGACCCACAAGCGAGATCATGACAAATCGCACCTTGCTCCTGAAAAGAGCATCCTTGACCTTGTTGATCCTGGCCATTCTCTTAACCAGCTCCTCTCCCAGGTCCTGGTAGATATGGACAGTATGGCCTTCCCAGCTGCATTCACACATTACCTTTGCTCACTTCAGGATCATTTCCTTGTCCAGGTATCAATGGAGCCATACTATGATCACCCATGGCAGCTCCCTGCTCTTGGCTTCTTCCTCAACAGCCGATGGGCCCGGTCCACTTCAGGAGGGCGGTCAAAGACCCCCTCCCCCAACTGCTCGAACATCTTGGCCACATATTCCGTGGTTCCCTACAATCCTCAAGTTCAGCCGCGTGGAGTGGTTCTTCAGGTCATCAATCTTGGCCTTCAGTTTATTTTGCCCCTCCGACATCATCAACATCTCTGCCTCCAAAGAGGCAATCCGATCTTCGTGGTCTCCTCCACCTTCTGGATTGACGCATTCTGCCGCTCCTGCCACAGTTCCACCCTCTCCAGGGCTGCCTCAATTAGCTCCGCCACTCTCGCCAAATCTTCAGCGACTGCCTGCCTTTGCTTTTTAAATTTGGCCGATTGGAACTCCGCCAACTCGTCTGTCGCATACTGAGCGAGCAACAACGCAACCGGTCCCTCCGCCATCTTTTCCCCTCCTCTGCCACGCGTGTCCTCCGGGTCCGAAGAATGCCCCTTGTTCGGCACACTCCACATCCAGTAACTCTTTGACATCACTCCACCTCTATCAGCACCGCAGAAACGGGCAAAAAGGGCCAAAACATCAGTCCTCAGGCAGGAACTACCTTGCGTGCGAACACTCACTCCATGGCCGCCACCGGAACTCTCCCAATAACCACTAATTACAATCTCTCTGTGACATAACAGAAACATCAGAATATGCAGACATGTCACATTGACCTAAAGGAAGTCAGTGCGTAATTTTCATAGAATCATAGAATTTACAGTGCAGAAGGAGGCCATTCGGCCCATCGAGTCTGCACCGTCCCTTACAAAGAGCACCCTACTGACCCTACTGAAGCCCAAACCTCCACCCTATCCCCGTAACCCAGTAACCCCCACTTACACTTTTTGGTCACTAAGGGCAATTTAGCACGGCCAATCCACCTAACCCGCACATTTTTGGACTGTGGGAGGAAACCGGAGCACCCGGAGGAAACCTGCGCACACACGGGGAGACCGTGCAGACTCCACACAGACAGTGACCCAAGCCGGAATCGAACCTGGGATCCTGGAGCTGTGAAGTAACAGTGCTAACCTAGCTCTGCACTCTCGCCAAATCTTCAGCGGCCGCCTGCCTTTGCTTTTTAAATTCGGCCGATGCTACCACGCTCTGCCCTCTCTTGATTTTGCATCAAGAGAGTAGATTGTGAGAGGTTTTGGATTTCTGAGTGAGCTGTTTTGACAGCTATCAAGTACGTGTTGTTATATCTTTCCAGGACCACGCAGTAGCCTTTTTGTTTTGCAAGCGTTATTCGCTTTTTGTGAAACACATCAAGTGCTGGGAACATTTTCCATTTCATGCATCTCGGGGGGGGGGGGGGGGGGGAGCTTTATCCAGAAAAAGTGAGGACATTTGGGAGAGGGTGGCAGGGTTAAAGGGCCGAAAGGGTTTTGGAAGATAAAGTCCCATCAGCAGTGAATGGAATCTCCCTTGCAGCATCAGCTCGAGAGACACATCTGTGAAATGCGGGGGTACCTTGCAACATCGTGTGTCTTTTGCTGCAGTTTCTTGCTCCGTTGAAGCTTCTGGACAATCTTTCAACTTTCATCGTAGCAGAGACTTTTCAAATACTTCAGCTGAAATAGGCTCTCATGTGGGTTGTCATCACTCCTGTCTGCATGAATTTGCGGGAAGTCAGATACTAATATAGTGGCTGCATTAAAAAGCCATTGACAAATACACTGTGGTTCCAGGTTCTCCATATGCTCCCCCACTGTCAGAACTTTGAAAAGTTCAAATCCAGGCCCCAAGGCCAGGGTCAAGCATTTACAAGTTGGGCGCTTTTCTCTTTGGAGCGGAGGAGGATGAGAGGCGACTTAATAGAGGTTTATAAGACAATGAGGGAGATAGATAGAGTGGACGTTCAGAGACTATTTCCTCGGGTGGATGTAGCTGTTTCAAGGGGGCATAACTATAAGATTCAGGGTGGGAGTGTGAGACGTTTTAGTTGCTGTGATATGAAGAGTCTAAAGTTCTGTTCCTTTTTCACAAACACACATTTATTTCATTCCAACAGCCTTTGCACAAAACCCTAACTGTACATCACCTGACAGAGGCCACCTGAAGGCCCTTTACATATCAGTGTCAATTAATGGATACTTAACATATAACATAAATGAGACAACTAATTGCAATGTCTCTTAACCCATTACTTAATAGTCTCCCCTTCCTTGGAGAAAAAAAAAATAATTAGGTGAAAACAAAATTTCAAGAAACTCAAAAACACACACATGATTTCCCCCCCTTTTTCTTTTTTTTTTGTTTGGACGAGAAAGAAAAAAAAAAACAGTCACAGAAACAAGCGCCCTTCATTAACAATATCCAAAAGTTTCTGTGAACTCGCCCCTCTTTTCGTAAAACAGTCTGACAGTTGATAGCTCCTGTCGACCCATTCAATTTTTGTTATTTCCCCTCTGTCCAACATTTGCTTCAAACTTGCGATGTCTATCCGTAACCTCTTTTCATTGACACTTTTTGTAGAGTGCACATTTTCCCACAGGGATTTATTGTCAATGTGACAGTCAATAGGTATATTACCCAAATCCCCTAATCCCAAAATTTCTGTCAATATCATACTTATATAAAAGGCCATATCCACCGCCTCTACAAGGCTTAATGTCTCAGCAGCCAAAGTGCTTTTTACCACTCTCCTTATTTTCTTTGTTTCCCACACAAGCGGGCAACATTTACCATTGTTCCCCAAAAGGAAAATTATAAAACCTCCTGCACTTGAAACCCCGTCACATAAATTTGCGCAAGATGCATCACTATAAATTATGAGTTTCAAGTGCCTAAGGTCACCTAAAACCGGGAACTTCAAAACACATTCCTGCATTTTTAGTTTGGCCAACGCTTTATTTGCTCTTATTATGGCTTCCACTTTGGGATCATTCATTTTTGTACTCAACTCTAAGACATCAAAACTCACGTCCGGCCTAGTCTGTCTACCTAGCTAGTTCAGTTGCCCAATTAAACTTTGCAGTTGCTCTTTTTCTATCTTTGAAACCATTGCATCTTTTTGTGAAACTTGGCCACGACTAATTGCTATTGGGCTGGTGCTTTCCAAATAAGATTGCTGACGTAAAGTTGCCCCGAACTTAGTGTGTCCAATTTCCAGTCCAATATATTTAAATGCACCGGAAGCCTGACTTCCAACCCTGAATTCTTTCGTCAAATCAGAGATTACAATAGCTTCAAAATCACTAGTCCCACCCCACAAAAAATCATCGACATGCATCATAAAAATGCCAGAAAGACTTCCTTTATAGTGCCAGTAAAATATTGCAGGATCTGCTTTCAACTGGCAACAGCCTAACTTTAACAAAACTGACCTTACCGAAAAATACCAAATGCTAGATGCATCATTTAATCCACATACACATTTGTTCAACTTCCAGAGTACCCCTTCTGTGTCAGCTGCTTCTTTAGGAGGACGGAGAAAAATGTCTCTCTGGAGCTGATGCCCCTGCAAAAAGGCAGCTTTAATATCTATAGATTTGCATTCCCATGCATTTGTGGCTAATAGAGCCAAGAAGATCTTTAAAATAACCTTTCCTGCTGTAGGTGAATCTACTCTTAAATCCTGATCTTCTAAGTTTTCTTCAAATCCCCTTGCCACAAGCCTGGCCTTTGCCTTATAAGTTCCATCCGGAAGAACCTTTTCCGTGCAAATCCATCTGTGGGATAGAGCTCTTTGTCCCCTATCCGGTACTTCCGTGTATACCCCAAATTCACTCCAGCTGTGCAATTCTTGCTGTTTAGCTTCTTTGATAACTTTTTCATCTAATTTATTTGAAGCCACCAAGATCTCACGTGCATGTGAGCTTCTACTCCTATTAGTATTCGCAGTCTTACTCATGTTCCGTGATCTTGATAAACTACGTCCCCTCTCCCGCCTGGTATCTTGTTCTGTACTGCTACTGCTTGATCTTTCCCTTCTGCTGTGGGATGTCCTTTCAATAGTTCTCGACCTTTTCCTGGGGACCTGTTCACTATCTGATGTACTATCTGAACTGGCACTGCGTTTCTGTGCCCTCCATTTTTGAACTTTGTTTTCCCAATCCATTGTCTTGACTCCTTCCCCTGAATGCTGTACATTCAACCAATGTTTATACTTTCCAGTGGCCTTCCCTGCTCGACTAATAACAGTTGCATCTTTCATTGACTAGACCCTTCAGGCAAGTGTGTCACTTTTGTACCAACTTTTGGCAGTTGCCCTTTCGGAAAAATGGCCTTTTCTAATTCATCAGAAATGTTGTGTTCCTCCACAGAAACCCTGTCTATATCAGTTAATTGGTCCTCATAGTTCTGTAACCCATGCGTACCAGATGACTCTGGTTCCTCGTCATGTCTGTCTGCTCTGTCTAAATTTGAAAATTTGTAATCTGTACCCATTATCCTTGATGAATGTACCCTAACAGTTTGATTACCATGTTGCAAAATAATTGTTTTGCCATCTATGCCTATGATCGTCCCTGGGCCTTTCCATTCATTAGAATTGTCTCTCTTATAGTATATTATAGAATTTTGCCAGTGGACCCATTCCTGTCCCTATCTATTTTTCCACGATTTGATCCAGAATTACTCTCTTTTCTTTACTTCTTACAATTGTTGATTGACTAAATCTGGTTGCTAAATCTACAAAATGCAAAATAAATATATTATTTGCTTTATCCCAGATCTTCAGGTCCATGGCCACAATGTCGTTAAAATCCCTGGCCAAAGGTAGATTTACTATCGGTCGTGCTGGTGTCCTTCTGTACTTCCTACAAACTTCTCAGCGGTCACTAACCTGTTCTATCAGTTTAGTATAGTCATCATCCCTTACCCCTGCATCCTTTAATACATTTTTCAGCCTCCGAGGTGACGGATGTGCAAATTGCCTATGCAGTTTTAATACTACAAGCTTTTTATCAGCTAAAGTCCCATTTTCAACTGTCATTAACACATCCTTACCCACTCTACTTGAAATATTATTTGTCAGTAATGGAATACAATAGTGTCCCAACTGTGTAAATTATAAGTCCACCGTCTTTCCAAAAACTGTTGCCTATCCTGTTCCATATCCAGTTTCATGTGTGCTTTCTTCATCGACGGTCTGCTCAGAAGCAAAGGTATCTCACTTGATACAACATCCGTGCTAATGAAATGATTCACTCCGGCAATATTGCAAGAGATCACCACTCTTTTCAGTGACTTCAGAGTATTATCATCCCCAAACCTGAAACTTGTGGAACTTTCAAATTCCTTAACCTTGTTACGATTTTCAGCATTCAAAGAGTCCAGGTAACATTTTAACCAGTCAATTCCACACACAGTAGATGTGCAGCCACTGTTCAATACAGCACAGTTGAAGGATTCTGCAACCAACACCCTCATTACCGGCGTAAAACTGCTTGTCAATAGGACAATGCCTTCTTCCTGGTCACTATCTTTTTCCTCCTCTGACTTCCGTGGCATGTGTCGATTCAAACACTCTATCATAACAAGTTGGACAGTTGAAAGCGTAATGGTATTGAGAGTCACATCGAAAACATCGATTTATCATGCCCGTGCATTTCTGGGGTTCATCTTCCTGTTGTAGGTTCTAACTGGGTTTCTGTCTTCATAATTTCCTTGTCTCGGTCTCCTTCTATAGTCTTGAGCCCTGTTCGTAGCCATACTATTTCGCCATCCTGTTAGTAGTGTATCTTCCATATTCTGCCTTATTGCAGGCTGACCTATTTGGGTCATCAGAGCCATCGGAATCGAATGTTTCCCCAGAAACTTTTGTAAAGCTTTTGTCATCTGTTCGAACAAGGTATCCTTATCAGTAAACTGAACTCCTGTCAAAACCAGGAGCCTATCCATGTTGCTCACTCTAGCACAGTCAAGTAATTTAAAGGCCAACACAGACTGTGGAAATTCCAGGTTGTGTTTCTGCAGCCTTTTATGCCAAATTCCACTATATAGTCTTCCATGGAGATATCCTCCATCTTCCGGAACTTATCAAAATCCGACCATGCTTCATACGCACTTAACAAGTCATCTTTCTTCTAAATATAATCCTTATAATGTAATAAAGTCTCCAGACCTTCTTCTGAGTCTAACTCTTCCAATTCCAGCTCAGAAAGCACTTTGTTTCAGATTTTACTGCCATATGGTAGAGAAAGAGCCAATGCCATACCTTGTTTTCTCTTTCCCAAAGCAGTTACCTTAGTCCACATAACTACTGCACTTCTCCATTGGTCGTACTTTCAGAAAATAAGGGAGGATAGTCATATCCAGCCATCTTTATCCTCGGTTCAGCCATATATCCCTTTTTTTTTTCTCACTCACTCCTTGGTTTGATCTGGAAAAGTTGTATCTTTCAACCCTTCACATTTACACAGCAACCATCCTCTGCTACCAATTGTTAGACGTTTTAGTGGCTGTGATATGAAGAGTCTAAAGTTCTGTTCCTTTTTCACAAACACACATTTATTTCATTCCAACAGCCTTTGCACAAAACTCTCACTATACATCACCTGACAGAGGCCACTTGAAGCCCCTTTACATATCAGTGTCAATTAATGGATACTTAACATAAATGAGACAACTAATTGCAATGTCTCTTAACCCATTACTTAACAGGGAGATATAGGAGGGATGTCCGAGGTAGATTCTTTACTCAGAGAGTGGTTAGGGTGTGGAATGGACTGCCTGCTGTGATAGTGGAGTCGGACACTTTAGGAACTTTCAAGCGGTTATTGGATAGGCACATGGAGCACACCAGAATGACAGGGCGTGGGATAGCTTGATCTTGGTTTCAGACAAGGCTCGGCACAACATCGAGGGCCGAAGGGCCTGTTCTGTGCTGTACGGTTCTATGTTCTCCGTTCTAAAGCAGCCTAAAGCTTCTTCTGCTCTGCCCCAGCAACAGGCCTCGATCAGCCCCAGCTCTCATGGATGTTGGGTCCCAAATGCACCAGTGTAACATTTCCATCTCCAAAGAAACCCTATTCAATAATAATAATCTTTGTTGTCACAAGTCGGCTCACATTAACACTGCAATGAAGTGACTGTGTGATGCACGATCAATGACCACTAAAGCGAGGCTGTAGTCCAACTGAAGGCTTTAATAAGCTCGATGTTTCCCCCAGCAGCTCAGGTACAGAAAGAAGGCTGCTGGGGCAGCACGGGCTCTTATACCCCGCCGAACAGGGCGGAGCTACCATGCAGCTTGACCAATAGGAAACATACAATATCTACCAATGGTGTTCCAGCATTACCAGGTACCATAATACCTCTATACAGACTACCACATTCACCCCCTGTTAAAAAAGAGTCTGGCGGGGGTGGTGGCTTGACATTACAACATGGTAACGTGGTAGAAATGATAGTTACGGAGGTACCGTAATACCTCCGTACAGCGTTTTGTATCTATTTACAGATTCATAATTAACTATACACTTTAAAATGAAGCAATCAGTCGATCGGGGGCCCTGGTCGTCCTCTGTGATCGTCGAAGCTTCGGCGGTGACTCCGGTGGAGGCTCGGGGGTCTGTGACTCCGGGAGCGTGGCCTCGATCTCTGTGGCAGCTTCAACACCCCTAGGCGGCGCTGGTAGGGAAAACGGTTGACCTGGGAAGGGAGCGTCTGCAGGGTGCGTCGGTGGGTGGGGGGGCCTAGACGGGGCCGGCGGAAGGGCCGACCCTCCTGTAAGGTGCACTGGTGGGAGGGAGGGTGGGACTGGTGGCTGGGGTGTGCGTGGGGATCCGGCGGGCACCAGGTCTCGTAGGGAGACCATATGTTGTCGGCCGTCGGGGTACGCCACAGGCGTGCTAGGGGTTAGCGTGGAGAAGATGGACCCTCTCGACCAACGGGTCCGACTTGTGCGCCCGCACGTGTTTTCGGAGCAGGATGGGTCCGGGAGCTGCCAGCCAGGTCGGGAGCGAGGTCCCAGAGGAGGACTTCCTGGGGAAGACAAGGAGGCGTTAATGAGGTGGCTGATTGGTGGCTGTACAAAGTAGTGACCGGATGGAGTGGAGGGCATCCGGGAGGACTTCTTCCCAGCGGGAGACTGGGAGGGTCCCGGACCGTAGGGCCAGTAGGACGGTCTTCCAGACCGTTCCGTTCTCCCTCTCTACCTGTCCGTTACCCCGGGGGTTGTAACTGGTCATCCTGCTCGAGGCGATGCCCTTGCTGAGCAGGAATTGACGCAGTTCATCGCTCATAAATATCGCTGTGTATGTAAACGGGGAACCCGAACAGTGCAAAGATGCTATGGGGGGCCTTGATGACGGTGGAGGCGGTCATGTCTGGGCAGGGGATAGCGAATGGGAACCGGGAGTACTCGTCAATCACGTTCAGGAAGTACGTGTTGCGGTCGGTGGAGGGGAGGGGGCCTTTGAAGTCCATGCTGAGGCGTTCAAAGGGACGGGAAGCCTTTATCAGGTGCGCTTTCTCTGGCCGGTAGAAGTGCGGTTTGCACTCCACGCAGATTTGGCAGTCCCTGGTGGCTGTCCTGACCTCCTCAAGGGGCTGGTTTAGCTCACAGGGCTAAATCGCTGGCTTTTAAAGCAGACCAAGGCAGGCCAGCAGCACGGTTCGATTCCCGTACCAGCCTCCCCGAACAGGCGCTGGAATGTGGTGACTCGGGGCTTTTCACAGTAACTTCATTTGAAGCCTACTTGTGACAATAAGCGATTTTCATTTCATTTAATTTTATTTCGATGGAGTAGGGCAGGTTGCGGGTCTTGATAAAGTGAAAAAAGCGAGTGACCCCCGGGTGGCAGAGGTCCTCATGGAGGGCTCGGAGGCGGTCCACTTGTGCGGTGGCACATGTGCCGCGGGACAGGGCGTCAGGAGGCTCGTTTAGCTTTCCGGGACGATACAAGATCTCGTAGTTGTAGGTGGAGAGTTCGATCCTCCACCGCAATATCTTGTCGTTTTTTTATCTTGCCCCGCTGTACATTATCGAACATGAAAGCAACCGACCGTTGGTCAGTGAGGAGAGTGAATCTCCTGCCGGCCAGATAATGCCTCCAATATCGCACAGCTTCTACTATGGCCTGGGCCTCCTTTTCGACTGAGGAGTGGCGGATTTCGGAAGCATGTAGGGTACGCGAGAAGAAGGCTACGGGTCTGCCCGCTTGGTTGAGGGTGGCCGCCAGAGCTACGTCAGACGCATCGCTCGCTGAAACTTGCGGGCAGCTGCAGTTTCTCCCCAACACCAGGAGCGCACGGTAGAATTCTTCCAGCGATTCCCCAGGGATTTTTCATCTCGTTGCTAACAGATGTCGGGCGTAGACCTGGTTTACCGGGCGAATATAATGTCCTTTTAGCAGCTCTGTTGCTGCATCAAAGTCTTCCGCGTCCTCGATGAGGGTGTAAATTTCCGGGCTCACCCTCGAGTGCAGGACTTGTAATTTCTGTTCTCCCGTGGGTGTGTTTTCGGCCGTTCCGAGATATCCTTTAAAACACGCCAGCCAGTGCTTGAAGGTTGCCGTTGAGTTCACCGTGTGGGGGCAGACACTCCGGCTTGATTCGGAGCTCCATCCTTTTAAATCTAGCTTATTAAACTGATGCACGATCAATGACCACTAAAGCGAGGTTGTAGTCCAACTGAAGGCTTTATTTAATATGCGAGATGTTTCCCCCAGCAGCTCAGGTACAGAAAGAAGGCTGCTGGGGCAGCACGGGCTCTTATACCCCGCCTTGCAGGGCGGAGCTACCATACAGCTTGACCAATAGGAAACATACAATATCTACCAATGGTGTTCCAGCATTACCAGGTACCGTAATACCTCTACGCAGACTACCACACTGTGAAAATCCCCTAGTCGCCACACTCCGGCGCCTGTTCGGGCACACAGTGGGAGAATTCGGAATGTCCAATTCACCTAACAGCGCGTCTTTCGGGACTTGTGGGAGGAAACCCGGAGGAAACCCACGCAGACACAGGGAGAACGTGCAGACTCCGCACAGACAGTGACCCAAGCCGGGAATCGAACCCGGGACCCTGGCACTGTGAAGCAGTGCTAACCACTGGGCCACCATGTGGCTTGATTGTGCCGATCAGTTTAAACCAGTATACAGGGTGGCTGGACATTGGATGGAGACTTAATTCCCAAACTTAATTCACGCAGTGCAACGACAGCCAGCAGCGAGAGATAATTTAATGCGTTCAGTCAGGGCTGAATTTGAATTTGCGTCTCCGAGGTCAAAGGCCAGTGCACATCAGCATCATATCTTAATGGATAAATGCAGTGAGCAAATCAAGCCTCGCTGCAAACGAAAGACCACTGATATTTTAAATGTAAAAAGAAAACAGTATTTTCCTTCCACCGCTGTCATTCTCACAAGCTTTGCTCTCTGCTGTAAGTGGCAATTTTGTGAAGAATTAGATCACGATTAGTCATGACATCTCTGAGCTAAGTCAATGGTGTGCCCATTCCCCCTCTTCCTTTCCATATACAATGATGGTTGGGCTAACAAAACATTAACTTGTGCCTTTCTCTCCCTGTAACCTCCTTTCCACATATTCAGACGTACAAATACACACAATGCCATGCAGTGACATGCATGCACACACATGCATGTAGAAAGACAGACACTACAATACAATTACACGCACATACATGTACACAGGCAAAAACACACACATGCAAATCCCACCACTTTATAAATCATGAGACAAACTCAAAATCAAGAGGTTTGGCATAAAAATGCCATGTTTCTATTTGTTTTCAACACAAACCAATTTACATTGTAGTGGTTGGTTTAGCACAGTGGGCTAAACAGCTGGCATGTAATGCAGAACAAGGCCAGCAGCGCGGGTTCAATTCCCGTACCCGCCTCCCCGAACAGGCGCCCGAATGTGGCGACTAGGGGCTTTTCACAGTAACTTCATTGAAGCCTACTTGTGACAAGAAGCAATTATTACTATGACATTGACAGATGGTTTTAAACCTCAGGCATGATTTTGTGGACTGCTGGGTTTCCTAACCAACCCCCTAGCTAAACGGTTGACTGCAAACCTGCCCCTGCTCCAAGGGGTTGCCCCACAGCCATTAAATGCTCGAATTGGTTCAGGGTGAGAGTACGGCCAATGTCCGGGGAGGAATTCCTGCCTCTGGGAGCTGTGGCAACTCACTGGTCCCAGCAATGCCACGAGAGCCGGACAATGTCCAGTCCCCAGTGACTTTTGTCACTGAAGCTGGCTGAAGAGTTAAATTGGGGGGAGCCCTTGGTGGAGGAGGCCACTTTGAAGGGAGGTGGTCAGGGGGTGGTGTGACCAGGGTGGAATGAGAAAGTCCAGGGAGAGGGGATTCCTCCAAAGGGGGGTGGTAAAGGAGGAGCTCCGAGCTCCCCCGCCCCACATCCATCTTTCCCGCCAGTATCCTGGGGAGCTGGTCTGCCTGACACCTCCTTATCATGTATAATATCTATCCATGGGATGTGGGCATCGCCAGCATTTATTGCCCATCCCTGAGGGCAGTTAAGAGTCAGCCACATTGCTGTGGGTCTGGAGTCACATGTAGGCCAGACCAGGCAAAGTCGACAGATTTCCTTCCCGAAAGGACATTAGTGAACCAGATGTTTTTTTTACGACAATCGACAATGAATTCATGGTCACCTTTAGATTTTTATTGAAACCAAGTTTCACCATCTGCCCAAGTGGGACTCGAACCTGGGTCCCCAGAGCATTATCCTGAATCTCTGGATTACTAGTCTAGCGGCAATACCACTACATCGCCACCTCCCTCCCAAATGGCAGTGGAGTCAAGAGAAGGTGGCCATGGCCTCATGGCTAATTTTACTCTCCACACCCGCCTGCCAGGGTGCAATTATAGTGGACCAATAGCCATCCTAAATGCAACCAGCTGCCAGACTAGGGCTTGAACCTTTGTTCTCCCTGGTGTACTGGGACATTGGGGTTCACTTATCTACCTGCAGTGACTATATCATGACGAAACCAGCAGCCGTATGACCAACATGGATTTAATTACTCACCAGAAGATACTGCCCCTTCTTAATAATGCCCTCCTTCGGGCAGATGGATCCCACTGTCCGACCACTCAACCGAAAAATAAGCAGCGGAGAGATCAGTGAGAGTGAGGCAAATTCCTGTTAAGTATCAGCCGTTGTTGAATGATCTGCTTGTTATTCAAGGCTTTGGAGTACACAGCCCCAATTCTCTTAAAATGTGTTATCTTTGTCGAGTGGAAGATTATAATCTCACACATGGATACTGCTTGCAACTGCAGAGTTAGGAGTTGTCCATTTTGAGTTTCATTCCTTATCTCCTCTGTACATTTGGGAATTTTAAAATATTTTTCTCTGACAGGTATATTACCTGCATTAACTTCTTGTGATAGATGCATCGTGCGAGGAAAGGCGAAGGAAATTACACCACGGGAATATAGGAAATAATGCTTTGCGACAGTAATGGGTGTTCATTCAACTGAATCCCAGAAGCTGTCAGAAAGGGATTTCAAATCAGTTTCTGGGGCTTTTAAATCTGGATAAGTACTGATTCTAATATTTCCCATTTATATTTCTTTATATTTCCATTTTAAGAACAAACAAGAACAAAGAAATGTACAGCACAGAAACAGGCCCTTCGGCCCTCCAAGCCTGCGCCGAACATGCTGCCCGTCTAAACTAAAATCTTCTACACTTCCTGGGACCGTATCCCTCTATTCCCATCCTATTCATGTATTTGTCAAGATGCCCCTTAAACGTCACTATCGTCCCTGCTTCCACCACCCCCTCCGGCAGCGAGTTCCAGGCACCCACTAACCTCTGTGTAAAAAAACTTGCCTCGCACATCTACTCTAAACCTTGCCCCTCGCACCGTAAACCTATGCCCCCTAGTAATTGACCCCTCTACCCTCAGAAAAAGTCTCTGACTATCCACTCTGTCTGTGCCCCTAATAATTTTGTAGACCTCTATCAGGTCGCCCCTTAATCTCCGTTGTTCCAGTGAGAACAAACTGAGTTTATTCAACCTCTCCTCATAGCTAATGCCCTCCATACCAGGCAACATCCTGGTAAATCTCTTCTGCACCCTCTCTAAAGCCTCCACATCCTTCTGGTAGTGTGGCGACCAGAATTGAACACTGTACTCCAAGTGTGGCCTAACTAAGGTTCTATACAGCTGCAACATGACTTGCCAATTTTGATACTCAATGCCCCGGTCAATGAAGGCAAGCATGCCGTATGCCTTCTTGACTACCTTCTCCACCTGTGTTGCCCCTTTCAGTGACCTGTGGACCTGTACACCTAGATCTCTCTGACTGTCAATACTCTTGAGGGATCTACCATTCACTGGATAATACTCCTGAGGGTTCTACCATTTAACTCCAATTGTTCTTTCAGTTTAAAAACCGTACCACTGTTAGTTTGTTAAGAAGAGGAAATAGGAGGCATTTTGGAGTATTAATTATCTTTTATCTATCTTTAAATCCAATTTCTCAGGAGTAGGTTCGGGAACTAGTCTTAGAGTTTGTTTAACCTATTACATTTGATTCATAATCCCACATTCATCAGATCTCCTTGACTAGGGAGATGATGAGGAGGGGGTGGGGGTAGAAATAATGCAGGGCTCCTGCTCCTGGCTACTGTCCAGTGAGGCTTTCTGCAAAGTGCACATGGATAGATGACAGTTAAGGATCAGGCTAGGCACTGATTCTTTCCCACATGGTTAATAGGGCAGTAATCCCCCCCCCCCCCCGGTCTCCAGGAAAACAAATAGAGAAATCAAAGCTCAATATGGAAATAAAACTCACATTCACAATCAAATTAGTAAGAAGTCTTACAACACCAGGTTAAAGTCCAACAGGTTTATTTGGAATCACGAGCTTTCGGAGCGCAGCTCCTTCATCAGGTGAGTGAAGAGGTAGGTTACACAAACACAGTTTATACAGACAAAGCCAATGATGCAAGATCATACCTGACCTTCTGTGTATTTCCGACATTTTCTGTTTCGATTTCAGATTTCCAGCATCTGCAGGATTTTACTTTTATTTCCTGAAAACATTCAAAGATAGAACAAAGAACAAAGAACAAAACAGTCTATTCAGCCTCTTCGCGTGGCTAACACCCTCCAGACCAGGTTAGGTGGATTGGCCATGCTAAATTGTTCTTAGTATCCAAGGATGTGCAGGTTAGGTGGGGTCACGGGGTTATGGGGATAGGGTGGGGGAGTGGGCCGAGGTAGAGTGCTCTTTCAGAGGATCAGTGCAGACTTTTGATGGGCTGAATGGCCTCCTTCTGCACTGTAGGAATTCTGATTCTATTCTCTGCAAATACTCCCTGTTCATTCTCCATACAAAAGGCAGCATTTGGCAATTCAGACGTGAATGATGTGTGTCCCTCACATTATCTGTTGGATGCAAATGACATCTAACGACACTGTCAAAACAAGGTAAATATTTTCTATTGTTTGAACACTGAAATAAAGCTTTAATTGAATATTCATTGCATGAAATGAGGGCAGTGTTTGACAAAAGTAGAGGGAAATGATTCGGAGCAGGCTGACGATACTGAACAGTGAATGCTGCAAAACGCTCGGTTTTATGATGAAAAGCTTCTCATTTGCAGTCGATGGCTGCAGTCCAAGAGGTCTCCAAAGCTGCATCCGCTCCATCAGCCACTGCTCTGACAAACAAAGCTTTGTTCTCTAATTTAGCACCAAATAAACAATGCAAATTGGCAAAGAAATAATGTACACAGCCTCGCTCACCCTCGGTTTTCACCCCTCCTTTCCATGGAAGCTCTTAGCCTTGCTGGAGTGCATTTCCACGGATACCATAGATCATAGAATCTCTGCAGTGCAGAAGGAGGCCATTTGGCCCATCGACTCCGCTCCTGCCCTCTGAAAGAGCACACTAGCTATCCTATCCCTGTGGAGTCCGCATATCCTCCCCGTGTGTGTGTGGGTTTCCTCCGGGTGCTCCGGTTTCCTCCCGCAGTCCAAAGATGTGCAGGTTAGGTGGATTGGCCATGATAAATTGCCCTTGGTGTCCAAAATTGCCCTTAGTGTTGGGTGGGGTTACTGGGTTATGGGGATAGGGTGGAGGTGTGGACCTTGGGTAGGATGCTCTTTCCAAGAGCCGGTGCAGACTCGATGGGCCGAATGGCCTCCTTCTGCACTGTGAATTCTATGAATCTTTGGACTGTGGGAGGAAACCGGAACACTCGGAGCAAACCCACGCAGACACGGGGAGAACATGCAGACGCCACACAGACAGTCACTCAAGGCTGGAATTGAACCCGGGTCTCTGGCGCTGTGAACAACCTTGTGTTCCTCGTCCAACTGACTAGCCTTCACACTTGTCTTGCGCTGTTTAATATAGAAGGGGTATTTGACCATGGGAGCCATCATAATCCAGATCTACCTTACAGTGCATCAAACGGTTGGATGCTTGACGGCCATCCAGAATGCCAAGGGGTGAAGCACTTACGACGTCCATCACGCGATCCTGTTGGCATTGATTGCAAACGTTTTGTTAACCAGCCAGTCTCCTGACAGTGGACTTGTCCAACTGTGTGAGGGGAGTTGGCCACAAAGAAAAAAGAGAGGGCAACTTCCTGCTTGCCGAATATTGACAGGAGACGCTAATCAATTGGGATGGATGCTGCCGCCTTTTGAGAGCAAAGATGTTTCCCACTTTGACTTTTTTTCTCTTGTGTGGAGATGCTGTTCTACAGGAATGAGTGGCTCTCCGCCAGCCTCATCCAAGCAGCCTTATTTAAGTGAGTGATGTTGGTGGGTTATGTGACCTCGGGAGAGCTATTGTTATACACACCTCTTTTATACCTACACATCCGCTTCCACTTGGCATCAGCGAGATTGAGACTGACAATTTGATCCCTGACACATGCTTCCCATTCTGACTCATAGCTGCCCATTTATGAACAAAGAACAAAGATAAGTACAGCACAGGAACAGGCCCTTCGGCCCTCCAAGCCCGTGCCGACCATGCTGCCCATCTAAACTAAAATCTTCTATACTTCCGGGGTCCATATCCCTCTATTCCCATCCTATTCATGTATTTGTCAAGATGCACCTTAAATGTCACTATCGTCCCTGCTTCCACCACCTCCTCCGGCAGCGAGTTCCAGGCACCCACTACCCTCTGTGTAAAAAACTTGCCTCGTACATCTACTCTAAACCTTGCCCCTCGCACCTTAAATCTATGCCCCCGAGTAATTGACCCCTCTACCCTGGATGAGGAAAGGAGTCACAATAATATAATAATAATCTTTATTGTCACAAGTAGGCTTACATTAACACTGCAATGAAGTTACTGTGAAAAGCCCCTAGTCGCCACACTCCGGCACCTGTTCGGGTCACAGAGGGAGAATTCAGAATGTCCAATTCACCTAACAGCACGTCTTTCGGGACTTTTGGGAGTAAACCGGAGCACCCGGAGGAAACCCACGCAGACACGGGGAGAACGTGCAGACTCCGCACAGACAGTGACCCAAGTCGGGAATCGAACCCGGGATCCTGGCACTGTGAAGCAGCAGTGCTAACCACTAGATTTTAAAGCAAACAGGTCTGAGCCAGGCCACCCCAATCCCGATGGGGACGCCCCGAGTCCAAGGACTTGGCACCAAGATGTTCCCCGCTCCTCCCCCTAGCCCGGGCAGCCACCCTCCAGCATGCCCGACAGTGTTTGAGAGTTTCTTTAGCCTCCTGTTCCGCCCAACAGCCATGGTGCCAATGCCCCGCTTGTAAATACTTGCACCAATTCGCGCCCGCGAGACTTCCGCCTAAGAGGGGCGGAGCACCGTGGAGGGGAGGAGCATGAAGTATCTGACCCGCAAATGATATTTAAATCCATGCAAATGACGGTTTTGAAACCGCCGGCGCAGGGCGCAAACTTTGATAACGCCGCCAGCGATTGGAGCACGGCAACGGAAACGGCGGCGGTCGCAAATCGTGATTTTTTACATTGCGCGAGGTTCTCCACCCGATCGTGATTCCCACTGCCGGCAGCGGGAAGCGGAGAATTCACATCCCATGGCACTATTGGAAGAAAAATGTGGAGTTAGCCCCAGTGTCGTGAGAAATATTCATTCCGCAACCAACATCATTGAAAAACAGATGATCTGATCGTTCTCACATTGTGAGAGTTTGCTGTGTATATTTTGGCTGACATATTTCCTAGATTATAACAGTGACCTCACTTCAAATAGCGCTTTGTTGGCTGAAAGCGTTTTGGAACATCCTGTTATTCACAATTGGTGTATAAATCACATTCAGAGAGTCTCTGGGCAGTAAAGTCCTGTGTCTCGGTGCAATCTAGGCGGAATCAAATTTAACAGCAATAGTTTCAAACACTTTCTGTTGCATAATCTTGGTCGAATATTTAACTTTACCAAGAAATCTAATGTTCAAATCTCAGGGTTTCTATAAACTGCAGATGAACAGAGTCAATTTGTAAATCTTCTTGTGACAGTCCGTTCAAATCTCTCTTTCAGCAACTCAATTTGAAGAATAATCTTTATTCGTGTCACAAGTAGGCACGGTAGCACAGTGGTTAGCACAGTTGCTTCACAGCGCATGGGTCCCAGGTTTGATTCCCGGCTTAGGTCACTGGCTGTGCGGAGTCTGCACATCCTCCCCGTGTCTGCGTGGGTTTCCTCCGGGTGCTCCGGTTTCCTCCCACAGTCCAAAAATGTGCAGGTTAGGTGGATTGGCCATGATAAATTACCCTGAGTGTCCAAAAAGGTTACGTGGGGTTGCTGGGTATCGGGGATAGGGTGGAGGTGTGGGCTTGGTTAGGGTGTTCTTTCCAAGTGCTGGTGCAGACTTGATGGGCCGAATGGCCTCCTTCAGCACTGTAAATTCTATGATTCTATGATTAACACTGCAATGAAGTTACTGTGAAAATCCCCCAGTCGCCACAGTCCGGCGCCTTTTCGGGTACACAGAGGGAGAATTCAGAATGCCCAATTCACCCAACAGCACGTCTTTCGGGACTTGTGGGAGGAAACCGGAGCACCCGGAGGAAACCCACGCAGACACGGGGAGAACGTGCAGACTCCGCACAGACAGTGACCCAAGCCGGGAATCGAACCTGGGACCCTGGCACCCTGGCACTGTGAAGCAACAGTGCTAACCACTAGAGCCGGGAATCAAAAGGCCTAACATACGATGAACGTCTGAGGACCTTGGGATTATATTCATTGGAGTTTAGGAGGTTGAGGGGAGATCTAATAGAAACTTACAAGATAATGAATGGCTTAGATAGGGTGGATGTAGGGAAGTTGTTTCCATTAGCAGGGGAGACTAGGACCCGGGGGCACAGCCTTAGAATAAAAGGGAGTCGCTTTAGAACAGAGATGAGGAGAAATTTCTTCAGCCAGAGAGTGGTGGGTCTGTGGAATTCATTGCCACAGAGGGCGGTGGAGGCCGGGACGTTGAGTGTCTTTAAGACAGAAGTTGATAAATTCTTGATTTCTCAAGGAATTAAGGGCTATGGAGAGGGAGCGGGTAAATGGAGTTGAAATCAGCCATGATTGAATGGTGGAGTGGACTCGATGGGCCGAATGGCCTTACTTCCACTCCTATGTCTTATGGTCTTATGGACCCAGGAGTGGTAGAAACCACTTAACAGAAGCCTTACATAAAATCCGGTGACTAATTCACAGCTCTGCGCATGGCCTCATGTTCTGCAAATGAACACCAGGTGCACTTAGTTCAGCTTTTATGAGCCAAAAGACTAGGTGGCACCGTGGAATAGACACAGACTCTGTCGAGGGGAAGGGCTCCCCTGGCATAACTACCAGCATGTACCAGTCAAGGACTTCCCTCATTGATCACCCTACAGTTCCTGGAGCCACGGGGAAGTTCATCAATGTCGTATCCATGGGCAAGGATTGTGGGGTGGGGGCCACTGGGTGCAAATCAGTGGCACGTCTCGCCGGCTGCTGGTTTTGGGGTGGGAGGTGATGTTCAGGATTATTTCTTGCAAAGCATTTAATTGTTATGAGCCCCCCCCCCCAAAGACCCCCTTTGAGAGGGGGATGCTTTGAAACCATTTTACAATTATGCTTGCCTGTCCCTTTCTGCCGCATTTCCAGCTAGGAACTCCAGGTGGGACCATCGGAGCTGCTGGACGAGAAAAGACCATCTAGTTTGCCTCCTTCCAACTTGATGCAATAACGGAGCTATTGACTATTCACCAACAACAACTTATATTTATATCGTGCCTTTCACATAATAAAGCACCCGACACGCCTCACGGGAGCATTAACAAACCAAGCTGGAGATGGAGATAACGGGACAGGTGACCAAAGATTTTGAGCGCGATCGACCGGCCGTGTCGCACCCGAACCGAAAGATAGCGGGGCACAACTGGTAGATGCTGGGAGATCGTGGGATCTAACCCCTTTGCCCTGGAGATCCCTTGGAGAAATCGGGTGAGCGCCATCCAATGCTGGTCTCCACAAATGGGCACTGGTGGGGCACTCCAGGGAACCGGAGCCCCCCAGGTGCTTGCCCTTTGGGCATTGTGGCACCATGGCACTGCTGATGTCATAGAATTTACAGTGCAGAAGGAGGCCATTCGGCCCATCGAGTCTGCACCGGCTCTTGGATAGAGCCCCCTACCCAAGGTCCACACCGCCACCCCATCCCCATAACCCAGTAACCCCACCCAACACTAAGGGCAATTTTGGACACTCAGGGCAATTGATCATGGCCAATCCGCCTAACCTGCACATCTTTGGACTGTGGGAGGAAACCGGAGCACCCGGAGGAAACCCACGCACACACGGGGAGGATGTGCAGACTCCGCACAGACAGTGACCCAAGCCGGGAATCGAACCTGGGACCCTGGAGCTGTGAAGCAATTGTACTGTCCACAATGCTACCGTGCTGCCCTCCGGGTGCTCCGGTTTCCTCCCACAGTCGAAAGATGTGCAGGTTTGCTGGATTAGCCATGATAAATTGCCCCCTTCATGTGCAAAAGCTCTTTCCAAGGGCCGGCGCACACCCAATGGGCTGAATGGCCTCCTTCTGCACTGTAAATTCTATGATTCTATGCTTCTATCCCTCTGCAAAGACATTTCGATGCATAAGGGGCCCGAGATAAATGTAAGCTGTCGAACATGCGGTGGTTATTAAGTTGTGAAATATTCTTTGCATAAATTAACACTGCCAAGAACAACAAGTAATTGGAAAGATAACTGAACTCGCATGCTCGTGCTTGCATTGGATGGTACAGAATGTAACCCTGTGTGATGCCTCGATCAAAACAACAAAATATGACTGGCAGAAGATTGCCAGCATGTGCTGTGCACCAGTGTCCCTGGCTGCAGGCTCCCAAAATAAACAGTGAATCCATCCAGCTTGTGAGGAATTTGATCACAGCAAGAAAGCTTTTAGTCTCTGTCAATAGCTCTTCAACATCCAGAAAGTGGATAGCTTTTAAGAGAGAATTCATTATTGCACAAATGGGTTCATACAGAGCTATTAACTCCTTCAGTAATGCTTGTCGCTGACGAGACGTCTGCCATTTGAATCTGGCTGAACATTTAAGCAGGTTGTGGATTACATTGGGATTTTCCGATAAACGTCAAAGAATGTAGCCTTTTGCAAATCTGTGCGTTTATTTAGCTGCTTGGCCTTATGACCAGAAACATTTGTTAACTCATGTCATATAAAGCTAGAATTTAGATTGCTAAAGTCCCTTTGGGCACTGTCACATTTCTTATGCAATGGCCACTCGCATTTTCCATGGGGGCCAGAAACCCCTGACTGATATTTCTTCCCCTCCTATCTCGTCAATGGCCGAGGCTAAAGACTCTATCAATCACGGATGGTCGGGCGGCATGGTAGCATAGTGGTTGGCACTGTTGCTTCACAGCTCCAGGGTCCCAGGTTCGACTCCCGCTTGGGTCACTGTCTGTGCGGAGTCTGCACGTTCTCCCCGTGTCTGCGTGGGTTTCCTCCGGGTGCTCCGGTTTCCTCCCACAAGCCCCGAAAGACGTGCTGTTAGGTGAATTGGACATTCTGAATTCTCCCTCTGTGACCCGAACAGGTGCCGGAATGTGGTGACGAGGGGATTTTCACAGTAACTTCATTGCAGTGTTAATGTAAGCCTACTTGTGACAATAAAGATTATTATTAGTTCTTGTGTTCCACATCAGTATGAGACAATGAGATCTGTTAATGCACCCCAAGGAAGAAGTGGGCTTCATTCGTGTGAGCCCAGCTAAGGGGGTGGGGATGAATATGGCCAATAAATAATGACCTTGCCAGTGACACCCACATCTCATGAATGAATTGAAAAGAGAGAGCCCTGGAAGGGAAGCTTGAAGGGCAGTCGCCATTTTGGTTACCTACTCACGAATGTGCAGGGAGTATAGGGAGGGTTAAAGGTGTTGCTGCCTGTGCAGCTCACAGCACACAGCCTCAAAACGCCATTGTGGTTCTGGTAGTCTTCCCCTGTAAGTTTGGTAGTAGACCAGCAGAGCATAAAGAGAAACAGCTGAAACTTAGTGGGAAACCAAAAGTACACCCACAGAGTTTCAAGCCCACAGTCTGTGGTGATATGTATATAGTTAGACATACGACCTCCGACCAGCAGGTGGGGACAGAGATCCACCATGTGACTCCACAGATCCGGCAGTTGGTAGTAAGTCGTATTAGAGGACAGTCGCATTAGAAGTAGCTCCAGGGGAATTGACTTATTCGTTACCGTTTGTATTATAGTTTGTTAGTTATCTTTCCACGTGTTCACTTTGTTAAGAAATTATCTGACTAGTCAAAGAACTAAATGTTCTGTGTGCATCTTTACCGCCACACAGAACATACACAGGAGCTGGGAAAGAGACCCAGAGAGTGAGAGCTCTGTCCTTCGAAAGGGACTAAGATGAATGGTTTGTCATTTTTTTATGAGGAACATTAGCAAATAAGTTAAAATCGACTCTAAATATTACTCTGCCCCTTCACTGCTTATGTGTGAATTAAAAAAAAAAAAATCCAATTAAGGGGCAATTTAGCGTGGCCAATCCACCTACCCTGCTCATCTTTGGGTTGTGGGGGTGAAACCCACGCAAACACGGGGAGAATGTGCAAACTCCACACGGACAGTGAGCCGGGGCCGAGATTCGAACCCAGGTCCTCAGTGCCGTGAGGCAGCAGTGCTAACCCACTGCGCCACCGTGCTGCCCCTGTTTATTTATGAATTAAGTCAACTTGTAGATTTATAATTGACCTCCTTTCAGGAGAGAATTCATCAATCAGCATTATGTAACATATAAGAAACATGTGGGGCTGCACGGCGGCGCAGTGGTTAGCACTGCTGTCTCACGGCGCCGAGGTCCCAGGTTCGATCCCGGCGCTGGGTCACTGTCCGTGTGGAGTTTGCACATTCCCCCCGTGTCTGCGTGGGTTTCGCCCCCACAGCCCAAAGATGTGCAGTGTAGGTGGATTGGCCGCGCTAAATTGCTCTTTAATTGGAGAAAATGAATTGGGTACTCTAAATTATTATTTTTTAAAAAATAAATAAATAAAAGAAACATGTGGGGGGCCACATGCAAAATTACAGTATCCAATTCACACAATGTTGGATTTCTCAGTTTTGACCTCCAGACCGATCTGTTAGATATCAGCCAGCAATGGCACATTCCTGACCATAGGAGTCACTAGGCCCACTTACAGGAGTGGCTGGCAATGCTTTTAATTTGAGAGAAAGTTAATCCAGTTCAACCCCGAACAAATCATCACTTCAGCACCCTCAGTGAACCATCAGGAGGAGCACTCTTGTACATTTCAATCATGTGTTAACAGTGATCCAATTCACACAAGAAAAGTTGAACTGTGCAGTAAATGAGGATGGATTTTTGGCAGCCTGAGAAGGGGGCATTAGAAGGCCAGAGGCAAAAGGATTGACATGGAAATGTACAACATGAACTGAAAATCATGCAGTGACCTACCTGTCAATGTAGGTCTCCCCCAGAGGGTAAAAGACGGTCAAATCATCACAGGAAAAACAAAGACCTCGGAATGATGAATAGAAAGTCAACTGTGGGCAGGCTCAGAAAATTCAAAAAAGGTTTGAACAAAAAACAGAACTACTCACAGCGCCAGGGTCCTGGGTTCGATTCCTGGCTTGGGTCACTGTCTGTGCGGAGTCTGCACGTTCTCCCCGTGTCTGCGTGGGTTTCCTCCGGGCGCTCCGGTTTCCTCCCACAAGTCCCGAAAGACGTGCTGTTGGGTGAATTGGACATTCTGAATTCTCCCTCTGTGACCCGAACAGGCTCCGGAATGTGGCGACGAGGAGATTTTCACAGTAACTTCATTGCAGTGTTAATGTAAGCCTACTTGTAACAATAATAAAGATTATGATTATTAAGTGTGGGATGTGCCCAAAGCTGCAAATTTTCAGCTGGCTGCAATGGAGCTCTCAGGCCAAGTTTACTTTGGCATATAAATTCCACTTTCAACTGGCCTCATGGAGCAGCTTCACACTTACTTCCTTTCTTTTCCTGGCCAAATACCACCTGATGTGTTTCAAGTACCAAACTGTGCTTGATCATAGCTTCTATGATGCACCTTGGGAGGTTTTTACCACGTTAAAGTCTCTGCATAAATGTGCGTTTTTCTTGATGTACCTCATACCGCCGATGAAAAGGCAAAACAGGTTGTTTTGGATCAAAGTCAGTTCGGGAATAAGAATGAGGAAGATGGTTCGCCTGCCAAGATGTGGATCAGCTTAGGCTCAGATTTAAAATATCCCAGTTCTCCACCTGAGATTTTTGTTCCCTCCACACAGCCAATGAATTAAAATCCAGGATGCTTTTGTGACAAAAATAAAATCTTCATTCAGTGAGCTGTCTGTACACCTTGAATACAAATGTGCCGTAACGTCTGAGCTCCCCAGCATCGGATTTGGGAGGGGACACCAAAGATGTGCTGGGGAATCCCTCTTGGGTCTTCACAGGTAATCATTTGAAAGGCAATTGGAAAACATCTTCTGGACAATTGCCCTGTGCTCTGAACCGTCTGAAAATATGATTTAAATCGCGAACATTAGACGGTCCTGACAGAATTACTTAAACCAATAGTTACTCAGAAAACATTTGAAGAATTAGAAACTCTTCTAGCTTCTGGGTGACGAACCAATCTGCCCATGGGATTCCCGCCACAACCCCTGACCCCTCAGGAGATTATGGTGTTCTGGTCTTTTTAATAAGATCACCTCTCATTCTTGCAAATTCTAGTGGACATAGGCCCAACCTGTCCAGCTGTTTCTTAGAAGATAATCCCTTCTTCAGAGGAATCAGTTGAGTGGACCTTCTCTGAACTTCTTCCAATGCAATTACCTTCTTCCTCAATAAGAAGTCTTACAACACCAGGTTAAAGTCCAACAGGTTTGTTTCGATGTCACTAGCTTTCGGAGCGCTGCTCCTTCATTCACCTGAGGAAGGAGCAGCGCTCCGAAAGCTAGTGTTTGAAACAAACCTGTTGGACTTTAACCTGGTGTTGTGAGACTTCTTACTGTGCTCACCCCAGTCCAACGCCGGCATCTCCACATCACTCCTTCCTCAAGTAAGGAGACCAAAATTGTAGGTAGTGATGTGATCTCACCAATGCTCGATACAACTGTAGAAAATCTTCCCTGCTTTTATATTTCATTCCCCTTGGCAATTAACAGCACTTCATTTATCCTCCGAATCACTTGCTGTACCTGAAAACTAACCTTTTGTGATTCATGCACCAGGACACCCAGATCCCTCTGTACCTCAGAGTTCTGCAATCTCTCTCCATTTATAAAATACGCTGCTTTTGTATTCTTCCTGTCAAAGTGGACAAGTTCCCATTTTCCCACATTATACTCCATCTGCCAATAGTTTACCCACTCACTTAACCTATCTAAATCTCTTTGTAAACCCTCAATGCCCTCTTCACAATTAACTTTCCAACCTATGTTTGTGTCATCAGCAAAGGTAGCAACCATACATTCGTTCCTTCATCCAAATCATTGATATAGATTGTAAATAGTTGAGGCCCCATCATTGATCCTTGTGACACTCCACTGGTTACAGCTTGTTAACCTGAAAACAACCAATTTATGCTTACTCTCTGCTTCCTGTTAGCTAACCAATCCTCTATCCATGCTAATATGTTACCCCTGATGTGTTGGGTAGTCTGGATCTGTGGAGACTGCGTTTACCTTAGCAGTAACATAGACAGGCTACCAACACTTGTAATAGTACAACTCTATTTTATTTAACTAAGAGCTGTTAAACATACTTGCACTGTGGGTCGACACTATGTTAGATTGACTGAAGACCTATGCCTAACCTGACCAGCCTATACTGCTAGCACATGGTGGATGTTTATGCTACTGACTGCGGGCTCTGTCTGTCTCAGAGGCTGCATCCCGAATGAGTGGGAAAACTAGTGCCCTCTGTCTTTATAGTGACCGTTCCTAACTGGTGATTGGCTGCTGTGTTGTGTGTGTTGATTGGTCTTGCAGTGTGTCAGTCAGAGTGTCTCTCTGCACCATCATATACTGATGTGTAAATTATTATGACATCCTCCCCTTTTCTAAAAAAAAATGTGTGTTTGTGGCAATAAATAATGTAGTGTGCAAATGTTCCTAACTATGTGTGGCACATGCGAGCACATTTACAGGGCTATGTACAGAAACTCTAAGATATTTACATTGGAAGGTGTCTAGTGGGATGGACAGTATGTAACACAAAATATAACTAGAACAACAGTATGTACAAACCAGTGAGTTAATCAAACAGGGTAACGAAACAATCAGTTCATGAATTCAAAGAGTCCATGAATTCAGGCAGTTCATAAATTCAGTCTCTGAGGTGGGTGACGAATTCTGGTTGACCGCCTCAAGGGTGGGTCAGGGGCCGCCTGTTCTGGAATGGGCGGGACTGTGTCAGACTCAGAGGGTGGCAGAGCGAAAGGGAGATCTGCAAAGTCCGTGACGGGTTCGTCGTGACGGCGGGGCAGGTCATGATGATCTGGTGGCGAGCGAGGAAGGAGTTGTAGTGCTCGCCTATTTCGGCGAAGAAGAGAGCAGTCTTGTAGACAAACCAAAAATGACCTGGGGGCCACTTGTCTGAGCACCACAGCGGTGGCGGACCAACCACCATCGGGAAGTTGGACACGGACCTCGTCATCAGGAGCCAGAGCAGGGAGATCTGTGGCGCGGGCGTCGTACGCCGATTTGTGTTGGGCCCGAGACAACGGCATTCGGCGAAGGACCGGAAGGTTGTCCAAGTCCAAGACATGAATGGCCGGCACCGTCGTCCGCAGCGTGCGATTCATCAACAATTGAGCCAGTGATAGGCCGGTGGACAATGGAGCTGATCTGTAAGCAAGCAGGGCGAGGTAAAAATCGGATCCTGCATCGGCCGCCTTGCACAGGAGTCGTTTGACAATATGCACCCCCTTTTCAGCTTTGCCATTGGATTGGGGGTAATGGGGACTGGACGTGACATGTGTGAAGTTGTATCGTTTGGCAAAATTGGACCACTCCTGACTGGCAGAACACGGGCCATTGTCGGACATGACCGTGAGCGGGATGCCATGCCGAGCGAAGGTTTCCTTGCACGCCCGAATGACCGCAGTTGAGGGGAGGTCGTGTAGCCTAACTACCTCCGGGTAGTTTGAGAAATAGTCCACTATGAGGATGTAGTCCCGGCCAAGTGCATGGAACAGGTCGATGCCCACTTTGGTCCAGGGGGACGTGACCAACTCATGGGGTTGCAAGGTCTCCCTTGGCTGAGGAGGCTGGAAACACTGGCATGTTGGGCAGTACAGAATGGCGTTGGCAATGTCCTCGTTGATTCCAGGCCAGTACACTGCCTCACGGGCCCGTCGGCGGCATTTCTCCACTCCCAGGTGGCCCTCATGGAGCTGCTCAATGACGAGGTTCCGCATGCTGTGCGGAATGACGATCCTGTCCAGCTTTAGTAGAATTCCATCCACCACCGCCAGGTCATCTTTAATGTTATAGAATTGAGGGCATTGGCCCTTGAGCCACCCGTCTGTCAGGTGGCGCATGACACGTTGGAGCAGGGGATCGTTGGCCGTCTCACGACGAATATGGATGAGTCGTTCGTCCGTGGCGGGGAGATTGGATGTGGCGAATGCCACCTGAGCATCAATTTGGCACACGAAGCCCGCTGGGTCGCAGGGTGTGGTGACAGATCGGGAGAGTGCATCGGCGGCGATGAGCTCCTTACCCGGGGTGTAGACGAGTTCGAAGTCGTACCACCTGAGTTTAAGGAGAATGCGCTGCAGGCGCGGCGTCATGTCGTTAAGGTCTTTTTGAATGATATCGACCAATGGCCCGTGGTCTGTCTCGACTGTGAACTTTGGGAGTCCATAGACATAATCATGGAATTTGACGACTCCGGTAAGAAGGCCCAGACACTCTTTTTCAATTTGCGCATAGTGCTGTTCGGTGGGCGTCATTGCACGTGACGCGTATGCGACAGGAGCCCATGAGGAGGCGTCGTCCCGTTGAAGGAGCACTGCTCCAATGCCGGACTGACTGGCATCCGTGGAGATCTTTGTTTCTTTGGCCGGATCGAAAAATGCCAACATCGGGGCCTTGGTCAGCTTCGCCCTGAGTTCCCGCCGTTCTTGTTCGTGGGCAGGGAGCCATTGGAACTCGATCGTCTTCTTAACCAGGTTCCTGAGAGCTGTGGTGTGGGAGGCGAGGTTAGGGTGATGATGGCGTTCAGCTGTGTCCGAACGTCAGCGTCCTGAGATGCGGAAGCGTCAGCGGGTGACAGGGAGTGAACCCTTTGGACAAGGTTTAGAAGTTTGCACGCCTGAGCACCAAGCAGGGAGGCTTTAGTGGATCCCACTATTCCGAATGGCAGGTTAGCCTTTAATGACCGGTGCGACACTTCAAACTGGCAAGAGCCACTGGCAGCAATGGCATTACCATTATAGTCCAGAAGCTGGCAGGCGGATGGCAGGATGGTAGGCTTGACTTGGAGGCTTTCGAGGTCAGACCGCGTAATGAGGTTGGCTGAAGCGCCGGTGTCCAGGCGGAATCGGATGCGGGATTGGTGCACCGTGAGGGTGACACACCACTCGTCGTCCAGATCAATGCTGAATATTGGGAGAGACTTGGCTTTTGTCTTCTGGAGCATCTTGTGTTTGGTGATGATGCCCACCCGAAATGGTGCTTTAGGGTCCTCGGTGTCAAGGTCCGGAATCAAGTCGGAGTCGGAATCGGTGACCGGTGGCTAGATGGTTCGGACATCCCTGCGTGGCTGGTTGGAGCGACGAGAGGTAGTATGTTGAGCAGACCTGCATAGGGCTGCATAGTGACCAAGCTTGCCACATTGGAGACAGCGTCAGGATTTTGCAGGACATTGCCGCTTTAAGTGGACGGAGCCACAGTTGCCGCACGTCGTGACTGACGTCAGAACGTTCGGTACGCCACCGCGCATGCTTGGTGCGGTCGTACATAGTGCGCGCCTGCGCAGTGCGGTCTTCGGCCTCGCCGTTCCCTCGGTCAGTGCGCGCATGCGCGGGAGCCCGCGTAAAGCGCGCGAAATGGCCGCCCTTGTCCAGGCTTAGGCCCTGGATTTGTGTAATGGCTTGCAGCCGCTCTGCCTCGTGGGGACCTTGCCGTGCCGTTTCAGCCGCTTGAATGTGCGAGTATCGGTTAGTGGCGTGTTCATGCAGAACGCAGGTCTCGATGGCTATCGCAAGAGTGAGCTGTTTGCTGTTTAGCACAGGGCTAAATTGCTGACTTTGAAAGCAGACCAAGGCAGGCCAGCAGCACGGTTCAATTCCCGTATCAGCCTCCCCGAGCAGGCGCCGGAATGTGGCGACTAGGAGCTTTTCACAGTAATTTCATTTGAAGCCTACTTGTGACAATAAGCGATTTTCATTTCATTTAACCTTGAGAGCTGCTGGCGTAGGGGGTCCGATTGCACACTGAAAACGCTCTGGTCACGGATCATCGAGTCGGAGGTGGAGCCGTAATTACAGGACTGCACGAGGATGCGAAGGTGGGTGAGGAAAGATTGAAAAGGTTCATCCTTACCCTGCAGACACTGTTGAAAGACATAGCACTCAAAACTTTCATTTACCTCGATGTCACAGTGACTGTCGAATTTGAGCAGGACTGTCTTGAACTTGGACTTGTCTTCACCTTCAGCGAAAGTGAGAGAGTTGAAGATATGGATGGCGTGGTCCCCGGCCGTGGAAAGGAAGAGAGCAATCTTCCTGGTGTCTGAGGCAGCTTCCAGGTCTGTAGCTTCGAGGTTTAGCTGGAATCGTTGTTTAAAGATTTTCCAGTTCGCACCGAGGTTGCCGGTGATGCAGAGTGGCGGGGGAGGGCGGACGCTGTCCATACTACCGGATGGCTGATTGCTGGTCGAAGGCAGATCACTTGAAGGTAGGTCCATTAAACGCTAACATCACATACTGGTACCATGATGTGTTGGGCACTCTGGATCTGTGGAGACTGCGTTTACCTTAGCAGTAATATAGACAGGCTACCAACACTTGTAATAGTACAACTCTATTTTATTTAACTAAGAGCTGTTAAACATACTTGCACTGTGGGTCGACACTATGTTAGATTGGCTGAAGACCTATGCCTAACCTGACCAGCCTATACTGCTAGCACATGGTGGCTGCTTGTGCTACTGACTGCGGGCTCTGTCTGTCTCAGAGGCTGCACCCCGAATGAGCGGGAAAACTAGTGCCCTCTGTCTTTATAGTGACCGTGCCCTAACTGGTGATTGGCTGCTGTGTTGTGTGTGTTGATTGGTATTGCAGTGTGTCAGTCAGTGTGTGCCTCTGCACCATCATATACTGATGTGTATATTATGACAACCCCCTACACCATTAACTCTGATTTTGTGTAATTTGATCACCTTTGATGCGGCATCATATCAAACGTTTTTGGAAATCCAAGTGCACCACATCTGCAGGTTCCCCTTTACCTATGTTACTTGTTACTTCCTCTAATAATTCTAATAAATTCGTCAAGCACAATTTCCCTTTCACAAAACCATGTTGGCGCTGCCTAATTGCTTTAAGATTTTCCAAGTGCCTTGCTGTAATCTCCATAATAATAGATTCCAGCATTTTACCTGTGACAACTGTTAGGCTAACTGGCATGTAGTTTCCTGAGTCTGTCTCCTTCCTTTCCCGAAGAGAGGAGGTACATTTGCTATCTTTCAATCTGATGAGAGTCGGGGATGAAGTGCAACAAGTCCTGGTGACTTGTCAGCCTTTAGTTCTAATAGTTTTCTCAGCAACATTTCCCTGGTGTATGTGATTGTTTTAAGTTCCTCCCTCCCTCACACCTCTTGATATACAAGAATTTCTGGGATGTTATTTTGTGTCTGCCACACAAATATCTGTTCAATGCTTTCGCCATTTCTTTATTTCCCATTATTAATTCCCCAAACTTACTCTCTAGAGGACCAATGTTCACTTTAGTTACTCTTTTGTTTCTTAAATAATTGTAGAAACTCTTCCTACTGCTTTTATACTTCTAGCTAACTTCCTCTCATACTCTAATTTCTCCTTCCTTATTTATTTTTGTGTCAATGTACTCTCCAGTAAACAAACTCCCGTGATCAAGGTTAATTATTATATTTGGGCGATTCTAATCGAAACATGGCAGAGGATGAAGACATGGGTGGCACGGTAGCACAGTGGTTAACACTGTTGCTTCACAGCGCCAGGTTTCCAGGTTCGATTCCCGGCTTGGGTCACTGTCTGTGCGGAGTCTGCACGTTCTCCCCGTGTCTGCGTGGGTTTCCTCCGGGTGCTCCGGTTTCCTCCCACAAGTCCCGAAAGACGTGCTTGTTGGGTGAATTGGACATTCTGAATTCTCCCTCAGTGTACCCGAACAGGCGCATGAATTTGGCGACTAGGGGCTTTTCACAGGAACTTAATTGCAGTGTTAATGTAAGCCTACTTGTGACAATAATAATTATACAGATTAAAGCCTCTGCTTAAGAAAAGCGGCACTTTTAAATATGTACATTTGTTAGGGGGCGCAGGGTGGAAAGCCTTAACTGCAGCAGCCTTCTCCTTCCTTTTTAAGCAATTAAGCAAACTACACGGAATGGCTAGCTTTTCAGAAGTCGGAGCGGAAGACGAAGGTCACTGTTGGTACAAAGTAAGTCCTTGGAGAGGACAATGTGTGTGCATCGTTCTGTAATTCAGCTCTTCTCTGAGCAGCACTTGACAAGCAGTTTGTGAATTATTTACTGCAGGAATTACAGTGATCCCACAGATATTGTGCTGCATACGATTCAGAGCACGAGAAACGCTATAAAGAGGACCAAGGCTGACAAATTTAGAAGCTAGTTTTTGAGACAAACAAATTATTCGCTCACCAGGAATCGGCAGCGAATATTCTCATGGAAGGAAATAAATAGCTTTGTAATTCTTTTTGTCTGGTGTCTGAGATTGAACCTGTAATTTTGTTACTCCACTGCTATCCAGCATTGTGTTTAATTACAAACTGCCTTCCAGACTGCGGCGTTCAATCACCGTGATACAGTACCAGTGTGAAGTAAAGAAAAAAAGAAATCTGAAATAAAAAGCCAAAAGAGCTGGAAATATTCAGCAGGTCTGGCAGCCTCTGTGGAGACAGAAAGATACTGGGTGACATCTTCTGGCTGTTCACACC
The DNA here is from genome assembly GCF_047496885.1 of Scyliorhinus torazame. Lineage (NCBI taxonomy): Eukaryota > Metazoa > Chordata > Chondrichthyes > Carcharhiniformes > Scyliorhinidae > Scyliorhinus > Scyliorhinus torazame. Next base: position 21,564,744 of record NC_092738.1, on the reverse strand, counting down.
AGCGGGATCTTCCAGTCCCAATGACAGGCCGCCTCCAGCCGCTGAGGAACAGGCCACAAGGGCGCGCGGAAAATCCGCCCCCCCAACATTCCTCTTTGTAATTATTTCTATTTTCTATTTAAAATTTTTCTTTTGTTTAATTTAGAGTACCCAATTATTTTTTTTCCAATTAAGGGGCAATTTAGCGTGCCCAATCCATCTCCCCTGCACATCTTTGGGTTGTGGGGGGGGGGGAAACCCACGCAGACACGGGGAGAATGTGCAAACTCCCCACGGACAGTGACCCGGGGCCGGGATCGAACCTGGGACCTCAGCGCCGTTGATAACAGTGCTAACCACTGCACCACCGTGCTGCCCTCATCCTTGTCATTAACCCATGCATTATTTCAACCAATTCTGTTTTTTCTAACTTATAAAAAGAGAGAACTTACACTTGTATAAAGCTACTCACGGGATTTGGATCTCCTGAAGTGATTTACAGCCAAGGAAATACTTTTGAAGTGTAATCACTGTTGTAATGTAGGAAGAGCTGCACCCAATTTGCACGCAGCAAGCTCCTATCAACAGCAATGTGATAATCATAGATTATCATAGAATTTTCAGTGCAGAAGGAGGCCATTCGGCCCATCGAGTCTGCACCGGCTCTTGGAAAGAGCACCCTACCCAAGGTCAACACCTCCACCCTATCCCCATAACCCAGTAACCCCACCCTAAGGGCAATTTTGGACACTAAGGGCAATTTATCATGGTCAATCCACCTAACCTGCATATCTTTGGACTGCGGGAGGAAACCGGAGCACCCGGAGGAAACCCACGCACACACGGGGAGGATGTGCAGACTCCGCACAGACAGGGACCCAAGCCGGAATCGAACCTGGGACCCTGGAGCTGTGAAGCAATTGTGCTATCCACAATGCTACCGTGCTGCCCTAATGATCAGATAATCTTTTTTTGTGACGTTGGCTGAGGGGGTAAATATTGACCAGGACACCAGAGAGATTTTGCCTGCTGTTCTTTGAGGTAACGTCATGCAATTTTTAATATTGATTTGAGAGGGGATAGATAGAGCCTGCTAAACGTTTCATCTGAAAGACAGAACCTCCAACAGTGCAGCACTCCCTCGGCACTGCAGTTGAGTGTCAGCCTACATCATGCACTCAAACCTTAAACTCATGACCTTGTAACTCTGAGGCGACATTGCTATCACTGAGTCAAGGCTGACGCCTAAAGGTGAATGAAATAAATTTGGAATGTACAAGGACTGATTTCTTCACTGATAAACATTTCGAATGATCTTCTTGTTAGTACAATGGAGGCAGACACCTCTGATTCATTCAAGAGACAGTTAGATCACTGACCAGGGAGGGCTATGGTTGTTTTTCTTGTACGGATTAGTTAAACGGAGCTGAACGACTTCCGTCATCTGCCATCAGCTAAAGACCTTCTCATGATAACAATCATAAACTGAGCTTCCAAAGGTGTTCACTGTGCAGACAATATATTTGTGTTGCTGAAACCCCATTTTGCTGCTTACGTTTGTATCAATCAGAATGAAAATTTTGCATGCTTTGATTGGGCTCGTTCCCTCCATGAAAGACGTCTTTTAATTTGCTTACACAAGGGATTGTCAAATACATTATTGTTGAAAAACAGTTGCCCCAATGCTCACTCACGCTGATGAAGAATTTACTCCTCACATGCAGAAAACAAGCGTGGCATCCACTTTTTGAGAATATTATCAAGCAATCACAGCCAACATTTGCTTCCTAGTCAAAATAATAGGAAGCCAGAAGTCGGGCACAGCAGGAATTAAATGAAGTAATTCCACCCGAAATCTCTCCACCTCTCTCTCTTTGTTCTTTAACAAGGCATTCAGCCTCTGATCTCCAGGTAAGCGTTCTCCAAGGCGGCCTTCAGGACCCGCGACAACGCAGAATCGCCGAGCAGAAACTTATAGCCAGGTTCCGCACACATGAGTGCGGCCTCAACCGGGACCTGGGATTCATGTCGCATTACATTCACCCCCCACCATCTGGCCTGCGAAATCCGACCAACTGTCCTGGCTTGGTACAATTCACACCTCTTTAACCTGGGGTTACCCCATCTCTGGATCTGTAAAGATTTAATCACCTGCTAATGCTCGCATTCCAAGCATTGTTTGGCATCTTTGACTTTGTCTATATATGTGTTTCTGGAACATACCTCTTCATTCACCTGAGGAAGGAGCAGCGCTCCGAAAGCTAGTGTTTGAAACAAACCTGTTGGACTTTAACCTGGTGTTGTAAGACTTCTTACTGTGCTCACCCCAGTCCAATGCCGGCATCTCCACATCTTTGTTCTTTAAAACCTATCTCTCTGACAAAGCCTTTGGTCATCTTCCTTAATACACCTACCTTTGGCTTGGAATGTCAAACTTTGTTTGATAATCCTTCCCCTGAGGCACTCTAGGATATTTTACTGTGGTAAAAGTGCTCTATATAAATGCAAGTTGTTGTTGTCAGTTGTATGATTTGGGTCTGGATTTTGGCTCCCGAACCGAGTACACGGAGTTGAGGAATTTCCTGGCTCGCTGAACCCACCTCGGGAAAAAGTGCCTCAAATAATGTGATCTTTGTTCCTGATGGGCAGGTGCATCCTGGAGTACACGATGGGCGATGCGGTAGCACAGTGGGTAGCATATTGCTTCACAGCGCCAGGGTCCCGGGTTCGATTCCTGGCCTTAGGTCACTGTCAGTGTGGAGTCTGCACGTTCTCCCCAAGTCTGTGTGGGTTTCCTCCTTTGTTTAAGAAGGGTAGCAAGGAGAATCCAGGAAACTACAGGCCGGTGAGCCTTACGTCAGTGGTAGGGAAATGACTGGAGAGAATTCTTCAAGACAGGATCTTCTCCCATTTGGAAGCAAATGGACGTATTAGCGAGAGGCAGCACGGTTTTGTGAAGGGGAGGTCGTGTCTCACTAACTTGAGAGAGTTTTTCGAGGAGGTCACAAAGATGATTGATGCAGGTAGGGAAGTGGATGTTGTCTATATGGACTTCAGTAAGACCTTTGACAAGGTCCCTCATGGCAGACTGGTACAAAAGGTGAAGTCACACGGGATCAGAGGTGAGCTGGCAAGGTGGATACAGAACTGGCTAGGTCATAGAAGGCAGACAGTAGCAATGGAAGGGTGCTTTTCTGATTGGAGGGCTGTGACTAGTGGTGTTCCACAGGGATCAGTGCTGGGACCTTTGCTGTTCATAGTATATATAAATGATTTGGAGGAAAATGTAACTGGTCTGATTAGTAAGTTTGCGGATGACACAAAGGTTGGTGGAATTGCGGATAGCGATGAGGACTGTCAGAGGATACAGCAGGATTTAGATTGTTTGGAGACTTGGGTGGAGAGATGGCAGATGGAGTTTAATCCGGACAAATGTAAGGTAATGCATTTTGGAAGGTCTGATACAGGTAGGGAATATACAGTGAATGGTAGAACCCTCAAGAGTATTGACAGTCAGAGAGATCTAGGTGTACAGGTCAACAGGTCACTGAAAGGGGCAACACATGTGGAGAAGGTAGTCAAGAAGGCATACGGCATGCTTGCCTTCATTGGCCGGGGCATTGAGTACAAAAATTGGCAAGTCATGTTGCAGCTGTATAGAACCTTAGTTAGGCCACACTTGGAGTATAGTGTTCAATTCTGGTCGCCACACTACCAGAAGGATGTGGAGGCTTTAGAGAGTGTGCAGAAGAGATTTACCAGGATGTTGCCTGGTATGGAGGACATTAGCTATGAGGAGAGGTTGAATAAACTCGGTTTGTTCTCACTGGAACGAAGGAGGTTGAGGGGCGACCTGATAGAGGTCTATAAAATTATGAGGGGCATAGAAAAAGTGGACAGTAAGAGACTTTTTCCCAGGGTAGAGGGGTCAATTACTAGGGGGCATAGGTTTAAGGTGAGAGGGGTAAGGTTTAGAGTAGATGTACGAGGCAAGTTTTTTACACAGAGGGTAGTGGGGGCCTGGAACTCGCTACCGGAGGAGGTGGTGGAAGCTGGGACGATAGTGACATTTAAGGGGCATCTTGACAAATACATGAATAGGATGGGAATAGAGGAACACGGACCCAGGAAGTGTAGAAGATTGTAGTTTAGTCGGGCAGCATGGTCGGCGCAGGCTTGGAGGGCAGAAGGGCCTGTTCCTGTGCTGTACTTTTCTTTGTTCTTTGTTCTTTGTCTGGGTGTTCCCACAGTCCAAAGATGTGCAGTTTAGGTGGATTAGCCATGCTAAATTGCCCTTTAGTGTCCAAAAAAGGTTAGGTGGAGTTACTGGGTTACGGGGATAGGGTGGAGGTGTGGGCTTAAGTAGGATGCTCTTTCCAAGGGCTTGTGCAGACTCGATGGGCCAAATGGCCTCCTTCCGCACTGTAAATTCTATGAATCTATGAATCCTCATGCCCCAATCATGCCAACCGATGCCTTCAATGCTCCCCACACACTCCTCATGCCTTGTCCATGTGGACTGATGTCACCTCATGTGCCCACTGACCCCCCTATGCTGCCACCCTTTCCCTTATGCCCACCATGCCAACTCACCCAATATTTGCTATAGGCAGACCTCAGGAGCCATGGTGAGATTAAACAACGTTCTTAAGTATCTATTGATGAATTCTTTATTTCAAAAAAAGCACTCTTATTGATAAAAAATACCCATTGACAAAATTCAACTTCTTTTAATCCTCATACAAACAACCATTTGTATTCACAGTCCCACTTCAAGGAATTTATAACTACTTGGAGCTCTCAATCAAACTTTGAACTGACAGGCACCCTAATATGCTAATGGTAGTTTGTGAAATTAGTCACTAAGCACTAATCCTATAATGGCAGCCCTCAATCTTCTGTGAACAAGCAGAGTGAAATGGCAAGCAGTTTTTTTTAACACTCCAGACAGAGGGCAGGAAATTTAAATCCCTTGACAGTTCCCCTGGCATTTCTGTTAACAGTTCTCTTGACAGTTCCAGTGAGTTTATGCACTTTAAATGCACATTCATGTTTACCTTTTACAATCCCAAAGGGCACCTTACATCTCTGAAAGGCACTCTGACCTCTACCACCAGTGTCCCAGGAGCATATCCAAAAGGGAACCTTAGCTCTCCAAATCGGTAACCCTAATTTTCCAAAGAACACCGGCCCAGCTTTAGGTGTTCTCCTACCGGATCTAAAGCTTTGGGCATCGCACTAGTCAAAATCAGAGCTGAATTCTCCGCTTTGCAATGCCGGCAGCGTGAATTGCAATCGGACGGAGAATCAAGCGCAATGTAAAAATCACGATTTGCGCCCGCCGCCGATTCCGTCGCCGTTCTCCAATCCCTCGCTGGCAGCGTTATCAAAGATGTGGAGATGCCGGCGTTGGACTGGGGTGAGCACAGTACGAAGTCTTACAACACCAGGTTAAAGTCCAACAGGTTTGTTTCAATGTCACTAGCTTTCGGAGCGCTGCTCCTTCCTCAGGTGAATCTGAGGAAGGAACTGCGCTCCGAAAGCTAGTGACATCGAAACAAACCTGTTGGACTTTAACCTGGTGTTGTAAGACTTCTTACAGCGTTATCAAAGATTGTGCCCCACGCTCGCGGGTCATTGCAAAACCGTCATTTGCATGGATTTAAATATCATTAGCGGGTCAGACACTTCATGCTCCACCCCTCCACGATGCTCCGCCCCTCTTAGGTGGAAGTCTTGCGGGCGCAAATTGGTGCAAGTATTTACAAGCGGGGCCTGGGCGCCATGGCTACGGAGGGGGAGCGGGAGGCTTAAGAAACTCTCAAAAAGCCTGAAAGATTGTTGGACTTGCTGGAGGGTAGCTGTCCGAGGTGTCAAGTCCTTGGACTCAGGGACCTGGATTCTCCGCCCGCCGCGCCACCTTTCTGCCCCGACCCGCCGGCGGGATTCTCCGTTACGCCAGCCGGTCAATGGGGTTTCCCATTGTGGGGCAGCCCCACACCATCGGGAAACCCCCGGGCGCCGGCAAAATGGAGCATCCCGCCGGTGGAGAATCCTGCTGAGGGTGTCCCCCACGGGATTGGGGTGGCCTGGTGAGGTGTTGGGTGCTCTGGATCCATGGAACACAGACAGGCCACCAACACTTATAATAGTGCAACACTATTTTATTAAGTTAGAAACTGTTGAACATACTTTCGCTGTGGGTTAACACGATGTTGGATTAAACTAAAGACCTATGCCTATCCGAACCAGTCTATGCACTCAGCACATGGTGAGGATCTGTGATGTAAGCTGTAAGCTCTGTCCTTCTGAGAGGCTGCATCCCGAATGAGCGGGAAAACTGATGCCCCCTGTCTTTATAGTGAGTGTGCTCTAACTGGTGATTGGCTGCGGTGTTGTGTGTGTTGATTGGTCTTGCTGTGTGTCCATCAGTGTGTGTGTCTGCACCATGATATATTGGTGTATATTATGACACCTGGCTCAGACCCCATTGCTGCAGTCTGTGGATTTAAACCCACCCCTTTGGTGCTACTGACAGGTTCCTGGCCGCTCACACTGCTGACTGCTCACTGTGTCCTGTGAATGCTCAGAGAGCCTCTGATGATGTGGGAGCCCACCCAGGTCTCCCGTCTGGACTCCCTCATTCCCCAGCTGTATCATCAAGGGGATGGGCGTGGCCAAGCTCAATCAGAGGCCCACCAGGTGTTTGACACGCCTCAGAAGCATTGCCCCATTGCAGAGGAAGTAGGGGATCATAGAATCAAAGTGCCGTTGAATAGCGGGGTGTGTCTCAGTGCTGTAGCCATCAAGAAATACCCCGCTAAAAGCGCCCGACAGCGGATATTGTTTTAAGTCCGCTGAATCTCCACCTTAGTCTCCCAAACAGAGAATTCTAGCCCAGGTCTGAGTATGGCAGCTACATTTTAGAAGGCGCAGTTGCCTCCGTGAACCATGGATGTGCAGGTTAGAACCTGCCCCCATTCCACCCCCTCCCTCCCCCCAGCAAAAGTGACAGTGGCTGGTTTGGGAGTGGACTTTCCTTCTTTGTGCCAGTGCATCGATTTTTGCGAAGACGGAGAACCCTTCCATATGAAAATCCAGGCCCAGGATCTGTCAGAAATGGGGGTTGGACGGGGTTTGATGTTTTCACTGCCATAGCCTTCCAAGAATTACTGTCAGGTTTCAGACACAAAAGGGGGAATTTTATGGAATCCACAAAAGTAGGAAGTATGGAGTGGAGGCTGACTTAATTAGACGGCCAACAATTCCGACCAACATTGTTTCTTCCACGATAAAGGAAATCCCCAGCAACCCTCAATGTGTGTTAATGATGAGGCGTACCAGGTGCATTTAGCTCTGTGACTGAGCTGGCCTCAATATATAATAATGATTCACACACGGATAAGGTGAAGCCAAGGTCATGTGAAACATATGCAAGAGAAATTTATCTTTGAAAACCGCCCGTGGCACCTTTGTGCTCCCAGTAAGTCTTATGTTAATGGCAATGGAGTTGGGCAGGAAAGTTTTGGCCGTGACGCACAGCCTCCCTGTTTGACCAGGGGGCTCTTTTCTAGCCCACTCATGGCTGCAGCATCGTCAGCTGACAGCAGACTTCACCACTGAAAAGCTACACCCACCGTTGAATCGCCCCTTCAAATATAAATTGGTTATGCCGTCCATAATGGCACGCTGTTAACCAAATGCCCCCACCCCAAAGAATGGTCAATTTTGCATCACACAACAGGGCTAATAGAACCATGAATGTGCAAGAGCTTTGTTAAGAAAGACAGTTGTACGCGAAAATAAGTTGGCTGTATACCTTTTTATTGCTGAATCGGAATATTTTGTTTAAATACTGCGGCGGAAGAAAAGTCAATGCCTAATTTGGAAGATGTCACGTTAGAGGTAGGTCAAAGGAATCTCCGTATTCCCTTCGAATGCTCTCAATTCTTCAGAACTTCCGAAGCCGGGAGAAAACGCATTTTTAGCAGTTAACGAACATTCAAGTTTCAAAAGACATCGGGGACTGGAAAAGGTTAATTTGCTCTCCTTCGTTTCAGTAATGTGTGCTAGTTGCAAGGCACCTGCTGCATATTTCTATTTCCTTGTTGCCGCGCTCCATGAGGATGCCAATGCAGTGTGACCCATCAAAACATGGCTGTCACTTGCATCTCTTAACTGGTGTACAACTGACATTTCTTGTCTGGTACCTTGCACACTCATGACTCTGATTACTCCTCTTCTTCCTGTCATTTATTTTGAAACCTTTATTGCCTTCTGGGCCTGGTTTCGAGCCCATCCCAAAAGGTAGAAGGCCAGTGGACGAACCCACTATGCTTTTCTGATTGGAGGGCTGTGACCAGTGGTGTTCCGCAGGGATCAGTGCTGGGACCTTTGCTGTTCGTAGTATATATAAATGATTTGGAGGAAAATGTAACTGGTCTGATTAGTAAGTTTGCAGACGACAGGTTGGTGGAATTGCGGATAGCGATGAGGACTGTCAGAGGATACAGCAGGATTTAGATCATTTGGAGACTTGGGCGGAGAGATGGCAGATGGAGTTTAATCCGGACAAATGTGAGGCAATGCATTTTGGAAGGACTAATCCAGGTAGGGAATATACAGTGAATGGTAGAACCCTCAAGAGTATTGACAGTCAGAGAGATCTAGGTGTACAGGTCCACAGGTCGCTGAAAGGGGCAACACAGGTGGAGAAGGTAGTCAAGAATGCATACGGCATGCTTGCCTTTATTGGCCAGGGCATTGAGTATAAGAATTGGCAAGTCATGTTGCAGCTGTACAGAACCTTAGTTAGGCCACACTTGGAGTATAGTGTTCAATTCTGGTCGCCACACTACCAGAAGGATGTGGAGGCTTTAGAGAGGGTGCAGAAGAGATTTACCAGAATGTTGCCTGGTATGGTGGGCATTAGCTATGAGGAGCGGTTGAATAAACTCGGTCTGTTCTCACTGGAACGACGGAGGTTGAGGGGCGACCTGATAGCGGTCTACAAAATTATGAGGGGCATAGACAGAGTGGATAGTCAGAGGCTTTTTCCCAGGGTAGAGGGGTCAATTACTAGGGGGCATAGATTTAAGGTGCGAGGGGCAAGGTTTAGAGGAGATGTACGAGGCAAGTTTTTTACACAGAGGGTAGTGGGTGCCTGGAACTCGCTGCCGGAGGAGGTGGTGGAAGCAGGGACGATAGTGACATTTAAGGGGCATCTTGACAAATACATGAATAGGATGGGAATAGAGGGATATGGACCCCGGAAGTGTAGAAGATTTTAGTTTAGACGGGCAGCATGGTCGGCACAGGCTTGGAGGGCCGAAGGGCCTGTTCCTGTGCTGTACATTTCTTTGTTCTTTGTTCTTTGAGACTCCACCCTTGCATTGTCATCGACAGGAATGAGCCCAAATTAGTCGAATGATCCACTCATTTTATTATAGTTGTTCCTACAATTAAACCACACTTTATGGTAAAACAGTCAATGGCCTAGTTTAGAGCTAAGGAGATTACAAAGCTCACACAGATGCAATTAGATTCAAGACCAACAATGGGAAGGTGATCCACGCAAACACTGCAGTATTGATTTTAGCATTTCTGTTGATCGATCAGAAGTGCAGCTTTCCAATGAAGCATTTAAGTGGCTTCTTCATGAAGCCTACTCAATGATGACACATAATTTAATTATAGAATTCATCACTGTATCTCTTCATAACTTTATCTTATTGTGTGCATGATTGATGGGTTCAGCAACTGACAGTTGTAGCTCAGACCGTTCAAATCTAATTAGAATTCAGCAACACTGGAAGGGCATTTTGTACACAAATCGGTCAGTGTAATTGAAGAGCGAGCGTACAGCCAGTTATGATTCAGTTCTGCTGGTGCTACTTTAGTAATCAGATAGAATTCAGAAAATTATTTCTAAAAATGCCAGCCCGAGTGAAATCTCCAATTTCCACAGTCCTATTATCTGTAGTCCCAATTATCCACCTGAACTTTCACAAAGCTTTGTGTGAGGCGCTGTCTCATGTCACAGCTCCTTTGCTTGGTGAATAAAACGGCATATTTATTTCACCATCTGGATTACCATCATCCTCGGCCCTGTTCGGCAAGCTATTGTTGAACCAAATGTTCAAGGCCCAGCTTTGCAGCCTCTCCAACAGTTCCCACCGGAATACTGTGGGTTCAAACCCCACTCGAGAGACTTCGGCACAAAGATCTGGGAATGTGACACTGGGAGTTGCCATCTTTCAAGTGTAGATGTTAAACAATGGCGCCATCCGCTCTGTCAGGTGGGGATAGAAGATCCTGAGGCACTGTTCTCAGGATCTTCTTCCTGATGTCTTAGACAATGGTAATCCCCCAATCAGCATCATCAAAACAGAATACTGGTCATTGCTGTTAAGGGAATCTTGTGTGTGCAAATGGCCCACTATATTTCCTGCACTACAACAATAACTACACTTCAAAAGTATTGAGTCGGCTACAAAACACTTTAGGATGCCCTGTCGCCATGAAAGGCGCGAGAAATGCAAGTTTTTTTTCTTCCTCTAATCATTGAATCATTGGACTTTACAGCACCATTCAGTCCATCTTTACACTGGGCGACCAGTAGCCATCCAGCCTAATCCCACTTTCCAGCTCTTGGTCCATAGCCTTTTTGGTTACCTCACTGAAAATGCCCACCCAAGTACTTTTAAATGTTCTGGAGGGTTTCGGCCTCTACCCTTTCAGGCACCGAGTTCCAGATTCCCATCGCCTTCTTGGTGAAAAGTGTGGTGATATGCCTGGAAGTAATATTTTAGATGGCTGGTGGTGCAACCTCCAACCAGCAGGAGGCGGTGCAGACCCACCAGGCGGTCTCGAGACAGGGGTCATGTGACAAGGCACTCAGATATAAGTGTGGACACATCCGGTGATCGGCAGATGGTTATAAGATGTACAAGAGGACAGTCGTGCCTAGGGGTAGTTCCAGGGGAGTACAAAGAAACTCCATGATAACTTGCTCTGTAACAAATCGCTACCTGACCACTTGTGATTCAATAAGGATCCTGGTTTGGACAAGTCACAAGTCGTTTGGTAGATTCCTTGCCTGGCATCGAACACCGAACACAACAAGAAGAATTCTCCTCAATCTCCTGCAAACCTCCTACCTCTTACCCAAAATCTATGCCTCCAGGATAATGCTCCCTGGATAATGATCCAGTGGATAATGATCCACTCTAAAATGGGAATCAGTGGAACTTCTGGAATCAGATAATACTGACTCTGAAATACGCAGACATGAAATAATCTGTGGAATTGAGAGGCCATCATGGCTATATACATCTGCTCAGTAAAATAAATTCTTCTCCCAATTACAGCTTCTTTTTAAAAATAAATTTAGAGTACCCAATTATTTGTTTCCAATTAAGGGGCAATTTAGCGTGGCCAGTCCACCTACCCTGCACATCTTTGGGTTGTGGGGGTGAGACCCACGCAGACACGGGAGAATGTGCAAACTCCACACGGACAGTGACCCGAGCCTGGGATCAAACCCCCTCTCCCCCAATTGGGTCCCACAATGGCAACTACCCTCTCATGCCTTGCCTAAATGCTCATCCTTCATTTGTGAAGATAGGATGACATGTGTCCACAGGTCTTTCCGAAACAAGGGACTTCACCATTGAGCCCGGTCCTGTCCACACGGCAGCATTGTGGATAGCACAATTGCTTCACAGCTCCAGGGTCCCAGGTTCGATTCCGGCTTGGGTCACTGTCTGTGCGGAGTCTGCAAATCCTCCCCGTGTGTGCGTGGGTTTCCTCCGGGTGCTCCGGTTTCCTCCCACAGTCCAAAGATGTGCAGGTTAGGTGGATTGGCCATGATAAATTGCCCTTAGTGTCCAAAATTGCCCTTAGTGTTGGGTGGGGTTGCTGGGTTATGGGGATAGGGTGGAGGTGTTGACCTTGGGTGGGGTGCTCTTTCCAAGAGCCGGTGCAGACTCGATGGGCCGAATGGCCTCCTTCTGCACAGTAAATTCTATGATAACATGCACCTTCTATCAGGATAGCGATCAGGGACAGAGTTGATTAGAGCCTAGTCGTATCACTCTTATCATTGCCCTGACTGAAATCAGCTACAAACCTTGAATCTTCCTGGCCACTCACCATCTAAATCCAACCAAAATAGTTATTCATAGAATCCTAGAATCTCTACAATGCAGGAGGCCAGTCGGCCCATCGAGCCTGCACCGATCCACGTCTCACCCTATCCCTACAACCCCATAATCTTTTTTTTAATACATTTAGAGTACCCAATTCATTTTTTCCAATTAAGGGGCAATTTAGCGTGGTCAATCCACCTAGCCGGCACATCTTTGGGTTGTGGGGGCGAAACTCACGCAAACACGGGGAGAATGTGCAAACTCCACACGGACAGTGACCCAGAGCCGGGATCGAACCTGGGACCTCGGCGCCGTGAGGCAGCAGTGCTAACCACTGCACCACCGTGCTGTCCTGCAACCCCATAACCTAACCTTCACATCCCTGGACACATGTGTGACATGATAGCACAGTGGTTAGCACTGTTGCTTCACCGCTCCAGGGTCCCAGGTTTGATTCCCGGCTCGGGTCACTGTCTGTGCGGAGTCTGCACGTTCTCCCAGTGTCTGCGTGTGTTTCCTCCGGGTGCTCCGGTTTCCTCCCACAAGTCCCGAAAGACGTGCTGTTAGGTGAATTGGACATTCTGAATTCTCCTTCTGTGTACCCGAACAGGCACCGGAATGTGGCGACTAGGGGATTTTCACAGTAACTTCATTGCAGTGCTACTATAAGCCTACATGTGACAATAATAAAGATTTTATTATAAGGGGAGGGCAGCACGGTGGTGCAGTGGTTAGCACTGTTGCCTCACGGCGCCGAGGTCCCAGGTTCGATCCCGGCTCTGGGTCACTGTCCGTGTGGAGTTTGCACATTCTTCCCGTGTTTGCGTGGGTTTCACCCCCACAACCCAAAGATGTACAGGGTCGGTGGATTGGCCACACTAAATTGACCCTTCATTGAAAAAATGAACAGGGTACTCTAAATTTATATTTAAAAAAAGTATTATAAGGGGCAACTTAGTGTGGCCAATACAACTACCCTGTACATCTTTGGACTGTGGGAGGAAACCGGAGCACCCGGAGGAAACCCATGCAGACACGGGGAGAACGTGCAAACTCCACACAGACCGTGACCCAAGCTAGGAATCGAACCCGGGTCCTTGGCACCGTGAGGCAGCAGTGCTAATCAGCAGTGCTACCGTGAATCTTGCATTTTTGTCAATGAAGGTGAAATGAGGGCTAAATTTGTGAACAATGTGACTGAGATTCAAAGTAGGGAGATATGGTAGCATAGTGGTTACATTACTGGACTTTACATCTTGTCAACTGGGAGGATTTAAATTCAATTAATTAATCAAATCTGCGTTTAAAAAGCTAGTGTCACCAATAGTGACAGTGAAACCACTGGATTGTCATAATCCATCTGGTTGACGAATCTTGTCCCCAGTCCTGGCAAATATGTAACTCCTAATCCACAGCAGTGTGGCGGATTCCTAACTGTTCTCTGAAATGGCCTAGTGAATCACTCAGTCGAACCACACCTGATATGACCTTCACCACATGGCCTGCCGCAGTTCAAGCTCACATTGGCCTCTACCCTCTGTATTATTCTTGTGTGTAGACCAAACAAGGACAATTTCCTAAAAAAAAACTATCTGTCCACAGGTCAGCAGATCAAAACTCAACATAGTGTGAAAATCACCACATTGAGGTGCAGTATAGCTGGCCTATCGATTTTTCTGAACAGTTCAGATGATTCTAATTACTGTGATAAACGAACTTAATTTTTTTAAAAATAAACATTATATTGAGGTATTTCTTTGGCATTGTAACAGCAACAAAATCAACAATGTACATAACAAGGAAAATATTAACATAGTGAAAATACCGCCTCCCTCTCCCACAGGTCCCACCATTACTTACCCCCCTAATCTACGTGAGCCTAGCCCCCCCCCTTCTGCTGATGATTAATTCTCTGCGAAGAAGTCGACGAATGGTTGCCACCTCCGGGCGAACCCTAACAGAGACCCTCTCTCAGGGCGAACTTAATTTTCTCCAGGCAGAGGAAGCTAGCCATGTCCGATAGCCAGGTCTCCGATTTTGGGGGCTTTTGAGTCCCTCCATGCTAGTAATATCCATCTCAGGGCTACCAGAGAAGCAAAGGCCAGAACATCTGCCTCTTTCTCCTCCTGGATTCCCGGATCCTGCGACACCCCAAAAAGCGCCACCTCTGGACTCATTGTCACCCTCGTATTTAATACCTTGGACATGGCGTTGGCAAACCGTGGGCGTCGCTGGCTGTGCCAGCATTTATTGCCCATCCAGGAGGGCATTTAAGAGTCAACCACATTTCTGTGAGTCTCGAGTCACAGGTAGGCCAGACACGGATAAGGATGGTAGATTTCCTTCACTAGCAGACATTAGTGAACCAAATGGGTTTATATGACAATCATTTCAGGGTCACCTTTAGACTTTTAATTCCAGATTTTTATTGAATTCAAATATCACCATCTGCCCTGGCTGGATTTGAACCCGGGTCCCCAGAGTATGAACATGTTGAATTATGTTCAACACCTTTCCCATCACTGGATCTGTTCTGGTACATTTTCGCAGCTGTGAAGACATTACCAGAACATTTTCCACATGAGACAGATAGTGAGAAGTGTTCATCAGATTCCTGCTTTGGTCTTGTTGACCTTGCAGTGGCAGTCTAGGCAACAACAGAACAAAGAACAATACAGCACAGGAACAGGCCCTTTGGCCCTCCAAGCCTGTACCGGTCTAGACAAAGCATCCGCATTCAAGTGCTGTTCAGACCTCCGATATTCAATTACATATTTGTGCCCAGACAAGATTAACGCTCAAATATAATTGACTAGCAGCGAGTGAAAGAGTCCCTTTACGCAGGCCAAAAATTGTTCTTAAGGGACAATGGTCGGTGAATACAGTAAATTGACGGCCAAATAAATAACGGTGGATTCTTCGATTACCAAAAATAATGCTGAAAGCTTCTTTCTCAAGTTGATCAAAGTTGGACTCAGCTCTAGTCAACGTCTTGGAAGAAAATGCTATTGGTTGCTCTTTGCCTGAAGGCATTATATGCAAGACAACTGCTCCAATCCCACAGGGTGATTCACTGCAAGCAAGCTGCAGCTTCAGGTTTGGGTCATAATGGACCAATAACTCCGATTCCTGTAATTTCTTTTGACATTTTGGTTAGCATCCTCACCATCTTTTCTCCACAGCCAAGCTTGTTGTTACAAAGCAACGTTTGTGAAGGCTTCAGCCTTGTTGCTAAGTGCGGTACAAACCTTCCATAGTCATTTAATAATCCTAGATAGGACCTTAACTGAGTTCTGCGGCAGTGGAGATTCCAGGATCTCCGACATTTTCTCATGTCCTTTGTGAAGACTGTTTTGGTCAATGATGTGTCCAAGATAATGAACAGAAGATTTTTTTTAAATCGCACTTCTCTTTCTTGACCCTGAGATTATTTAGTTGCAGCCTTGCAAGAGTAGCTCCTAGGTTATTTACCTGCTCTACATTGGTGTTCCACAGGGATCAGTGCTGGGACCTTTGCTCTTTGTAGTATATATAAATGATTTGGAGGAAAATGTAACTGGTCTGATTCGTAAGTTTGCAGACGACACAAAGGTTGGTGGAATTGCGGATAGCGATGAGGACTGTCGGAGGATACAGCAGGATTTAGATTGTTTGGAGACTTGGGCGGAGAGATGGCAGATGGAGTTTAATCCGGACAAATGTGAGGTAATGCATTTTGGAAGGTCCAATGCAGGTAGGGGATATACAGTGAATGGTAGAACCCTCAAGAGTATTGAAAGTCAAAGAGATCTAGGAGTACAGGTCCACAGGTCATTGAAAGGGGCAACACAGGTGGAGAAGGTAGTCAAGAAGGCATACAGCATGCTTGCCTTCATTGGCCGGGGCATTGAGTATAAGAATTGGCAAGTCATGTTGCAGCTGTACAGAACCTTAGTTAGGCCACACTTGGAGTATCGTGTTCAATTCTGGTCGCCACACTACCAGAAGGATGTGGAGGCTTTAGAGAGGATGCAGAAGAGATTTACCAGAATGTTGCCTGGTATGGAGGGCATTAGCTATGAGGAGCGGTTGAATAAACTCGGTTTGTTCTCACTGGAACGAAGGAGGTTGAGGGGAGACCTGATGGAGGTATACAAAATTATGAGGGGCATAGACAGAGTGGATAGTCAGAGGCTTTTCCCCAGGGTAGAGGGGTCAATTACTAGGGGGCATAGGTTTAAGGTGAGAGGGGCAAGGTTTAGAGTAGATGTACGAGGCAAGTTTTTTACACAGAGGGTAGTGGGTGCCTGGAACTCGCTACCGGAGGAGGTGGTGGAAGCAGGGACGATAGTGACATTTAAGGGGCATCTTGACAAATACATGAATAGGATGGGAATAGAGGGATACGGACCCAGGAAGTGTAGAAGATTGTAGTTTAGTCGGGCAGCATGGTCGGCACGGGCTTGGAGGGCCGAAGGGCCTGTTCCTGTGCTGTACATTTCTTTGTCCTTTGTTCTTTGTACATCATTCAAACTGTCATCCAGGAAGCATTGCACACCCGATAACCCACTCAAGATCTGATACATAGATGGTTGGAAGAGAGCCGGTGCTGATGTTATCCTGAACGGAAGCCTCCAATGCCAAAACAGACCCTTGTGTATTACTATGATCAGTAATGGTTGAGACTCAATAGCTATGTTCACTTGAAGATAGACTTGGGAGAGATCAATTTTGCCAAATCTTTGGCTGCCTTGGAAGTCTGCAAAAAAAAATCTTCCATAAGTGGTAGAGGGTACTAATAAACACATACAGGGTTGATAGTCATTTTGAAATTCCTGAAATTCGTACTGAACCATCCTTCTTTAAGACAGGGGTGATTGAGGTTGCCCCATTGCTGGTGGTAACAGGCTCAATGACTCCTGTCTTCAGTAACCTCTCGAGTTCTTCTTCCACTTTAGATTGAATAGCATAGGGTACAGTATGCGCTTTCAAACACTTAGGTACGCTGTCTGCCTTTATCTTGAGTTTCATTTCGATCCCAGTTGCTGTGAGGAGAAATGGCTAACATTGTGCCATGAAGCATGATGGTAAAAGAGGCTAACAGACGTGTGTGAAAACTGCAGTTCAGAAAAATTAGTTCAGTGGGAAAATGGAGAACAACATTTTGCATCTGGACGTTTCACTGATAACACTTTGTGTTGAAACAGCGGAGACAAGACTCTCTCAAGGGCAACTGATGTCTATGTGCTAAAGGATTGTTTAGAAGGAAGAACTACAAACGAAAAACTAAAACCTCATAAAAAGAAGAAGCTTCCAAGGTTTCAACAGTGATAGCCCTGGGATCAACATTCGCAAGAGGAGATGCTGAGTTTGGAAACTCAGAGAGGGCTTGGCCAGTTCTCGCTATCGGGTAGTATTTTGAGTTCAACTTGTGAGTCTTGAAACTTATGTAACTGTTCAAATAAGCACATAGCAGAAGCAGTGAGTTAAATAAAGTTGTATTAAATAAAGTTTGGATTGAGTATAATCTACATTACGATTGATTTGTCTGTTTCATCAGTTGAAGCCACTAGAGGGTGACAACATTTTGGCACCCCAGATAGGACACGTCTAAGTTCAGAGCAGTCGGTCTGGTCTGGAGTTAACATCCCAGTCACCTATCCTGAGCCTGAATTAAGAGGGCAACGAGCCCCCCGAGATGGCCAGGATCAAGTGGGTGAAGGGAGCATAATAATGATAATATTAATAATAATAATCGCGTATTGTCACAAGTAGGCTTCAATGAAGTTACTGTGAAAAGCCCCTAGTTGCCACATTCCGGCGCCTGTTCCGTGAGGCCGGTACGGGGATTGAACCCACGCTGCTGGCATTGTTCTGCATTGCAAGCCAGCTATTTAGCCCACTATGCTAAACCAGCCCCGTTGCATAAAGCAAAGGACTGGGTAGCTAATGGCTTCTGAGGACGTGTTCAAACCACCGACCTTGCAGATAAATTGCTTGAGCAAAAGATTAGAGTTATTAACAGTTAATAGGCAAAAGCAACCTCCAATAATCAGCCTTGATGGGTGTTCAGCAAACCTCAAGTGCATAGATGAGGAGACTGGATGGGAAGTTAGCAACAAAGGTATCTGGGAAGGAGTTTAAAAGCGTTGAGGAGAGACACCCTCTTCTCGTCCTCAGCGCCAGATCGGCGGCGGACCCCAAAAATGGTCAATTACCGCCTTGATTATCTGACATTTGAGAAATGGCCGAGTCTCGGGCAGAATGGGAAATTGAGGGATAAACCGTAAATGGATAAGACAGTTTTAGGAAAAAAGGGTCTAGGACCTGGCGGACAACGACAGTGGGAAGAAGCCCATTCAGAGTTAGGAAATAGCGGGTCTAAATGCGAGACAGCTATAGCAATACTTAGTTGCATGCGAGAACTAAGTGACAAAGAAACGGAGGCAAATTTAAAACACGAGTCGGAAGCTGCAAAATCAGATTTATCGATATCACAGAATAAATTACTTACAGAGGTGCAAAATAATCATTTGAATTTGGTACAAACGGAAACTGAGAAAGCTTATCTGGAACAGGAGTGAACTGTTGGTACACAAAGTACACAAAGTTTAGCTCAGAAAGAAATTAAAAAGTTGAATGAGAAATGTGCTGATTTACAAACAACCATAGAAGTGTTGCATTAAATTAGTAAAACTTGCCAACATCAAACCAGTGACCATTCGAGACGTCAGCATGAGAGAGATAAGTTGAAGTCACAACTCCAGATTCAGAAGGATCTGAAGTGCCCCTTCGGAGTTGTAGATTTAAAGAATACAGAGGAAGGTGAGGTAGATTGGAGTGAATTGGGCGAAGCCATGCAAGAATACGGCGATCAGGAGGAAGTCCAGAGGCCTGACCCTCCTCTTCCTTGGTCTGAACATCCCAGTCCCTCCGCTCCACAGGGAGAACCAATTCCTATGAACCTCATCACAACAACACAGACCAGGGGCATGGAGTCTGACACGCCATATACAGCGGCCTAGTTGGCATAAATAGCAAAAACAATCCCGGCATATGAACCATCCGCAAATCCTCACGGGTTCTTTAATTACATCCATCAATGTGAAGGGGGGGGGGGTCTTCATGAGGCCACAAACTAATCGGTCTCGAAGAGTGTCATCCAAAGTCTGGCCAAATTTGCAGCTTTTGCAGTGGTGCAACAAATGGTGAAATGTTTTCTCCTTCCTCTCGTGCACGATGGTGAAAGTGGAATCTTTCAGCTATTCATAGTAGACGGGGAGAGAAATATTTTTGCAAGACAGTCATTGACTCATCGTATGACCTATCTCCAGGTTTAGCTGGGTGTATTAAATTCTGTAGCAACATGAATGGTTTCCTCCCAACTGATCTGAGAAAGGTCTCAGTGTGCAAGTCTGCTGGTGTCAGATTGATTTTAAGGAACGATTGGAACCTTTCCTCATAAGAATTCCATGTCTCCTCCTCCTCATCAAACGCGTCCATGGCGCCTTTTCTTCCCGCCATTTTGTGGATTACAGCTCCCTGATCTGTGTGACTCAGCCTTCAGCCTGTCTTCCCTGACATTTATTTTCTTTATGCTTAAAGCGGACAAACTGACAGCGCACAGGCTGGCTAGCTGTTTCTGTGCCTGGCTATCGATTCCCGGGCAGTAAGCCGCAGAGTCAGCAGCCTCGTAGGTTCGCATTCCAGCGGCCCGTTTCCATGCCTCATGCGCGGCCTCCACAGCTCCACCCACTACACCAGTAAGTGTACTGAAAACTTTGATACTCCGTTTGAACTGAAGCCCCAGTAACTTGCAGTTGCCTGATCGCTTTTCTTCCTTTTGAAAACTCTTTTACTTGATCGACCGGATGATTGGCCAACTGCACGGTGTCCAAATATTTACTTGAGGGTTATTTTTACTTGCCACAATGATGCTTTCACCTCGGAAGTCGACGATATATCACCCGACCTCGCTCCCGATGCTGTATGGCCCTGGATCTCCATCAATCATTCCCTTCCTCTGGCTCATAAACTCGTCATCGAAAGTTGTTTCTCTTCCTTTGTTTTTAAACATCCCAGATCTCAACACCAGTTTCTCTTTTGTTATGTTCTTTGTTGTAAAAAAAACAAAGAATCTGAGGTGACAAACGTCGAGTTCACATAACATCGCGCAAGAGGTTTATTAACAAGATACTGCTCACACAGGGTGTATGTAGTCTTATGCTTATAGCTCTGAATCAATCCAGTCTGCAGTGTTTCCTCTGCATCTCCATCATGTTACTTATTGCAGTAATATTATACGAGGGACATTGTAGCATGTCAGGTACAAGCTTTATAGCATCTGTTTATTGGACCTTCATAGCATCTATAACATTTAAATGACATTGAAGGATATGCTTTACATGCTTTTAAAATAAAGTCTATTGACAGGGCATGAACGATGTTCAAATCTTATGCTCAGATCTAATTAATGCCATTCAAATTGTATGCAGAGAATAAAATGGAAGATCAATTCTTGCATAATAGTTACAGAATTGCTTCTGTTTTAATTAAAATGACAGAAACATGCACATTCTCCCCGTGTCTGCGTGGGTTTCACCCCCACAACCCAAACGATGTGCAGATTAGGTGGATTGGCCACGCTAAATGGGCGGCATGGTAGCACAGTGGTTAGCACTGTTGCTTCACAGCTCCAGGGTCCCAGGTTCGATTCCCGGCTTGGGTCACTGTCTGTGCGGAGTCTGCACGTTTTCCCCGTGTCTGCGTGGGTTTCCTCCCACAAGTCCTGAAAGGTGTGCTTGTTAGGTGAATTGGACATTCTGAATTCTCCCGCTCTGTAGCCGAACAGGCGCCGTAATGTGGAGACCAGGGGCTTTTCACAGTAACTTCATTGCAGTGTTAATGTAAGCCTACTTGTGACAATTGTAGCCACCTAAAATGGCTGATTCCCGATTAATTTGGCCAAAACCCGATATAAAATGGCTAACCGAAAAGGCTGATGGGAAAAGCAGCCAACAGGACACAAACGGACAGCTGCAGACAGAATAGCGTATTCGGCTCTGGGGAAGTCGGCCCAGATCGATACTCAAGACCATTAGCAGCACATCAACCCAAACATCTGCAGTTTAATCGGCTATCACCGGGAACAATTGCAACAGATTAGCAATTGAATGCCGGGCCAGACCTGTCGGCGCCTGCAGTGGCCGAAACAAAGACAGGTGAACGACCACCCCCCGATCGAGGAATCGCCCCGTTATTGGATATATCGAACCCAGTGATTGGGGACAAGTCCAATCACTTGGGACTCAGGGTCAAGGGCCGCCCCGAGAGGCGGGAAGCCCCGGGGCCCTATAAAGTGAGGGGCCAAGTTCAGATCTCTCTCTCTCTCCCTTCTTCTCCTGCTCTTCTTTTCCTCCGACAGCTGGCAAATGGACTAGCGAAATTTTCTCGTCCCGAATGTCTGGTACAGTATGTAGACGATCTACGACTGCAGACAGACACGAAGGAAGAGCACATTGAGCTTCTGTCCGAACTCCTGGAATTACTACATTCCATTGGCTGTAAAGTCAACCCCCAAAAGGCCCAGATATTGGAAGAAAAAGTGGTATATTTGGGTACAATTATCACACACGGCAAACGTGAGATCGAGCACAAAAGAATTGACTCGATCGCTAAATTGCCCCTTCCCCAACACGTTTCAGCCCTCCGGTCGTTTTTAGGACTGGTTGACTACTGCCGAAACCACATTGACAGTTTTGCCAGCAAGGCAGCGCCCCTCTCAGACCTCCTAAAGAAGGGAGCCCCCTGGGAGTGGCTTCCGCAGCATACGGATGCTGTGGAATCATTAAAACAGGCGCTCATAGCCGCCCCCTCACTGCAAGTTCCCGACCCGCTTTCCCCTTACGCCATAGAGGTAGCGACCACAGACCGCACCCTTTCAGCCGTGCTCCTCCAGGAACGGCACGACCAGCTAAGACCCGATGTTTATGCCTCCCGGATTTTAGATGCTGTGGAGCAGGGATTCTCAGCCTGTGAGAGGCACCTGCTCGCAGTTTTCTGGGCAGTCCAGTACTTCTCATACATTACCGGGCTGAACCCCATCACCATTCTGACCGAGCACACGCCCACCCAACGTTTACTAGACGGACGACTTAAAATCGGTACCGTCAGCCAAATCCGCGCTGCTAGGTGGACCCTTCTCTTACAAGGACAGGACATCACAGTAAAACGGACAAAGACTCACACATACTTAGCGGACAATCTACAGTACCCCAGAACCCCCCATGAGTGTGAGATCATTTCACCCCACCATAATACAGGCCCCTTTATAGCTAAAACACCCCCCAGAAAACTAGCCACTCCATCTCAGAACCCCCCTCACCCGGACACGTGTGATCCCATTAGGATCTATGTGGATGGATCTTCCACAGTCCTGGATGGGCAACGCATAACAGGTTGTGGGATTTATGTGGAGGACGCGCAGGGACGCGCCCTCGAGGAAATCGCATTAAAATTACCCGGACACTTAGGTGCGCAGGCAGCAGAGCTTGCGGCCATCGCTTACATTGTAGAGCACCCAGATTCCTTCCCCAGCCCAGCAGACATATATTCAGACAGTCTATACGTGTGCAACAGCCTCACGGAATTTCTGCCCCTCTGGGAAACGAGAGGATTTGTTTCCGCGGATGGGAAACCCCTCCCCTCAGCCCCATTACTCCGCCATATTCTGAAAAAAGCCAAGAACAGGACTTTTGGCATTATAAAAGTCCGCAGCCACCATCGTTCCTCCCCCCCTGGAGATGTAAAAGCCGACGCACTGGCTAAGGCAGGATCCAGGCATGGGTACTTTTGGAAGCCCCCCGAGAGCGCCCCAGTGAGTGCAGTTCAGGTCGCGCAGACTAGGATCGAAGATCTAGTAGAGGCTCAGAAGCAGGATAGCGCTCTCACTGAAATCGTGAAAGGGAAGTTTCCAGCCTCATACGAGAGGTACAGAAATACAATAACCACACATGACGGTGTGGTGCTAAAGGACACCCTTTATGCAGTTCCTGAGCAGGATAGGAATCAAATGATCTGTTTATTCCATGATGGTCATGGACACCAGGGAATCGAACCCACCGCAACCCGCCTCAAACAGCTTTGTTGGTGGCCTAATCTCAAAGAGGATGCATCCCATTACATTGAGAATTGCCTCATCTGCGCTCAGAACAACCCAGATAGATATGCCAAAAAGGCACATCTCAGCCACACCCGACCCGTTAACGGCCCCTGGACTAACCTCCAGATCGATTTTATAGGTCCATTGCCCCCTTGCAGGAATGGCTATAAATATGTTCTGGTGGTCATAGACACTTTTACAAAGTGGGTGGAAGCATTTCCAGCCCGTACCAACACCGCGAAAACCACAGCCAAAATCCTAACCCACCACATCTTTACAAGACGGGGACTCCCCCACAGGATTGAATCGGACCAAGGTTCTCACTTTACGGGACGGGACATGCAGAACGTCCTCACGATATTTGGCATAACCCAAAAATTTCACATTGCGTACCACCCTCAGTCGAGTGGTATAGTGGAGCGCATGAATCGGACCCTAAAAACCACACTCCGAAAAATGGTCCAGCAAAACAACACCACTTGGGATTCGGTCCTCCCCTTTGCGCTGATGTTTTTGCGTAACACTATTTCCACCTCCACAGGTTACACCCCACACACCCTCATGACCGGACGCCCCATGAAAGGGACAGAGTACTTGTTGGGCTTAGACCTGACCAGCCCTGTAGTTACGGCCCTCACCCACGAGAAAGCCATCGAACAATTACTCGCAAATATAAAAACGGCTCAGGTAGCAGCCGCTGTTAAACTGGGCACTAAAAGAAAACAGAGCAAGGCCTGTTTTGATAAGGCAGTACATGCAACGGAGTATAATATAGGACAACAAGTGATGTTGTCTGTGTATAACCTCAGCACATTTCTGTCTCCAAAATACTCGGGTCCGTACTCCATTACGGATAAAGTAAGCCCATCGGTATACAAAATAAAATACCAAAATGGTAAGACTGCGTGGTTTCACATAAACCAGCTAAAGGTTTATGGAGCACAGTGAAACCACGGCCACCATGTCATGCTTGACGCAGCAGACCAATCCCCGCCCACAGCCAACGTAACCACACCAACCCCTTCCAAGTCCAGTCCAGACACGGACTCGCCCCCGACTCCACCCACGAGCTTTACACTCCGCCCCGGAACGCCCACAGACTGCGGCAGCAGAGACAGCGACTGTGACTCTGACGACAGCCACAGCACGCCTCCCTCCTATCCTGGTCCCACACCCAGCAACTCCGACTTCGACTCCAGTGACCCCTTCCTCATCACTTTCTTAACCAAACCACACCACCGACCACCGAACCACACGGACGACCCCGACTTTGTTCCCACCCAACTCGACCCAACTCATTGGCACCGTGACAACTCCTGCAGACTCGTCCGCAACGACGAGAGCGACCCCAACTCACACCACGCAGCCCTTTCCGCCCTAATTCACTCCAGAGTCTGGCACCCGGGAGAAGGTGACGACCTCGGGTCTGACTCCCAAGCCGCCAACCCCTTTGCGACCCTGTTCGCAACAGAGAACTGAGGTGTCCACATGATGATTTAAAGGAGACACTTGGTGAAAAGTGTTGTCCTTCCTGATGGAACCTGCAGGATGTTTTCCGTTGTTTGTATGTTTGTTTAATGTTGTTCGTCCGACAGGAGAAATTTCTCACACGCCCATTCTGCCGAAACCTCTGAGGACTTGCCTCAGAGACCCACCGAGACCAGACGCTTGTTCAGAGGAACTAGCTTTTCAGCTGATACTTGTTCGGGTATCAGACGCCCGATCGTAACTGCCCTTCTGATTTGACGGGAGAATCAGAACAGCAACCCCACCACGATGACTACATTTTTGCCCATTCTTGTCGGTTGCTCAGGCAGTGGAGAAACGGCGTGAGACCCGCCCTGCCTGGGACCCCCCGTTGGTCAAAATCGCTCGGGTAGGGGACATACAGTATTGGTAGCCGTCCTACCCGGGGACTCCATCCAAATCTTACCCGTCGCGGCCCATACGCACCTCATTCGACCTTTTCCTTTCAAAAACAGGTTTATTTATTTAGGCAACCTTTGGGTTGCCGCCAAATGCTATTTACATCCTAGAACATTTGGATGATAAACTTAGCACTGGTCCACCATTGGGAAGTGTGCCGTGTCCTAACATTTGTTTTGTAAAAAAAAATGGGGGAGAAGTCACATATAGTGACCAATTATAAGGGTTTAATTGGCCCCAAGAAGGACAGACACACTAACACACCGGATATTAAACCAAGGTAGTTACAGATACTATGCTTGTCTTACAGAACTTCAGAAGCTCCAGGACCGGAGAAAAACAGAGAACACAGAGAAAGAAAAGAAAGAGGACAGCCATGAGGACTTCTGTCATCGTGCTCAACATCTTTTTGGACATTTGGTTGCGCAGGAACGCGGACCCCATTACTCCAAACCCCCCTGCCGTTAATGTTTCACTGCCCCGCAGTACCGAGGGCCCAGTCACCAGCCACGCTGCCTTATCCTGGTGTGCCAAGCTCATAACCTGGTACTCCCTGTCGTACGTTATTGAGGCACTGTTAGCATTGGCCATACTCTGCTGTGCAGTGCAGACTATGCGCCTCCGCAAGTGGAAAAGGAGAGCGTACCGCGCTCGACCCCGGTATATCGGATCCGATCCCCTATATTCGGTTATGACCAGACCGCAGACCCCCGCGACCTATGAAACCAGAATAATAAAACATGCACTTGCGTTTTTTCCTGTCAATAAAAAGAAATGTATGATCCTGAGCTTGACTGCCAAGCCAGGAAAGAATATATGGAATATTTTGATTGTTGTTGTATGTTTAGAGAGATAGGATTATGCAATGCTTGATGAGTGTTTTAGGTAAAATTAGAGGTTCCAAGTTTTTATTTTTTTAGATACATGCCCTGCCTGACATAGCGCCCTCAAGAATTGTTTAGGTAAATTTTTGTGCATAGCTAGGGTCAGAGTAGTGGCCATGTAGGAGGTGTGTCCCCCCCCCCCCCCCCCGGTCAGGGAACGGAAAAGACAAAATTTATGTGATCCTTCACGCTTCGCGTTAGGATCACAAAGAGGGACTGTAGCCACCTGAAATGGCTGATTCCCTATTAATTTGGCCAAAACCCGATTTAAAATGGCTAACCGAAAAGGCTGATGGGAAAAGCAGCCAACAGGACACAAACGGACAGCTGCAGACAGAATAGTGTATTCGGCTCTGGGGAAGTCGGCCCAGATCGATACTCAAGACTATTAGCAGCACATCAACCCAAACATCTGCAGTTTAATCGGCTATCCCCGGGAACAATTGCAACATATTAGCAATTGAATGCCGGGCCAGACCTGTCGGCGCCTGCAGTGGCCGAAACAAAGACAGGTGAACGACCACCCCCCGATCGAGAAATCGCCCCGTTATTGGATATATCGAACCCAGTGATTGGGAACAAGTCCAATCACTTGGGACTCAGGGTCAAGGGCCGCCCCGAGAGGCGGGAAGCCCCGGGACCCTATAAAGTGAGGGGCCAAGTTCAGATCGATCTCTCTCTCCCTTCTTCGTCTGCTCGCGACCTTCGCAAGAACATCGACCAGAAACTGTAAGTTTGACTCCAGCGATCGCAACTCGATAAAGACTCCTCGCCATCGACCTGTATCAGCCTTTTTGAATCCCGCGGGCCAGATCCGATTCGATAAGCCATTCGTTTCCCTGACCTGGTGGGCCCTTCCTAAAGTTAAGTATTGGCCAGTAGTGGTAGGTTTCTATATAGATAGTAGGATTATTGTATAAGCATTACCTGTTGTATATAATAAATGACCGTTGATTTCAATCTTACTAAGCGGTGTGCTGACTTATTAATCATAACTTGAGCTTGAACCACTTGGCGGTATCGAAAAGATACCTGGCGACTCGTGAGCAAAGGTGACATAATCAGAGCTAATAAACTGAAGCTAAAAAGAGAAACACAATAAGGATTTTAAAAAAAAAATGGCACCTTAATTTGAAAAAATAATTGGGTATTCTAAATTTTAAAAAAATAAACAAATTACAGAGACACTTGCCGTATATAAATAAAGTAACCAAGTTCCTGGATTGACACTTAATGGGGGAACAAAGGGTTCTCACTGTGCTTGGAAAATAGGGCCAAAATGCCACCTGTGCCTTTGTTATGGGCAGCACCATATTGGTCAAAATGGTTCCTGCTGGCAGCTACCTGTATCAGGTGTCTCCCTGCATATGGTAATAAGGGACAAAATGCCTTTAAAGACTGCCTCCAGAAATTGGGCCGCAGTGGACCTGGATTGCTTGGCCTACACATGGCCTGAGGTGGTCCTTAAAGGAACCGCTGGAGGTTGCCATCCGAATGCAAGTCATTTTTCTAACTTGCCCTCATGTGGATATGGAGGGGGCAGGAGTTCTGCTCTCTGCTCCATAGTGGCGATTGCCAGCCAATGCTTGCCACTTTCCCATTCACCTGCCACAGCCCCTCCCCAGGATTTACCTCAGGGTGGCATGGTTGAACAATGGTTAGCACTGTTGTCTCACAGCGCCAAGGACCCAGGTTTGATTCTGGCCTTGGGTGACTGTCTGTGTGGAGTTAGCATGCTCTCCCCATGTCTGCATGGGATTCCACTGGGTGCTCTAGTTTACTCCCACAGTCCAAAGATATACAGGTTAGGTGGATTGGCCATGATAAATTGTCCCTTAGTGTCCAGGGATGTGCAGGAGGATAGGGCTATGTAGACGGGGGAGCAGATATGGGTAGAGTGCTCTTTTGGAGGGTTTGTGCAGACTCGATGGGCCAAATGGCTTCCTTCTGCACTGTTGGATTTTACAATATAGAAACAAAATATTTGTTGAGAGTCTGGCATTTCCTGGTTACCCATTAATTCCCCAGTCTCATCCTCTGAGGGACCAACATTTACTTTGGCAACTCTCTTCCTTTTTATGTACTTGCGATAACTTTACCGTCTGTTTTATATTTCTTGCTAATTTACGCTCATAATCTATTTTATCCCTCCTTTTTGAGTCATCTTTTGCTGGTTTCTAAAATGTTCCAAATTTCTAGCCTATGGCTCATGTTTGCAGCATCTTACACTTTTCAATTTGATACAACCCATGACTTCCTTAAGATGGAGCATCTTTCCTGTATAATCTTTTCTCTCGATTGAATGCATCTTTCTTGAGCGTTATGAAATAGCTCCTTAAAAGTTTACCGTCTTACCTTTTCATATATTTTCCCAGTCTACTTTAGCCAACTCTATCTTTCGACGTTCGTAATAGTTTTCATTTAAGTTTAAGACACGATTGTCAGACCCAAGTTTCGAACTGAATGCAAAATTCGTCCATGTTATGATCACTCTTCCCTAGAGTATCCTTTACCATGAGAATACTACCAGATCTAAAATAGCCTGTTCCCTGACTGGCTCCACAACATATTGGCCCAGATTTTGTGATTAGTGATGAAGTGGCAGCATAAAGAAATATGATCATACCTGGTCCATAGGCCCAAGCAAGAACTTCTACTTCCAGCTGCAGCATGATCCAATGTTGAAAGCGACAGTGAGACGAGCTGTGTGGTGCATTGCAGGCAAAAACCGCCTACCCTAATGACACCACAACCTGAAACCACTTCCCTTGTGGCCAGCCTTCAGCTAAAAGGCAGGTGAGTGTTATTTCATGATTTTAAGTATGTTTAACACTCTGGACACTTTCTGAAACTTTTAAGTACTTATAAACACTTATATGAATTTTAAAAACTATTAGAAACTTGTAAATATTTTCATAAATCTTGAAACATTGTTATACACTTTTAAACACTTTTAATGAATTAAAATACTTTGGATTCTCCGTCAACGGGATCCTCCGTGTCGCCAGCAGCGCATTAATGCCTGCGGATTTCCCAACAGCGTGGGGGTGCCTGGACAGAGAGTCCCGCTGCCAGCGGGTGCGTGCCGCGCCAGAAAATGGTTGCAGCAGAACGGAGAATCCCGCCCTTTAACTTTGAACGCCAGTTCAAATTATATTAATCTTTTTCAAACGATTGAAAAGCATCTACGGATCAATAATTTTCATATTTGTAAATTCCAAGCATGTACCAACCTAATTTTTCGCTAGTATAACCCTGCAATAGCTTATTTGAAATCTAGCCTACCCACACACAAGTTCTAAGTAATCTGGGGGACATCTCAAACCAACTGGCTTGGTTTTCAACAGGAGCTGTGAGTCCATGGTGGATTTTATAACTTGAAACTTAAAGCTATCAGAGAAAACAGTAAATGGTCGGGCAGAATTCTCCCATGCCCTCGTCAGCAGGATCAATGGGGGACAGGGTGGGGGGAGAATTTCGCAGGAAAACTCGGTTTCACACCGACATGCAATTCCGGTGGGATCTTCCACTGGTGCCTGCCATGGCAGATTGGAAATCCCACTGGAGGCCGAAGTGAAACTGATTTGCATCCCGCTAATGGGATAATAATAATAATCTTTATTATTGTCACAAGTAGGCTTACATTAACACTGCAATGAAGTTACAGTGAAAATCCCCTAGTCGCCACATTCCGGCACCTGTTCGGGTACACAGAGGGAGAATTCAGAATGTCCAATTCACCTAACAAGCACATCTTTCGGGACTTATGGGAGGAAACCAGAGCACCCGGAGGAAACCCACGCAGACACGGGGAAAACGTGCAGGCTCCACACAGTCAGTGACCCAAGCGGGAATCGAACCCGGGTCCCTGGCGCTGTGAAGCAACAGTGCTAACCACTGTGCCACCGTGCCACCCATCAGATGAAATCCCGACTGGAATCTTGCCCCCTACCCTATTCTCCACGACGCCAGCTGAATAACTGATTCAGAGCATGCCTGGAACAATGTTGGCGTGCAAAGGTCAGGACTTTCGGAATCTGGGATAGGGACTGCCAACAACCCTGGATCTTGGAACACCACTGCAGTGGGTAGAGGGAGCATCTATCAGGTGAATCTTCCAGCTTCAGTGTCTTCGAGAATATCCGTCTTCATTCTTCAGGAGTTCCATCTTCTTTCTCAAAGGTGGGTCGCATTTTCAATATGCCACCCGGGTATGACGTTTGAGCGCACATCATCAAGCCTACCCCGCCCTGGAAGACGGAACACAACCCCCGGATGCACAATTAATTATGCCGGGGATGAAGAAATGGCGTGGTTTCCCATCAGAAGCACCTAAATCTTTCTTCCTCTCTCTCTACTGTACAAACATGTGCAAAAGCTCGGATTTAGAACCCTTATTACATCGGTAACACAAATTCCTTTCAGAAAAGAAGGCAGCCGAAAAGCACAAGTGGTTTGTTTATTTTTAATATCCTTTATTTAATCCACAGTAAACAGTCATCTCTACTTGTCAGTCAGCCCTTCTACTGACAGCCTTGCATGTAATTTAATGGTGTTAACAGATGTTTATGGGAGAATGTATTCTGCTTTGAACATGCATTTAAACTTCTACTAAACTCATATTCCCTAAGCCAGCAGCTTTTTCAAAGATTCCCATCTCTGCAGTCTCCGTCGTCAAGTAAAGATACAAAGAACTTCTATCAAGACTGCAATTATAATCTATTTATTTTGCTTTTTTTTTTGCCGTGTTGAGGATTCTGTGCCTGAGAAAGCCAGATTTTACTAAATGGTGCAGAAGGGAATGTAGCTTCAGCTATAATGAGCCCTGAGGCAATCACTTTCAAACAGGACGACAAATGTCTCTGAAGTTAATTTGAGTGGAGGCTGCTGGATTGTCATGTCTCATTCAATGTTAATGTGCTTGATTAACTTTAAATGTTTAAACTTAAACATCCGAAGCTGCCTGACGATGATTCTGCATTCGGTACTTTGGAAACCTACACTGTCGCTGGATCCAAATCCTGGAACTAGCTTCCTAACAGCACTGTGGGTGTACCTACACGGGATGGGCTGCAGTGGTTCAAGAAGATTGTTCACCATCACCATCTCAAGGGGCAATTACGGATGGGCAATAAGTACTGGCGATGTCCGCATCCTGTGAGAGAATTAAAAAGTAGTAAAATTGGTTTCTATTGATCTTGATTTTAAAACAAAATCCTGTTTGCAACACATTTGCAGCCTCAAGATTTTAACGAGTGATATTTCTATTACAAATTGCAGTGAAAATGTGTAATTTAGCTGATGTACAAAAAAAGAGGTGCAACCCACCTATCAATGTTGTCAAATATGTGCTGCTGATGTTTTTCTAAAGGTGGATGCGCTCCTAAGCTAGCTCTATGTCTATCGGGTGTCAGCCCGAAACGGAAATGAACACAACAAACGTCTGGGAAATCAGCCCAAGTTCCTGAATTACAGCCCCCTCCCGCTTTACAAAGTAGTCCAGCAAGATCATCAGCCTGTGCTTCTCCGAGCCCATTGAGGCGCACTGCACCTTGCAGTTTGGGTGGAGATAAGAAACAGCAACGGGCAGAAAACATTGGTAGGAGTTGTTTACAGGCCACCAAACAGTAATGATAAAGCAAGACATGGTATAAATCAGGAAACAGGACGTACATGTAACAAGGGTAATACAATAATCATGAGGGACATCAATCTGCATAAAGGGTGCGATCTAACGGCCGGATCAGGCGAGAATTCGCGCTAGCTGG
The DNA here is from genome assembly GCF_047496885.1 of Scyliorhinus torazame. Classification (NCBI taxonomy): domain Eukaryota; kingdom Metazoa; phylum Chordata; class Chondrichthyes; order Carcharhiniformes; family Scyliorhinidae; genus Scyliorhinus; species Scyliorhinus torazame. Next base: position 21,532,898 of record NC_092738.1, on the reverse strand, counting down.
TTAGATCGCAGGAGAGTCCGAAATCAGGAAGCGCGCTGGGCGCTGATCGGTTTCCGATCTAACTGGCACGCTCCCTTTGGCAAGACCCATATCATGGCACCATGTGGTGAGAAACCAATAATCATCAATTAAGGCCAATCTCCATCTGGTCAACAGGAAGGATCTTCTATTGAACGGTGTCATGTGATCTAACCTATTTAAAAACGTGAAGCTAGCGCAATGGTTGCTGTGGGGTTGGAGGAGGTGAGTAGCCATCTTGGAAATCGGGCAATCAGTTGGTAAAGCACTATGTAATGTGTAGTGACATCAGCAGCGTGTTTCCACGGGCTTCGGTTCTCCATCTTAATTTATCAAAAGAGAAAACTGGCGATGAGGATTGAGGCAAGAAAAAATTGCTGAAGAAGAAATTTGTTCATTAAATAGTGGAGACAGCGTGGGGAGAAAAGTAAGATTCTCGGGACCGGACTAACATACTCACACACGTCGGGTGAAGCACAGCAGCCGATGCTGAAGTTTTGAAACAAATATGACTACAACTGTGAATAAAGAAGAACGACACTTTGGGAAACTCGCTTGTTGTTGAAGTGAGTAGGGTCTGGGCTGCAGGGGCTGCACAGGTGGCAAAGCTAAATGGGTTGTGGGAAACAGGGATTCAGAAGTCTTCCGATTCGGCACGACCATTTCTCGGAGAAAAGACAGACTGCAGTCAGGCAGAACCAAAACAAATTCTAGTTGCTTATGAAAAATGGGATTGTTTGTGCCAAACTTTCCAAAAGAATTATAAAGGAGGAAGATGGTTGAAGTATAGACCCTCGGAGCCGGGATCCGAAATGGCAGGAAAAACGGGTGTCAAAGAACAAACAACAAAGAGCAAAGAAAAGTACAGCACAGGAACAGGCCCTTCGGCCCTCCAAGCCTGCACCAACCATGCTGCCCAGCTAAACTAAAATCTTCTACACTTCCGGGTCCGTATCCCTCTACTCCCATCCTATTCATGTATTTGTCAAGATGCACCTTAAACGTCACTATCGGCCCTGCTTCCACCACCTCCTCCGGTAGCGAGTTCCAGGCACCCACTACCCTCTGTGTAAAAAACTTACCTCGTACATCTCCTCTAAACCGTGCGCCTTGCACATTAAACCAATGCCCCCTAGTAATTGACCCCTCTACCCTGGGAAAAAGTCTCTGGCTATCCACTCTGTCTATGCCCCACATAATTGATGCATTTAATGAAGACTGCAGTTGGAACTTATATGAGGTAAGAGTCCAATTATATATCATAGCAAATCAAACACCGGAGCACTTAAAGGCTGCACATTTCTCCATTCGGTGGGGCATAAAACTTTTATGCTGCCACAAAATTGAGTTCATCCAGCTAAATGGGGAGAAAAGACCGATATCGAACTCATGGAAATCTTAGAGGGACAATTCTCTCCAAGTCTGTTATTGATTGCGGAAACGTTTTGGTTCCACCACCAGTCAGGAAAAGGTGAAAGCATTTTACAATTCATAGCGATTTTAAGAAGGTTAGCAAAATATTGCGAGTTTGGTGCAACACTTGATGATACTCTTCGTGATAGACTGGTTTGTGAACTCAGCAGCGGCGTTATTCGGAGGAAGCTAGTCTAAAAGCTGCTGTGGAAGTTGCCACGTCTATGGAGCTAGCAACAAAAGGAGTTTCACAAATAGGGGCTGGAATGAAGATCCACAAAATGGATATCACATGTGTAATGGGCCAGGGTTTAGAGAACCCCAAAGAGTATCATGGAGTTCACCTGACCCACAACTTTTAATAGATTGTGGTATGGGGAGCACATGGTCCATTCTGCAGGTGTGGTACAGCAGAAATGGAAAAGTATTTTAAAAACAAAACAATGTTTATTCTATGAACTCAAGTTAACCTTTTTAAAACATACAGTGAACATCTTAGCAACCATCAATTCAAATACAACTCCCAAAGAATACAACACTAAGTAACCCTTAATAAATTTCCAAACAACATCCAGAAGACCAAATACCCTTTTAACACAGAGATCAGGTTTAAATTCTCTAATGAGAGCAGTTATCCCTTTGAAATCACCCAAATGATCAAGAGATAGTCTTTACATGGCAGAGAGACCAACATTACACCTCCTGCAGCTGACTGCAGCTCCAACACTGAAACGAAACTAAAAAAAACAGACACGCCCAAGTTTTTCTCAAAGTGAAACTAAAAAGCAGAGCCAGAGCTCAGCTCCACCCGCATTCTGACATCACTGCAGCAACATGAGCAGACAGACATTTCTTAAATTGACATTCTCATGACACATGGAACAAGGCTGAAAGAATACAACCATGTCACTGATGTACACAGGTTAGATACTCACTGGGGGAATGCTGGAGTAAAAGAAATACACGCAAGAACTGTGGCAAAAAGGGCCATGTTGCCAAGGCATATTGGACTCGAAAAGCTTCCCCAACACCAAAAACATGCCAAAAAATCCCACATCTAAGCAGGCGAGCCATGCCTATCAATTAGTAGACAAAGTCCAAGGTCACTCAGAAGACAGCATATCTCAGCCACTGCAGGAGCTGAAGCTAGGGGTCTTGTCAATGCGGGACGATCAACAATGTTTTTGGGAATATCCAAAGCTCGAAGGTCATGAAATCAAAATGGAGGTGCGTACGGGTGCAGCAGTATCGTTAATACCTGAGACAATTTATAATCAAAAGCTGAAGCATCTGCCTTTAAAACCGTCAAATGTGATCCTAAGGATGTACATGGAAGAGGTTGAACCATTGAAAGGATACATTATGGTGGAAGTAGAAGCAAATCGACAGACATTGCCCCTGGAAAATTTATTTGGTAGAGTATGGTTGGTGAAGATCAGACTCAACTGGGAGGCAGTCAATCAATGCATGGATTCAAAACGCAACTTGCAACAGGTTCTGGCGAAGTCTGAGAAGGTGTTCGAAGATTCACTAGGCTCTGGGCTGGATTCTCTGCCGGCGGGATGCTCCGTTTTGTTGGCAGCCCGGGGGTTCCCGATGGCATGGGGCTGCCCCACGATGGGAAACCCCATTGACCACCTGGCGTAACAGAGCATCCCGCCGGCGGGGTGAAACAGAAATGTGGCACGGGGGGACGGAGAATCCAGCCCTCTATGTCTGGAGTTGAGGCGCACCTAAAAATCAAGCCAAAATGTCTCAAAGCTAGAACCATACCATATGCCTGAAGTGGAAGATGAACTAGAAACAAAAGTACAAACAGGAGTCATTATTGAACCTGTTGCTACATGTGATTGGGCGACACCAATAGTTCCTGTCTTGAAACGTGGTGGCTCAGTGAGAATTTCTGGAGATTTTGAAACAACTATTAACTCAGTATTGTGCACAGATCATTATCCACTGCCTCTGATCGAAGAATTGTTTGCTGAACTTTCCAGAGGGCTGAAATTCAGTAAAATTGATCTTTCTTAAGGACACCTGCAGATGAATGTGGCTGCATGATCACAGCTGCTACTCACCATTGTGACGCACAAAAGTCTTTTGGAATAACACCACTTCCTGCTCTTTCTCAGAGGGCTATGCATCAAATTCTGGATGGGCTGAATGGGGTGCAATGTTATTTAGAGGACATTCTCAACATTGGTTCAAGTGAACAGGAACACTTGAAGAATTTGGAAGCTGGCCTGAAGTGTTTATAGAGCCACAACTTGAGAGTTAAAAAGGAAAAGTGCACTTTTTTCAAGACATCCATTAAGTACCTGAGTCATATCATTGTTAAAGATGGCTTACACAAGGGACCGGAAAAGGTGGCGATCTGAGAAGAACTATGTTTTGAAAATGTGACACAATTAAAATCGTTTTTAGGATTGAACAATGATTATGGCAAATTCATGGCAAACTTAGTAACCCGATTGAAGCCTTTACACTGGATAAAAGCAAATTACTGCGGATGCTGGAATCTGAAACGAAGAAAGAGGTCAGGAGCCTGACCTTCCCGGTGCTTGCCATTATAACACAAGACCCTGCTCCCATGCCCACATGTCTGTTCTTGGCCTGCTGCAATGTTCCAGTGAAGCTCAACGCAAACTGGAGGAACAACATCTCATCTTCCGGTTAGGCACGCTACAGCCTTCCGGTCTCAACATCGAATTCAACAACTTCAGATGATTAGCTCTACCCCACCTCGACCCATTTGTTTTCATCCCATTTCATTTCAACTGTCTCTTACCATTTCTTTCTTTCTTAATATATATTTAACCCCCCCGCCATCTTATCCACCTTTCCTTACCCTTTCTCCCCTTTGCTTCCCCCTTCCCCTCCCCCCACATCTACAGTTTACCCTCTGATGCTAGTTTCTCTGCTGTTCGGCCTCTCACATCTTTTGTCCTCTCTGGGGACTGCCATTAACACTCTTTCCCCTTGGTTTCTGTGGCTATTAGCACCCCGTTTCCCTGGGTTTCTGTGGCTATAACTCATCTTTCATTCTCACTCCACAGTATAAATATTTCCCACTTTCTCTGTCTGTTAGCTTTGACAAAGGGTCATCAGACTCGAAACGTTCGCTCTTTTCTCTCCCTACAGATGCTGCCAGACCTGCTGAGATTTTCCAGCATTTTCCCTTTCGTTGAAACCTTTACACACTTTGCCAAGTGCCAAACAGGTATGGCACTGGACAGAAGAATACGAAAGTGCATACAAAAGATGCCTGAAAGAAGTCAGAGCTGTTGGTTCATTTCAATCCAAGGCTGAAGTTACAACTTGTTTGCGATGCGTCACCTTATGGGGTTGGTGCAGCTATCTCACACATAATGCCTTCAGGATAGGAACAACCGACAGCATTTGCTTCACGAACTCTTACTGGCACTGAAACAAATTATGCTTTGAGGCTTTGAGCATCATTTTCGGGGTAAGAATGTTTCACTACTACCTTTATGGGCGTCATTGTACTCTTTTGATGGGTCACTGACCCTTGACGATAACCTTTGAGCCTTATAAAGGTATACCGGGCGGGATTCTCTAATCCCGTCGCAGAGTGTCCACGCCATCGTAAACGCCGTCACGTTTTACGACGGTGTGAATGGACCGACCTGACGACTAATTCTGGCCCCTAGAGGGGGCCAGCACGGCACTGGAGCGGTTGACGCCACTCCAGCTGCTGATCCCGGCGCGAACTGGGCGCCATGGGATCCGTGCATGCGCAGTGGCGCTGGCGCCAATGCACGCATGCGCAGTGGCTCCTTTCAACGCAACATGCCGCAGGACTACAGGGGCCGGCTCGGAAGAAAGGAGGCCCGCAGCCAGAGAGGCTGGCCCGCCGATCGGTGACTGCGCACGCCGCTGACTGCCCGCTGTGAACTTAGGGCCAAGGGTCGGATGGATGTCCTCCCAGGGCACCTCCCTAGGTGCCCTCTGGCCCCAGCGAACCCATCAATGGGATCTTGTTGTCTGGGATGAGTGTGTGGGGGGAGTGTAATGTGTGTGTGCGGCTGGGATGAGTGTGTGTGGGGAGTGTAATGTGTGTGTTTGGCTGGGATGAGTGTGTGTGGGGAGTGTAATGTGTGTGTGCGGCTGGGATGAGTGTGTGTGGGGAGTGTAATGTGTGTGTCGGCTGGGATGAGTGTGTGTGGGGAGTGTAATGTGTGTGTGCGGCTGGGATGAGTGTGTGTGGGGAGTGTAATGTGTGCGTGCGGCTGGGATGAGTGTGTGTGGGGAGTGTAATGTGTGTGTGCGGCTGGGATGAGTGTGTGTGGGGAGTGTAATGTGTGTGTGCGGCTGGGATGAGTGTGTGTGGGGAGTGTAATGTGTATGTGCGGCTGGGATGAGTGTGTGTGGGGAGTGTAATGTGTGTGTGTGGCTGGGATGAGTGTGTGTGGGGGAGTGTAATGTGTGTGCGCGGCTGGGGTGAGTGTGTGTGGGGAGTGTAATGTGTGTGTGCGGCTGGGATGAGAGTGTGTGGGGAGTGTAATGTGTGTGTGCGGCTGGGATGAGTGTGTGTGGGGAGTGTAATGTGTGTGTGTATCTGGGATGAGTGTGTGTGGGGAGTGTAATGTGTGTGTGGGGCTGGGATGAGTGTGTGTGGGGAGTGTAATGTGTGTGTGGGGCTGGGATGAGTGTGTGTGGGGAGTGTAATGTGTGTGTGGGGCTGGGATGAGTGTGTGTGGGTGGCTGGGATAAGTGTGTGTGGGGAGTGTAATGTGTGTGTGTGGCTGGGATGAGTGTGTGTGGGGGAGTGTAATGTGTGTGCGCGGCTGGGGTGAGTGTGTGTGGGGAGTGTAATGTGTGTGCGGGGCTGGGGTGAGTGTGTGTGGGGAGTGTAATGTGTGTGTGCGGCTGGGATGAGTGTGTGTGGGGAGTGTAATGTGTGTGTGCGGCTGGGATGAGTGTGTGTGGGGAGTGTAATGTGTGTGTGCGGCTGGGATGAGTGTGTGTGGGGAGTGTAATGTGTGTGTGCGGCTGGGATGAGTGTGTGTGGGGAGCGTAATGTGTGTGTGTGTCTGGGATGAGTGTGTGTGGGGAGTGTAATGTGTGTGTGTCTGGGATGAGTGTGTGTGGGGAGTGTAATGTGTGTGTGTGTCTGGGATGAGTGTGTGTGGGGAGTGTAATGTGTGTGTGTGTCTGGGATGAGTGTGTGTGGGGAATGTAATGTGTGTGTGCGGCTGGGGTGAGTGTGTGTGGGGAATGTAATGTGTGTGTGTGGCTGGGATGAGTGTGTGTGGGGAGTGTAATGTGTATGTGTGTCTGGGATGAGTGTGTGTGGGGAGTGCAATGTGTGTGTGCGGCTGGGATGAGTGTGTGTGGGGAGTGTAATGTGTGTGTGTGTGCGGCTGGGATGAGTGTGTGTGGGGAGTGTAATGTGTGTGTGCGGCTGGGATGAGTGTGTGTGGGGAGTGTAATGTGTGTGTGCGGCTGGGATGAGTGTGGGTGGGGAGTGTAATGTGTCTGTGCGGCTGGGATGAGTGTGTGTGGGGAGTGTAATGTGTGTGTGTATCTGGGATGAGTGTGTGTGGGGAGTGTAATGTGTATGTGTGTCTGGGATGAGTGTGTGTGGGGAGTGCAATGTGTGTGTGCGGCTGGGATGAGTGTGTGTGGGGAGTGTAATGTGTGTGTGTGTGCGGCTGGGATGAGTGCGTGTGGTGAGTGTAATGTGTGTGTGGGGCTGGGATGAGTGTGTGTGGGGAGTGTAATGTGTGTGCTGTCTGGGATGAGTGTGTGTGGGGGAGTGTAATGTGTGTGTGTGGCTGGGATGTGTGTGTGAGGGGAGTGTAATGTATGTGTGCGGCTGGGATGAGTGTGTGTGGGGAGTATAATGTGTGTGTGCGGCTGGGATGAGTGTGTGTGGGGAGTGTAATGTGTGTGTGTGGCTGGGATGAGTGTGTGTGGGGAGTGTAGTGTGTATGTGCGGCTGGGGTGAGTGTGTGTGGGGAGTGTAATGTACGTGTGCGACTGGGATGAGTGTGTGTGGGGAGTGTAATGTGTGTGTGCGGCTGGGATGAGTGTGTGTGGGGAGTGTAATGTGTGCGGCTGGGGTGAGTGTGTGTGGGGAGTGTAATGTGTGTGTGTGGCTGGGATGAGTGTGTGTGGGGAGTGTAATGTGTGTGTGTGGCTGGGGTGAGTGTGTGTGGGGAGTGTAATGTGTGTGTGTGGCTGGGATGAGTGTGTGTGGGGAGTGTAATGTGTGTGTGTGGCTGGGATGAGTGTGTGTGGGGAGTGTAATGTGTGTGTGGCTGGGATGAGTGTGTGTGGGGAGTGTAATGTGTGTGTGGCTGGGATGAGAGTGTGTGGGGAGTGTAATGTGTGTGCGGCTGGGATGAGTGTGTGTGTGGGGAGTGTAATGTGTGTGTGCGGCTGGGATGAGTGTGTGTGGGGAGTGTAATGTGTGTGTGGCTGGGATGAGTGTGTGTGGGGAGTGTAATGTGTATGTGTGTCTGGGATGAGTGTGTGTGGGGAGTGCAATGTGTGTGTGCGACTGGGATGAGTGTGTGTGGGGAGTGTAATGTGTGTGTGTGTGCGGCTGGGATGAGTGTGTGTGGGGAGTGTAATGTGTGTTTGGGGCTGGGGTGAGTATGTGTGGGGAGTGTAATGTGTGTGTGCGGCTGGGATGAGTGTGGGTGGGGAGTGTAATGTGTGTGTGCGGCTGGGATGAGTGTGTGTGGGGAGTGTAATGTGTGTGTGTATCTGGGATGAGTGTGTGTGGGGAGTGTAATGTGTGTGTGGGGCTGGGATGAGTGTGTGTGGGGAGTGTAATGTGTGTGCTGTCTGGGATGAGTGTGTGTGGGGGAGTGTAATGTGTGTGTGTGGCTGGGATGTGTGTGTGAGGGGAGTGTAATGTATGTGTGCGGCTGGGATGAGTGTGTGTGGGGAGTATAATGTGTGTGTGCGGCTGGGATGAGTGTGTGTGGGGAGTGTAATGTGTGTGTGCGGCTGGGATGAGTGTGTGTGGGGAGTGTAATGTGTGTGTGTGGCTGGGATGAGTGTGTGTGGGGAGTGTAGTGTGTATGTGCGGCTGGGGTGAGTGTGTGTGGGGAGTGTAATGTACGTGTGCGGCTGGGATGAGTGTGTGTGGGGAGTGTAATGTGTGTGTGCGGCTGGGATGAGTGTGTGTGGGGAGTGTAATGTGTGTGCGGCTGGGGTGAGTGTGTGTGGGGAGTGTAATGTGTGTGTGTGGCGAGTGTAATGTGTGTGTGTGGCTGGGGTGAGTGTGTGGGGAGTGTAATGTGTGTGTGTGGCTGGGATGAGTGTGTGTGGGGAGTGTAATGTGTGTGTGTGGCTGGGATGAGTGTGTGTGGGGAGTGTAATGTGTGTGTGTGGCTGGGATGAGTGTGTGTGGGGAGTGTAATGTGTGTGTGTGGCTGGGATGAGTGTGTGTGGGGAGTGTAATGTGTGTGTGGCTGGGATGAGTGTGTGTGGGGAGTGTAATGTGTGTGTGGCTGGGATGAGTGTGTGTGGGGAGTGTAATGTGTGTGTGGCTGGGATGAGAGTGTGTGGGGAGTGTAATGTGTGTGTGCGGCTGGGATGTGTGTGTGTGTGGGGAGTGTAATGTGTGTGTGCGGCTGGGATGAGTGTGTGTGGGGAGTGTAATGTGTGTGTGCGGCTGGGATGAGTGTGTGTGGGGAGTGTAATGTGTGTGTGCGGCTGGGGTGAGTGTGTGTGGGGAGTGTAATGTGTGTGTGGCTGGGATGAGTGTGTGTGGGGAGTGTAATGTGTGTGTGGCTGGGATGAGAGTGTGTGGGGAGTGTAGTGTGTGCGCGGCTGGGATGTGTGTGTGTGTGGGGAGTGTAATGTGTGTGTGCGGCTGGGATGAGTGTGTGTGGTGAGTGTAATGTGTATGTGTGCGGCTGGGATGAGTGTGTGTGGGGAGTGTAATGTGTGTGTGGCTGGGATGAGTGCGTGTGGGGAGTGTAATGTGTGTGTGCGGCTGGGATGAGTGTGTGTGGGGAGTGTAATGTGTGTGCGCGGCTGGGATGAGTGTGTGTGGGGAGTGTAATGTGTGTGCGCGGCTGGGATGAGTGTGTGTGGGGAGTGTAATGTGTGTGTGCGGCTGGGATGAGTGTGTGTGGGGAGTGTAATGTGTGGGTGCGGCTGGGATGAGTGTGTGTGGGGAGTGTAATGTGTGTGTGCGGCTGGGATGAGTGTGTGTGGGGAGTGTAATGTGTGTGTGTGGCTGGGATGAGTGTGTGTGGGGAGTGTAATGTGTACGTGCGGCTGGGATGAGTGTGTGTGGGGAGTGTAATGTGTGTGTGCGGCTGGGATGAGTGTGTGTGGGGAGTGTAATGTGGAATGTGTGTGTGCGGCTGGGGTGCGTGTGTGGGGGGAGTGTAATGTGTGTGTGTGGCTGGGATGAGTGTGTGTGGGGAGTGTAATGTGTGTGTGCGGCTGGGATGAGTGTGTGTGGGGAGTGTAATGTGGAATGTGTGTGTGCGGCTGGGGTGAGTGTGTGGGGGGAGTGTAATGTGTGTTTGCGGCTGGGATGAGTGTGTGTGGGGAGTGTAATGTGTGTGTGCGGCTGGGATGAGTGTGTGTGGGGAGTGTAATGTGTGTGTGTGGCTGGGATGAGTGTGTGTGGGGAGTGTAATGTGTATGTGCGGCTGGGATGAGTGTGTGGGGGGAGTGTAATGTGTGTGTGCGGCTGGGATGAGTGTGTGTGGGGAGTGTAATGTGTGTGTGCGGCTGGGATGAGTGTGTGTGGGGAGTGTAATGTGTGTGTGCGGCTGGGATGAGTGTGTGTGGGGAGTGTAATGTGTATGTGCGGCTGGGATGAGTGTGTGGGGGGAGTGTAATGTGTGTGTGTGGCTGGGATGAGTGTGTGTGGGGAGTGTAATGTGTGTGTGCGGCTGGGGTGAGTGTGTGGGGGGAGTGTAATGTGTGTGTGTGGCTGGGATGAGTGTGTGTGGGGAGTGTAATGTGTGTGTGCGGCTGGGATGAGTGTGTGTGGGGAGTGTAATGTGTGTGTGTGGCTGGGATGAGTGTGTGTTGGGAGTGTAATGTGTGTGTGCGGCTGGGATGAGTGTGTGTGGGGAGTGTAATGTGTGTATGCGGCTGGGATGAGTGTGTGTGGGGAGTGTAATGTGTGTGTGCGGCTGGGATGAGTGTGTGTGGGGGAGTGTAATGTGTGTGTGCGGCTGGGATGAGTGTGTATGGGGAGTGTAATGTGTGTGTGCGGCTGGGATGAGTGTGTGTGGGGGAGTGTAATGTGTGTGTATGGCTGGGATGAGAGTGTTTGGGGAGTGTAATGTGTGTGCGCGGCTGGGATGAGTGTGTGTGGGGGAGTGTAATGTGTGTGTGCGGCTGGGATGAGTGTGTGTGGGGAGTGTAATGTGTGTGTGCGGCTGGGATGAGTGTGTGTGGGGAGTGTAATGTGTATGTGCGGCTGGGATGAGTGTGTGGGGGGAGTGTAATGTGTGTGTGTGGCTGGGATGAGTGTGTGTGGGGAGTGTAATGTGTGTGTGCGGCTGGGATGAGTGTGTGTGTGGGGAGTGTAATGTGGAATGTGTGTGTGCGGCTGGGGTGAGTGTGTGGGGGGAGTGTAATGTGTGTGTGTGGCTGGGATGAGTGTGTGTGGGGAGTGTAATGTGTGTGTGCGGCTGGGATGAGTGTGTGTGGGGAGTGTAATGTGTGTGTGTGGCTGGGATGAGTGTGTGTTGGGAGTGTAATGTGTGTGTGTGGCTGGGATGAGTGTGTGTTGGGAGTGTAATGTGTGTGTGCGGCTGGGATGAGTGTGTGTGGGGAGTGTAATGTGTGTGTGCGGCTGGGATGAGTGTGTGTGGGGAGTGTAATGTGTGTGTGCGGCTGGGATGAGTGTGTGTGGGGGAGTGTAATGTGTGTGTGCGGCTGGGATGAGTGTGTATGGGGAGTGTAATGTGTGTGTGCGGCTGGGATGAGTGTGTGTGGGGGAGTGTAATGTGTGTGTATGGCTGGGATGAGAGTGTGTGGGGAGTGTAATGTGTGTGTGCGGCTGGGATGAGTGTGTGTGGGGGAGTGTAATGTGTGTGTGCGGCTGGGATGAGTGTGCGTGGAGAGTGTAATCTGTGTGTATGGCTGGGATGAGAGTGTGTGGGGAGTGTAATGTGTGTGTGCGGCTGGGATGAGTGTGTATGGGGAGTGTAATGTGTGTGTGTGGCTGGGATGAGTGTGTGTGGGGGAGTGTAATGTGTGTGTATGGCTGGGATGAGTGTGTGTGGGGAGTGTAATGTGTGTGTATGGCTGGGATGAGTGTGTGTGGGGAGTGTAATGTGTGTGTGCGGCTGGGATGAGTGTGTGTGGGGGAGTGTAATGTGTGTGTATGGCTGGGATGAGAGTGTGTGGGGAGTGTAATGTGTGTGTGTGGCTGGGATGAGTGTGTGTGGGGAGTGTAATGTGTGTGGGGCTGGGATGAGTGTGTGTGGGGAGTGTAATGTGTGTGTGCGGCTGGGATGAGTGTGTGTGGGGAGTGTAATGTGTGTGTGCGGCTGGGATGAGTGTGTGTGGGGAGTGTAATGTGTGTGTGCGGCTGGGGTGAGTGTGTGTTGGGAGTGTAATGTGTGTGTGCGGCTGGGATGAGTGTGTGTGGGGAGTGTAATGTGTGTGTGCGGCTGGGATGAGTGTGTGTGGGGAGTGTAATGTGTATGTGCGGCTGCAGTTTGTCAGCCTCCCGAGTGTCAATCACGGACCCGGCGAATCCGGCACCGTTTCTCATTGGAATCGATTGTGTTCCCCGTGGCGCCAGTGCTGCCCCCAGTGGTCACTGAATCAGTCCAGGTGCGCGCCGTAGAAGTCCACGAAACCTGCCCCGGCATCAAAACTTAGGGCGGGATTCTCTGATAGCCGACGTCAAAATCGCATTTGGTAATCGGGCGGAGAATCCCTTTTGACGTCAAAATCAGGGGCGTTGCCTGTTTTCGGATGCTCGGCCCCCTCCAAAATGGCATCACCGGTGAGTACGCCGCACGCCTTTGGGGCGCCCTCAGGACGTCAGCCGAAGGCCCTCCCTCGATTCTCCCCCCCCCCCCCGATGGGGCGAGTTCTCGACGGCGTGGGACACGTGTGCTCTGAGTTTACATCAACCTGGCGTGGCGGCTGCAGACTGTGTCCATTTTTCGGGGGGGGGGGGGGGAGCCATTCCCCTGGCCAGGGGGGCGGCGGGGGCTTCGGCGGGGGCTGGGGGGACTGGTGGGGGCGGTGCCAGAGGGTGCAGTGCACATCACAAAATCCAAGTGACTGTTCTGAGAAACTGCCCGAATCCCCTTTATGAACTCATTCTTAAAACTACCTTTGCAAATTTGATTTGCCCAATTTATATGATAATTAAAGTTACCCATGACTATTGCAGGTTTAATTTACTGCTTTTTAAATATTCTCCAGCTGCTGTGGTAGGACTTGAACTCTTGTCTCTCAGATTGCCAGTCCAATTGCATAACCACTGTGCTACCGTACCCTCTCCCGAGTTAAAGCAAAATATGGTTCCATTTTTTCCGTTGCCGGTCCAAACACTCATCATCAAACGTATACCAGTCTTACAGGTATAGTTGATGGAATATTGTGTGATGCACCAGGATTATGGGGATGTGTGAAGGATTAATAAGGGGATTGGATCTCCTGTGCAAGAATCCCATCAAACATGGGTGGCAGCAATCTGAAACCTGTTGGAATTGATGCAAATGAATCTTTAAATCCTTGGCCTGTGATCAGGATTTGCAAAAGTAGAACTTGCTCGGTCGGTAAATGTTAAAGGCAGAAGAAATGATTTCATATCCAAAAACTGTGCGTAATCCACTACCGAACTGTACTGAATAATTTTCTCTCTTTTTAAAGGGGAATTTACTATTCTCAGCTCTCTGGCTGAAGCTGCCCTTCAAGTTCCTTACTGGAAAAAAACAGGGCAGATCTCGCCTTGCAGTATTCGGGGTCCTTCTGTCATTCCTGGAGATTTCATTAGAATCCAAATAAAGTACACCAATTAAATCAGCGTGATAACCTCCTCCTTACCATTGAGAAACATATTATTTTGTCTTTTCCTTTGCACTATGTATAGCTTTGAACTGGCAGATCAACGGGTGACAATTTCTGGTTTGACACAAGACATAATTAAGCAAACCTAATTATCAATAATTGGTCTAACAGTGCCATCATGAACAGTCATGATTTAATCTGCAATTCAATTGAGGCTTTGAAATTGTAATTTTCGGAGACATTTGTTGCTTTGTCCAAAGGCATTGCCACTCTTGAACACTCATTGGAAATAGCCTCTCTTTGATTTTGTGCTCCATCTTTGCTGGAAACATTTTGAACTTCCAGATTGCCTCACTCATAGAGTCTGCAGTAATTTCCAAAACTTTGATACTTAATAGCCTCAACAATGTGTCTCATACTAACCCTTCATTACATTGAAATTACAACACTGATTCAGGCCAATCAACTTAACAAATTGGCGTTTATCCTCCCAATAAGCATTAAATCGAATCTCATGTACCTGCCTGACTCCCCTGTATCAAAATCATTGTTGTAGAAAGTGAACAGAAACCACTATGGACATCCAGCCACCATTCAATTCTATTGTATCTTTCCACTTTTCAAATCATTTTTAGTCCAAAATTCTAGCCTCCCGATAATTTCATGTCCCTTAATATTCTCCAGTGATCTTATGTTGGTACCTTGTCAAAGGCTTTCTGATAGTCTCTATACACCACAACCACTGCATCTCCCCTCCCCCATATCGGTCACCTCCTCAAAGAATCTATCAGATTTGAGAAGCTGGGTTTCCCCTCTCCAAGATCCATGTTCGCAGCAACAATTATTTTTCCATCTAAATATTGAATAAATTGATTTTTTTTTTTAAATTTAGAGTACATTTTGTCCAATTAAGGGGCAATTTAGCGTGGCCAATCCACCTACCCTGCACATGTTTGGGGTGTGGGGGCGAAACCCACGCAGACACGGGGAGAATGTGCAAACTCCACAGGCCGGGATCGAACCTGGGACCTCGGCGCACGGTGTGGCAGCAGTGTTAACCCACTGCGCTGCCATGCCACCCCTTAATAAATTGATCTTGAATTGGAATTTCAAAATGATCTGGCTTTTAATGATCCGTCATCAATTATCTGTAAACATTCCTGCCCTCCAGACCATCAAAGGCATCTTCTTTTGAACCTTTTCTTTCTCCTGTCCACCGCCCGTCTCCTGTCCACCGCCCGTCCCCCCCCCCCCGTCCCCCCCCCCCCCCGTCCCCCCCCGCCCCCCCCCGTCCCCCCCCATCCCCCCCCCCGTCCCCCGTCCCCCGTCCCCCTTCCCCCCCTCCCCCCCGTCCCCCCCCGTCCCCCCCCCCTCGTTCCCCCCTTCCCCCCCCCCGTCCGCCCCCCCCCCCCGCCCCCGTTCATGTCTCAAATATTCCTGTCCTGATGAAAGGCCTGAAAAGCTAACCCTGTTTTTCTCTCCACAGACGCTGCCTGACCTATTGAGTGTTTCCAGCATTTTCTCATTTTTCTTCGGATTTCCAGGGTTTTGCTTTCATGCCGATGCCTGGGCATGCAGCTGTCCACTAACCCTCAAACAAATGCACCCTGTGAATCCATTTCCCCACCATGAAGAACTCTGCCACTCAGGTGCCCAAGGCAGTCAAGTCATGCACTGAAGATGAAATTACACCTCGCCATCTCTGGCCTAAATCACACAGTAGATCACTTTCATTTCGCTGCAAAACCTCTTTTGACGCATTGATCCTTGAACACAAAAAGGCAAGCGGTTGGAGTAAATGGTTCCTCCTTGACATACATCTACTCTTAATGAGATTGCAATCAAATTAGTCCAAGAGTGCTCTGTCTTGGCGAAGCGAGTACCACACAGACAATTTCCTTGCCTGAGCGAGCATAAAAGGCCAGGAATATTGACTGGCTGCTGTAGTAATTAGTTCAAGGAGAACACTGCCATCCCTTAATTGGACAGTAAAGAGTTTTTTTTAATGTAAAAGATTTGAAATAGGACAGGTCCCACCCTATTATAAGTCACAGCTTTGAAAGTACTTCTTGCATTCTTAACATGCAAGAAAAGAAAGTCCCTCTTGGGCGGCATGGTGGCACAGTGGTTAGCACTGCTGCCTCACAGTGCCAGGTACCCGGGTTCAATTCCCCACTGGGTCACTGTCTGTGTGGAGTTTGCACATTCTCCCCGTGTCTGCGTAGGTTTCCTCCGGGTGCTCTGGTTTCCTCCCACAGTCCAAAGACGTGCTTGTTAGGTGGATTGGCGATGATCAATTTTCTCTTAGTGTCCAAAGATGTGCAGGTTAGGTGGATTGGCCATTCTAAATTGTCCTTAGTCTCCAAAAATGTGCTGGTTAGGTGGATTGGCCATGATAAATTGCCCCTTAATGTCCAAAGATGTGCAGGTTAGGTGGATTGGCCATGATAAATTGCCGCTCAGTGTCCAAAGATGGGCAGGTTAGGTGGATTGGCCACGATAAATTGTCCCTTAGTGTCCAAAGATGTGCAGGTTAGGTGGATTGACCATGATAAATTGCCGCTCAGTGTCCAAAGATGGGCAGGTTAGGTGGATTGGCCACGATAAATTGCCCCTTAGTGTCCAAAGATGTGCAGGTTAGGTGGATTGGCCATGATAAATTGCCCCTCAGTATCCAAAAGGTTAGGTAACATTACTGGGTTACGGGATAGGGTGGGCGTAGGTAGAGTGCTCTTTCAAAGGGTCGGTGCAGACTTGATAGGCCAAATGGCCTCCTTCTGCAATGTAGGGATTCTATAATTGCCATCTTTACATGGAACACACCCCAAACAGAGTAACTTGATTGTGTGACATCTCGGGCAGAGCTGAAGTAATTACAACATGAGTTCACTGATCATCACTTGTACTGGGTTGATCTACACTCCCGTGGTTGACTACATTTTTCCAGTGTTTAATTACAGGTATCACACAGTTGGATATCATCAGGAAGACTGAATTGTTCACTCACAATATCAGAGTCCTCAGTTTTGACAACGAGAACACTCTTGAACTGAAGCAAACGACACACAAATATGCAGACTGGGATACTAGCTTTGACATTCAACCTCTATGATCAAGCCCCACCCTAATAACTCCTTATCCGACTCAATAATGCTTTTGTGGAGCGTCTTGGGGCAGTCGAAGGTGCTATATAAATGCAAATTAATGCTAGTCGCAAAAGTTGCTTTGGCAATTCTGAAGTCTCACAGCCAAATGGAAGATTTCAGGTATAGGTAGTCTTTGGGAAATAAGACTTTTGGGCAACAGGGAAAGCTAATTTTGGCCAATAAGCCTACTCCTTCATTCATCTCAATTCCAACTTTCCACCATCTTTTTTAGTGCTAATGCGCGCACCCATTTAATGGTGAGCTGTACTGTTCATCCTGCCAGTCATGAGAAGCTCCTGGCACCTCGCAAAACAGTCCTAATAGCCAACTATTAATGAACCCAATGGGCCGTTGGAAAAGGGGGACAGGGAGGGGACGGGGGGATGCAGTCTCTTAAAAATCAAGATGGTCGTAAGATGGCAGACCTAGTGAAGGAAGATTCAAACACAGTTGCCTTTTTTCAGGCAGACCTTATCCCACACC
The DNA here is from genome assembly GCF_047496885.1 of Scyliorhinus torazame. Classification (NCBI taxonomy): domain Eukaryota; kingdom Metazoa; phylum Chordata; class Chondrichthyes; order Carcharhiniformes; family Scyliorhinidae; genus Scyliorhinus; species Scyliorhinus torazame. The sequence goes on along the minus strand of NC_092738.1, from coordinate 21,515,856 downwards.
CAATCACGCAAGTCCACAGTGGTCCAAGGCACAACTACTGACTCACTAAATGGAGCCTGTGGTGATATGCCTATGGGCTATGTCATAGTTGGATGGTGTGAGACCCCTCCAACCAGCAGGTGGCGGTACAGGCACACCATGCAGTCGCCAGACTAAGGTCATGTGACCTGGGACCTGGATATAAAGAGAGGCACAACCGGCTATCTTTGGGGGAAGAAGACGAGACACGATAAAAGGATCCTTGTTTGTACATGAAAATCGCTTATGTCACAAGTAGGCTTCAAATGAAGTTACTGTGAAAAGCCCCTTGTCGCCACATTCCGGCGCCTGTTCGGGGAGGCTGGTGCAGGACATATCGAAATGTTTGGTGAGTTACTTCATAAAGTACACGGGACCAAACACAACAGGGCCTAGAGGAGTAGAATGGCCACTGGAAGCAGCACGTCTTCACATTTGGGAGAGTGTGTATCTCGCAGGATTGAGTGTGCACACTATAATCTACCTGCATGGATTTCTCAGCAACTTGCTTCGAATGCTCAAAAGATTAGTGATTGGTGTCCACATGTTTCGTATACCTGGCTGACTGAACAGAAACACATTAGTCTCATTTTTCTATTGAAGCACATCCAGTTGTCTCATACATCCATTTATCTTATTCGCTTCACTGACCTGCTGTCTTTGTGCTTGAAAAATCATTCATGGTTACTGCAGATGTTTACTGCATTTCGTCCGAGTTTTCTTTTTCCCCTTATGGGTTTTCTAACAACCTCAGTAATATAACATTGCTTGTGCAGAATGGTAGGGCTCCGCTTTACAATCGAGTCCTGCTGGCCCAATCAGAAAACAACAGCAGAAAGTAGTCGTCACAGTTTGCTGGTCGGATTGAGACTTGCCAGGTGTCAAGTAGGTGCTGTCTACAACCCTAGAATAAGGTGGCCTTCGCTTCACTGAATCCCCCACTATCAACACCCTGGGGGTTACCATTGATCAGAAACTAAACTGGACCCAGCCATATAAATACTGTGGCTACCAGAGCAGGTCAGAGGCTGGGAATCCTGTGGTGAGTAACTCACCTCCTGTCCCCCAAAGCCTGTCCACCATCTACAAGGCACAAGGCAGGAGTGTGATGGAACACTCTCCACTTGCCTGGATGAGTGCAGCTTCAACAACACTCAAACTCAACACCATCCAGGACAAAGCAAACTCAACACCATCCAGGACTGATTGCTCCCCCTTCCACAAACATTCACTCCCTCCACCAGCGACGCAAAGTGGCAGCCGTGTGTACCATCTACAAGATGCACTGCAGGAACTCACCAAGGCTCCTTTGGCAGTACCTTCCAAACCCATGACCTCCACCACCTTGGAGGACAAGGGCAGCAGATACCTGGGAACCCCACCACCTAGAGGTTCCTCTCCAAGTCACTCACGACTTAGGTGGGGTTACAGGGATAGGGTAGAGGTGTGGGCTAAGGTGGAGGTATGGGCTTAGGTAGGGTGCTCGTTCCAAGGGCCGGTGCAGACTCGATGGGCCGAATGGCCTCCTTCTGCACTGTAAATTCTATGACTCGATGACCCTGACTTGGCCGTTCCTTCACTGCCGCTGGGTCAAAATCCTGGAACTCCCTCCCTAACAGCACTGTGGGTGTACCTACACCACATGGACTGCAGAGGTTCAAGACGGCAGCTCACCACCACCTTGTCAAGGGGCAATTAGGGATGGGCAATAAATGCTGGTCTAGCCAACGACGCCCACATCCCATGAATGAATGAGTCAGCTAATTCTGCATTACCTCCACTTCCGGGGTCTTGAAGTACAATTCTCTTTATTTTCTCTCCCGTGTTCTGGCCTTTGCAGCACTCTCCTGAGTTTTTCAGATCCTTCGCTGTCCTCTGAAACTTTTCAATAAACAAAGTAAGCATGGCAGCAGAGAAGATAACTCAGAAGCTGACGGTCGGCGAAATGTTGATAAGAATGACAATCTGCTTTGTGGTGGAGGTTATTATTGAGCAGCAGTTTCTAAAGAGCAACAGGGTGATGTAGTGAATTGGAACACAAGCTTATCAGTTCAGACTGATGGATGCAAGTCTCCACTATGACAGGTACAGGCCCAAGTGAAATTAGTTTGGACAACTGAATTTCAAACAGATAAGAGTTCCATAGCACAGTTGCCTGTAATTCAGTCCTAATTGGCACCTGATTGTCAATCTTATTGGAAAGACTCTGAGATGGCAATAGGAATGTCACATTGGAGTAGGCAATGAGAGGGAAACAGACGAAAGGGAGTTCAGTTTTATATCTGTGCTGTAAAATACCGTACCTCTGTGGAAGTGGTGAGATTCTGTTTCTTTGCCTAACATTGATATTCCGCTCCCACACTCCGCGTTACCCGCCCTTCTGCTCCAGCTGTGTAACAGGTCTGCAGATGTTTGCACATTGGCCGTTCTTCACTATCCCATCCTGGGGGCGGGGATGGGTCAGCATCAGAACCAACACACTTGTTGAAGTATGTGCACTTCTAATCAACGGGCAGTCATTTGAGGACTTGGGACGCCTCTGCTCACTATTTGGAAAAATCATGGACAGGGGTTCTATTAGATGCACTTTTCAATGTCACATTGTATAGGATTCAAGGCAATTCTTTCCTGCCGGAGTGGAAACCTTGGCAGAAAAAGACTTGCATTCATATAGCACCTTTCATGACTTTTGCCATCCAACATTGTGATCCAGCCAATGATTTGTTTTTGCATTGGAGTCATTGTTGGAATGTTGCAAACGCTTAAAATTCACCCTACTTTTAACATGGGGAGAGTGGGTGGGATCGGTGGAGTTAAATATGGAAATGGGTAGTTGGCTCCAACCGACCAGCAGACACTGGGCCAAATAGCTCTTTCTGAGCTGCAACCATTCTGGGTTTAACTCGGGTGGGGAATGAGCAGTAAACCCATCCCCAGCAGGTGGATTGGCCTTTTAAATGTTAATTAGGCTGGAGGCCTCCAATTGAACCAGTTTAATAGGGTTAATTGTTGATGGGCCGGTTTTCTGGGCCCCAGGAAATCCAGCAGACAGCCTCAGAAAGAAGGCCTTTATAGCGTGGCTTGTGGGCCAGGTAGAGTAGGAGTGCTCCCAAGCTCTATCTCACCATCAGACCGTCGCCCGCATCACTGACCCCCATTACGAGCACAGCTAAATGCCACGGTATTCCCAATCTCAGACGGGAAACTTGAAATACTTGCCCTCCACTATATCTTTGCGTGGTAATAATGTGAGGAAAGATGTGAAAATGAGAGAAGGATGTCCTGGATGTCTTTGTGAGGGTTTTAAATAAAATGAATGTTTATTAAACAATGAAATGCACAACAAAATATACTTGACTACCTCAATGGCTGTTCACATTATCCCTAATTTTACCCAGTTCCAAACACCTTTGGGCGGGATTCTCTCAGTCCGGGGCTGAGCCGGAGATTCCTCGAGACTGAAGTTAATCGTGCTACTCCACCCCGACGCCGGCACGCGATTCTCCGCAAAATCGGCGCCATTGGTGCCTGCGTGGTTGGCCGGGATGGGCCAAGTGGCCGTCGTAAAAGACCCGAGACCCGCCGGCGCCGTTCACACCTGCTCTCAGCCGGCAGGACCTCGGCGTGGAAGGGTCCGGGGGCGGCCTTTTGGGGGGGGGGGGTCCCAACCCGGGGGGGGCTCCGATGTAGCCTGGCCCGCGATCGGGGCCCACCGATCGACGGGCCGGCCTCTCTGGCTGGGGGCCTCCTTTCTTCCGCGCCGGCCCTGTAGCCGTGCGCCATGTTGCATCGGGGCCAGCGCGGAGAAGGAAGCCACTGCGCATGCGCGCGTTGATGCCGGTGCCACTGCGCATGCGCGGATTCCGCGGCGCCCAGTTGACGCCAGGAGTAGCAGCTGGAGCGGCGTGGATCGCTCCAGTACCGTGCTGGCCCCCTGTAGGGGCCAGAATTGCTGATCCTGAGGCCGTGTTGACGCCATCAAGAGACGGCGTCAACACTTAGCCTCAAGATCACAGAATCCCGCCCCTTTATTTCCCTAACTTCAGAGCTAACCCTCCCCAAACAACACCCTGTTGGGTTTTATAAAGTCTTACAACACCAGGTTAAAGTCCAACAGGTTTGTTTCGATGTCACTAGCTTTCGGAGCGCTGCTCCTTCCTCAGGTGAATGCAGAGGTCTGTTCCAGAAACATATATATAGACAGATTCAAAGATGCCAAACAATGCTAGGAATGCGAGCATTAGCAGGTGATTAAATCTTTACAGATCCAGAGATGGGGTAACCCCAGGTTAAAGAGGTGTGAATTGTCTCAAGCCAGGACAGTTGGTAGAATTTCGCAGGCCAGATGGTGGGGGATGAATGTAATGTGACATGAATCCCAGGTCCCGGTTGAGGCCGCACTCATGTGTGCGGAACTTGGCTATAAGTTTCTGCTCGGCGATTCTGCGTTGTCGCGGGTCCACAGCGAAAAACCGGACCGACCTCCTCAGAAGACAAACATGGGACACAACCGACAGAATACCCTTCGTCGTCCAGTACTTCCCCGGAGCGGAGAAACTACGTCATCTTCTTCACAGCCTTCAACACGTCATTGATGACGATGAACATCTTGCCAAGGTCATCCCCACACCCCCACTACTTGCCTTCAAACAACCGCGCAACCTCAAACGAACCATTATTTGCAGCAAACTACCCAGTCTTCAGAACAGTGACCACGACACCACACAACCCTGTCATGGCAATCTCTGCAAGACGCGCCAGATCATCGACATGGATACCACTATTACACGTGAGAACACCACCCACCAGGTACGCGGTACATACTCGTGCGACTCGGCCAACGTTGTCTATCTCATACGCTGCAGGAAAGGATGTCCCGAAGCGTGGTACATTGGCGAGACCATGCAGACGCTGCGACAACGAATGAACGGACATCGCGCAACAATCACCAGGCAGGAATGTTCCCTTCCAGTCGGGGAACACTTCAGCAGTCAAGGGCATTCAGCCTCTGATCTCCGGGTAAGCGTTCTCCAAGGCGGCCTTCAGGACCCGCGACAACGCAGAATCGCCGAGCAGAAACTTATAGCCAAGTTCCGCACACATGAGTGCGGCCTCAACCGGGACCTGGGATTCATGTCACATTACATTCATCCCCCACCATCTGGCCTGCAAAATCCTACCAACTGTCCTGGCTTGACACAATTCACACCTCTTTAACCGGGGGTTACCCCATCTCTGGATCTGTAAAGATTTAATCACCTGCTAATGCTCGCATTCCAAGCATTGTTTGGCATCTTTGAATTTGTCTATATATGTGTTTCTGGAACAGACCTCTTCATTCACCTGAGGAAGGAGCAGCGCTCCGAAAGCGAGTGACATCGAAACAAACCTGTTGGACTTTAACCTGGTGTTGTAAGACTTCGTACTGTGCTCACCCCAGTCCAACGCCGGCATCTCCACATCAGGGTTTTATAAAGTATCGGCAAAATCCAGTAATAGTTCCCACACTGGGCACTTTCAGCTTTCCAGGTTGCTTCTGACAGAAGGCAGAACAGGGTTCTTCAAACAGGTCTCCAGACACACTTTCTGAGAGTTCACACAGCTTTTCCTGCTGCAGATTGACTTCTAACAGCTAACTTGCATCGGTTGAAATTGCTCCTGACACACTGTTTTCCCTTTTGATTTTCCCTCATCTCAACTAACCTCCTCAGAAGTGACTCCTAATTGCCTTCATTTTGTGAGTCCACCTTTTAGAACGCAGTTGTAAAATTCACACCTTGGGCGCGGTCTAACGGCCACGCCGTGCCCAACTCGGGATGCAACGCAACCGGTAAATCTTGCGAGAGGCTTCTTGTGAGATTTACACGGCTCCGGCGTCGCGATCTGGATCCCGCCCACAAAGGGTGGGAACCAGATTTGCATATTCAATGTGTAGTCAGGCTCACTTGAATATGCTCTCGGCGGAGTTACCCAAGGCGTGGGGCCTAACCCCTGCGCCTCGGAGGCCATGAGCAAGCATCGTTTAGCACTGGTGTGCACCAATCTGGAGCAGGCGTAACGGCACTCGGGGAGGGTCTCCCAGGTACTCAGGGGACCTGAGTGTTCGGACTCTGGGCAGGGTGGCACCCTGGCACCCCTATATCACCTGGGCACCCTGGTAGTGCCACTTGGTGCCACCCTGGCACTGCCAGGATGCCCAGGTGGCACCATGCCTGTGCCAGGGATTGGGCCCAGGGGTGCCCCGCCCTTATGAGGTGGGGTGTGGAAGGGGCTCGATGACCCCCTTATAGGTGGGTTGAGGCATTGGGAGGTCCAGAGTCTGCGGTGGGAGGTCTGGTGTGTGGAGCTCGTTAGTGCAGGAAATGGGACTAAGTGAATCCTTGGAGGGGCATTCCTGACCGAGTCCCTGAATTGAAGCCGAGCCTCTTTAATAGCAAGGTCATTCTCGGAGCTGCCAGTACCGGGAAACACCCGGCTAAACGCGCTCAACACAGGACTCTGTTTCATTTCCGTTAAATCACGTCACTTCGCTCCTCTTTGAACCTCTAATATCTTACTCAACCGCTTGGCGTCCTATTCTCAATTATTACCAACTTGCCTCAGGTAAACATCAATTTACAGGGTTGCTAGGTTCATCGACATATCAAAAGCACTAAGAACAAAGAACAAAGAACAAAGAAAAGTACAGCACAGGAACAGGCCCTTCGGCCCTCCAAGCCTGTGCCGACCATGCTGCCCGTCTAAACTAAAATCTTCTACACTTCCGGGGTCCGTATCCCTCTATTTCCATCCTATTCATGTATTTGTCAAGATGCCCCTTAAACGTCACTATCGTCCCTACTTCCACCACCTCCTCTGGCAGCGAGTTCCAGGCACCCACTACCCTCTGTGTAAAAAACTTGCCTCGTACATCTCCTCTAAACCTTGCCCCTCGCACCTTAAACCTATGCCCCCCAGTAATTGACCCCTCTACCCTGGGAAAAAGTCTCTGACTATCCACTCTGTCTGTGCCCCTCATAATTTTGTAGACCTCTATTAGGTCGCCCCTCAACCTCCGTCGTTCCAGTGAGAACAAACCAAGTTTATTCAACTGCTCCTCATAGTTAATGCCCTCCATACCAGGCAACATCCTGGTAAATCTCTTCTGCACCCTCTCTAAAGCCTCCACATCCTTCTGGTAATGTGGCGACCAGAATTGCAACATGACTAGCCAATTTTTATACTCAATGCCCCGTCCAATGAAGGCAAGCATGCCTTTTGCCTTCTTGACTACCTTCTCCACCTGTGTTGCCCCTTTCAGTGACCTGTGGACCTGTACACCTAGATCTCTCTGACTGTCAATACTCTTGAGGGTTATACCATTCACTGTATATTCCATATCTGCATTAGACCTTCCAAAATGCATTACCTCACATTTGTCCAGATTAAACTCCATCTGCCATCTCTCCGCCCAAGTCTCCAAACAATCTAAATCCTGCTGTATCCTCTGACAGTCCTCATCGCTATCCGCAATTCCACCAACCTTTGTGTCGTCGGCAAACTTACTAATCAGACCAGTTACATTTTCCTCCAAATCATTTATATATACTACGAACAGCAAAGGTCCCAGCACTGATCCCTGTGGAACACCACTGGTCACAGCCCTCCAATTAGAAAAGCACACTTCCATTGCAACTCTCTGCCTTCTATGACCTAGCCAGTTCTGTGTCCATCTTGCCAGCTCACCCCTGATCCCGTGTGACTTCACCTTTTGTACTAATGACTTCACCTTTTGTACCAGTTCCATTAACCTAGCCAAACTGTTTCTATCACTACGGTTTCCATTTTTAAACGTTAATAAAAAACATACAACCAACAGAACACATTACCAATTCCTGAATGTCCTTGATTTTTCATATTATCACGATTTAATGACGCCCTCCTTCCAACTGGAATCAGACACCCCTTGGATTATGGGTCAGCCTCACCGTCCACTAGGGGCAGGGAACACACCCTATAGTTTTCTCCAGGGTTCTTGCTGTCTGACTGGAAGCCACGTCTATCAAACAGGGTAGCTTCCGGGTGTGGAATCTATCAATGATAAGTCAATGCCAAGTTTTCTATGTGCGAGGGACCCAATAACCCTGATTCCACCCCATGCCTCCCAATGTGTCAGAATGTTAAAACTCCTCTCTCTGTATTCCCAAAGCAACCTGATTTCATGAGCTATATTTGTTTGAACAGAAGCAATGGAATGCACTAAATCTGAAAGCAAGGATTTATTTTGTGTGTCGAGAAGGCAAGTCTCTCTGAAAAGGATTTGTTTGTATGACATTGGTAAATCTTTCAAGTGTTTTCACAGCGAGAGAGTATGAGGGGAATCCAAAAAGGAAGAGATCACATTTACTTAGGGGAGGCGGTCGTATTGTCGTAGGACTAGTAATCCAGAGACCCAGGGTAATGATCTGGGGACCTGGGTTCAAATCTCACCACGGCACTCAATTAAAATCTGGAATTAAACGTCTAATGATGACCATGAAACCATTGTCGATTGTCGTAAAAACCCATCTGGTTCACTAATGCCCTTTAGGGAAGGAAATCTGTCGTCCTTACCCGGTCTGGCCTACATGTGACTCCAGGCCCACAGCAATGTGGTTGGCTCTCAACTGCCCCCTCAAGGGCAATTAGGGATGGGCAGTAAATGCTGGCACAGACTGCGATGCCCATGAACGAATAAAAAAAAACATACTTGAAAGAGTAATCTAGGGGCGACACTTTTGGTAAATGCCGCCTCACGGCGCCGAGGTTCCAGGTTCGATCCTGAACCCGGGTCACTGTCGGTGTGGAGTTTGCACATTCTCCCCGTGTTTGCGTGGGTTTCACCCCCACAACCCAAAGGTGGATTGGCCACGCTAAATTGCCCCTGACTTGTAAAGAAATATTGGGTCCTGTAAATGTTTGAAGAAAAGAAGCTGTGATTGGCAGAAGAATTTATTTATTTTGCTGAGTGCACAGGCATGGTGGGCTCTCAGTTTCACAGTAGGTGGATTGGCCACGCTAAATGGGCCTTTCATTGGAAAAAAAAGAGTTGCACACTCTAAATATATATAAAAAAAAGAAAGAGTAAAAATTATTAAGAAAAAGAAAAAGAAATCTAACGAACGAAATGATGATAAAATAACGTATGTGTAAAGATGGTAAAATAACGTAAATAATGTATAAAATAACGATATGCATCACCATCATTGCAGGAGGACACAGGCATTCTATACACAGTGAGTACAAGAATTGGAATTTTGCCACAACAGGCGACTGCCACCTTTGGCATAGAGCCTGCTTCAGGCTGCATTTGATTTTGTTTCTTGAGAATTAAGAGTGCCATTCTGAGGGAGTTAATGAGCGATTGCTTGGCACATAATCACATTCCCACTAACAGTGGGGCACCTACATTTTATCAATTTCTACAGAACTCAATGGGATTGTTGTGATAACATCCTGGAAACCAAGTAAATTGAGGAGAGAGAGGATTTCTTTGATCGTTAACAATTACAGGACCTCACAGGCGTTGTGTTAGGTACACTGGTCTAACACTGGCTGCAACTGGATGCAGCTTAGATCAGAAAGATACTCCAGACCTTGAAGTTAGTTCAATCAGGTTTATTGAACAATAGCACAGTTAGCACAGTTCTCTGTGAGTTCGACTCTGCTAACTTAAGTGTGGTTACTCTGTCTGACTGAACCAGACTAGCTGTGTGAGTCTGCATATCATGACATCTCCCCTTTTTTTATGTTTGGATGACATATGTGAACGTATTTACAAGAATAGGCCAATATTAACATATAAACATGCAGTGGATGTGAACATATGTACATGTGGAAACAGCTGTCTAATGCGAGAACACTGAACATAGCAAACAGCACAAATGTTCATAAGTCCAGTCTCTGTGGCTTGCGTCTGATCCTGGTCGACCGCCAGAGAGGTGGTGGTGGGGACGACAGCGCCTTGATGGGCGGGATTGAAGCCTGACTGGTGGTGCAGACTTGCACAAGGCTGCATAGTGTCCAGGCTTCCCGCAGTTTAAACATTGCCTGCCTCTTATAGGGCAGTGTCCCTTTAAGTGGGCATTGCCACAGTTCGGGCACGTCATGACGTCGGCGTCGTGACGCGGTGTACGTCGTCGCACATGCGCAGTGCGGTCGGCAGACGTCTGCACCTGCGCAGTGTGGGTGTCGGCCACTTCGTTATCCCGTTCGCATCACGCATGCGTGGGGCTCCTGGAAAAGTGTGCGAGATGGCCGCTGTCTTCAATGCTGAGGCGCTGCATCCGGGAGATGACCTGCACACTCTCTGCCTCGTGGGAGGCAAGTTTCTCATTTTCAGCCGATTTGTATTGGGAATATCGATTTTTGGCATGCTCATGCACTGTACATGTTTTAATCGCGACTGGCAGGGTCATATGTTTGATTTTTAAGAGCTGCTGTCTCAGAGGATCAGAGTGAACTCCAAACACAATTTGGTCTCTGATCATGGAGTCAGCACTATCACCAAAGTTGCAGGACAGCGCTAGCAGGCGGAGGCTAGTTAAGAAGGCATTGAAAGATTCATCTTTACCTTGAAGACGTTGTTTGAATATGTAGCGCTCGAAGATTTCATTGGTGTCCACTTCACAGTGACTATCGGACTTGTCCGGGATGGTCTGAAACTTTGTCTTGTCCTGGCCTTCGGTGAAGTTAAACGAGTTGGAGAGTTCGATGGCTTGATCCCCCGCTGTTGAGAGGAGAAGCGTGATCTTTCTTGCATCAGACGCACCCTCGAGGTCTGAGGCTTCGACGTACAGCAGAAACTTTGGCTTGGATGTCCGCCAGTTGGCACTGAGATTGCCGGAGGTCCTGAGCTGGTGAGGAGCCTGAATCTTCTCCATGGTGCCGGGATACATTCGCTGGTCGTCACGGAACGGACTGAGGTAAGCCACCTTAAATTAGTAGTCTCCTGGTATCATGTCATGTTAGGTACACTGGTCTAACACTGGCTGCAACTGGATGCAGCTTAGATCAGAAAGATACTCCAGACCTTGAAGTTAGTTCAATCAGGTTTATTGAACTAATAGCACAGTTAGCACAGTTCTCTGTGAGTTCGACTCTCTGCTAACTTAAGTGTGGTTACTCTGTCTAACTAAACCAGACTAGCTCTTAGCCACGTGGTGGGGGTGTGAGATTGTAACAACACCCTTGACTGACTCTCTAGATGTTCATCAGTGGAAAGAGGCGGAGTGTGAGTGCTCGTGTCTTTTATAGTCAGCTCCCACCCCTGAGTGTCCTGCCTGCTCATTGGTCATGTCCTGTTCTTTGTGTCCATTAGCTGCTTGTCTGTATATCATTATGTGCGTGTCCGCATATCATGACAACCGGTAAAGCTACTTTGAGGGCGACAGAAAAAGGTCTCTGCAATAAAGTTAGATCCCGCAATCAGATGGTCAAAGTGTACTGTTTATTCGGGAAGCATGTATGGAGAATGAAAGAAAAGGAAACTTTCTTTCAGTTGTGCCCAGCAAGCTCGCAGAAAGAACAATGAAATAATGATTGGATAGTTTGTTTTGAGTGATGTTGGTTGAGGAGTAAATCAACACACCCTGTAATTTTTTCGGTTGGACTGCTGGGAAATTTGCTCAAGTGAGTGGCCCCTTTAAATATTTGTGCATGGCAGCACATTTGGGACCTTAAAGATGGGCCAGGTTGTCTGCAGCTTGCACGGGAAGGTTCGGGTTTCTGCACAGTCACAGAGCTTACAGGAATCATTGGGGTCAATAATATCCAGAGGGAAAAGTGCCTCTCCAGGAGGCCATAACTCAAAGGAACGCAGAAAAACAATTGCCTCCGAGACCTGACTAACTCTTGAGCTATACTTGTGAAAAGCAGAGTTTCACTGGGTGATACCTGAATATGTGAAAGTTTGGGAAGTGAGGAAGCCCATCAAGCTCACTCTAACTATTGTTCAGAAACAGTTATGGCATTTGCAGACTTTTCTATCTTAATATCTCACGGACCATCAAGTTATTCTTGCATTAATTCAATACATTTTTCCATCAGACATAGAAGATAGAACATAGAACATTCCAGCGCAGTACAGGCCCTTTGGCCCGCGATGTTGCGCCGACCTGTGAAACCACGCTAAAGCCCATCTACACTATTCCCTAATTGTCCATATGTCTATCCAATGGCCATTTGAATGCCCTTAGTGTTGGCGAGTCCACTACTGTTGCAGGCAGGGCATTCCACGCCCTTGAGTTCTTTGAGAAGGTGACCAAACAGGTGGATGAGGATAAAGCAGTTGAGTAAAGAACCTACCTCTGACATCTGTCCGATATCTATCTCCCCTCAATTTAAAGCAATGTCCCCTCGTGCTAGCCATCACCATCCAAGGAAAAAGGCTCTCACTGTCCACCCTATCCAATCCTCTGATCATCTTGTTTGCCTCAATTAAGTCACCTCTTAACCTTCTTCTCTCTAACAAAAACAGCCTCAAGTCCCTCAGCCTTCCCTCATAAGATCTTCCCTCCATACCAGGCAACATTCTGGTAAATCTCCCCGGCACCCTTTCCAATGCTTCCACATCCTTCCTATAATGCGGCGACCAGAATTGCACGCAATACTCCAAATGCGGCCGCACTAGAGTTTTGTACAGCTGCAACATGACCTCATGGCTCCGAAACTCAATCCCTCTACCAATAAAAGCTAACACACCGTACGCCTTCTTAACAACTCTATCAACCAGGGTGGCAACTTTCAGGGATCTATGTACATGGACACCGAGATCTCTCTGCTTATCCACACTGCCAAGAATCTTACCATTAGCCCAGTACTCTGTCTTCCTGTTATTCCTTCCAAAATGAATCACCTCACACTTTTCTGCATTAAACTCCATTTGCCACCTCTCAGCCCAGCGCTGCAGCTTATCTATGTCCCTCTGTAACTTGTAACATTCTTCCACACTGTCCACAACTCCACCGACTTTAGTGTCATCTGCAAATTTACTCACCCATCCTTCTACGCCCTCCTCCAGGTCATTTATAAAAATGACAAACAGCAGTGGCCCCAAAACAGATCCTTGTGGTACACCACTAGTAACTGGACTCCAGTCTGAACATTTCCCATCAACCACCACCCTTTGTCTTCTTCCAGCTAGCCAATTTCTGATCCAAACTGCTAAATCACCCTGAATCCCATGCCTCCGTATTTTCTGCAGCAGCCTACCATGGGGAACCTTATCAAATGCTTTACTGAAATCCATATACACCACATCAACTGCTTTATCCTCATCCACCTGTTTGGTCACCTTCTCAAAGAACTCAATTAGGATTGTGAGGCACGACCTACCCTTCATCAAACCGTGTTGACTATCTCTAATCAAACTATTCCTTTCCAGATGATTATACATCCTATCTCTTGTAAACCTTTCCAAGATTTTGCCCACAACAGGAGTAAGGCTCACTGGTCCATAGTTACCGGGGTTGTCTCTACTCCCCTTCTTGAACAAGGGGACAACATTTGCTATCCTCCAGTCTTCTGGCACTATTCCTGTAGACAAAGATGACTTAAAGATCAAAGCCAAAGGCTCAGCAATCTCCTCCCTAGCTTCCCAGAGAATCCTAGGATAAATCCCATCCGGCCCAGGGGACTTATCTATTTTCACACTTTCCAGAATTGCTAACACCTCCTCCTTATGAACCTCAAGCCCTTCTAGTCTAGTAGCCTGAATCTCAGTATTCTCCTCGACAACATTGTCTTTTTCCTGTGTGACTAAAAAATTCATTTAGCACCTCTCCTATCTCCTCGGACTCCAAGCACAACTTCCCACTACTGTCCTTGACTGACCCTACTCTTACCCTAGTCATTCGTTAATTCCTGACATATCTATAGAAAGCGTTAGGGTTATCCTTGATCCTACCTGCCAAAGACTTCTCATGTCCCCTCCTGGCTCATCTTAACTCTTTCTTTAGGTCCTTCCTAGCTAACTTATAACTGTCGAGATCCCTAACTGAACCTTCATGTCTCATCACTCCCAGGACAGGTACGGCATGGGGTTAGATACAGAGTAAAGCTCCCTCTACACTGTCCCCATCAAACACTCCCAGGACAGGTACAGCACGGGGTTAGATACAGAGTAAAGCTCCCTCTACTATCTCCCCATCAAACACTCCCAGGACAGGTTATAGCACGGGGTTAGATACAGATTAAAGCTCCCTCTACACTGTCCCAATCAAATACTCCCAGGACAGGTTATAGCACGGGGTTAGATACAGAGTAAAGCTCGCTCTACACTGTCCACATCAAACAGTCCCAGGACAGGTACAGAATGGGGTTAAATACAGAGTAAAGCTCCCTCTACTCTATCCCCATCAAACACTCCCAGGACAGGTTATAGCACGGGGTTAGATACAGAGTAAAGCTTCCCTCTACACTGTCCCCATCAAACACTCCCAGGACAGATACAGCACGGGGTTAGATAGAGTAAAGCTCCCTCTACTCTATCCCCATCAAACACTCCCAGGACAGGTTATAGCACGGGGTTAGATACAGAGTAAAGCTCCCTCTATACTGTCCCCATCAAACACTCCCAAGACAGGGATAACACAGGGTTAGATACAGAGTAAAAATCCCTCGAAATATTTTGGTTTATTAACAATTCGACAGATACAGAGCAAAAACAGACGCAAGGCACAAGGTCCCAACAAGCTTCAACAATTACATAGCAAAAACAGTCGCAAGGCACAAAGCCTCAACACGCTTCAACAGTTACATAGCAAAAACAGTCGCAAGTCACAAAGCCTCAACACACTTCAACAGTTACATCGCAAAAACAATCGCAAGACACAAAGCCTCAACACACTTCAACAGTTACATCGCAAAAACAGTCACAAGGCACAAAGCCTCGTCACACTTCAACAGTTACATCGCAAAAACAGTCGCAAGGCACAAAGCCTCAACACGCTTCAACAGTTACATAGCAAAAACAGTCGCAAGGCACAAAGCCTCGTCACACTTCAACAGTTACATCGCAAAAACAGTCGCAAGGCACAAAGCCTCGTCACACTTCAACAGTTACATCGCAAAAACAGTCACAAGGCACAAAGCCTCGTCACACTTCAACAGTTACATCGCAAAAACAGTCGCAAGGCACAAAGCCTCAACACGCTTCAACAGTTACATAGCAAAAACAGTCGCAAGGCACAAGGCCTCAACACACTTCAACAGTTACATCGCAAAAACAGTCGCAAGGCACAAAGCCTCGACACACTTCAACAGTTACATCGCAAAAACAGTCGCAAGGCACAAGGCCTCAACACACTTCAACAGTTATATCGCAAAAACAGTCGCAAGGCACAAAGCCTCGACACACTTCAACAGTTACATCGCAAAAACAGTCGCAAGGCACAAAGCCTCGACACACTTCAACAGTTATATCGCAAAAACAGTCGCAAGGCACAAGGCCTCGTCACACTTCAACAGTTACATAGCAAAAACAGTCGCAAGGCACAAGGCCTCGACAGACGTCAACAGTTACATAGTAAAAACAGACGCAAGGCACAAAGCCTCGACACACTTCAACAGTTACATCGCATAAACAGTCGCAAGGCACAAAGCCTCGACACACTTCAACAGTTACATAGCAAAAACAGTGGCAAGGCACAAGGCCTCGTCACACTTGAATAGTTACATAGCAAATACAGTCACAAGGCACAAGGCCTCAAGAAGCTTCAACAGTTAAATAGCAAAAACAGTCGCAAGGCACAAAGCCTCGACACACATCAACAGTTACATTGCAAAAACAGTCGCAAGGCACAAGGCCTCGACACACTTCAATAGTTACATAGCAAAAACAGTCGCAAGGCACAAGGCCTCGCCACACTTCAACAGTTACATCGCAAAAACAGTCGCAAGGCACAAAGCCTCATCACAGTTCAACAGTTACATAGCAAAAACAGTCGCAAGGCACAAGGCCTCAACACACTTCAACAGTGACACATCAAAAACAGTCGCAAGGCACAAAGCCTCGACACACTTCAACAGTTACATCGCAAAAACAGTCACAAGGCACAAGGCCTCGTCACACTTCAACAGTTACATAGCAAAAACAGTCGCAAGGCACAAAGCCTCGACACACTTCAACAGTTACATCGCAAAACCAGTCACAAGGCACAAAGCCTCGACACACTTCAACAGTTACATCGCAAAAACAGTCGCAAGGCACAAAGCCCCGTCACACTTCAACAGTTACATAGCAAAAACAGTCGCAAGGCACAAGGCCTCGTCACAGTTCAACAGTTACATAGCAAAAACAGTCGCAAGGCACAAGGCCTCAACACACTTCAACAGTTACATCGCAAAAACAGTTGCAAGGCACAAAGCCTCGACACACTTCAACAGTTGCATCGCAAAAACAGTCACAAGGCACAAAGCCTCGACACAGTTCAACAGTTACATAGCAAAAACAGTCGCAAGGCACAAAGCCTCGACACACTTCAACAGTTACACAGCAAAAACAGTCACAAGGCACAAAGCCTCGTCACACTTCAACAGTTACATCGCAAAAACAGTCGCAAGGCACAAGGCCTCAACACGCATCAACAGTTACGTAGCAAAAACAGTCGCAAGACACAAAGCCTCGACACACTTCAACAGTTACATAGCAAAAACAGTCGCAAGGCACATGGCCTCGTCACACTTCAACAGTTACATAGCAAAAACAGTCACAAGGCACAAAGCCTCGACACAGTTCAACAGTTACATCGCAAAAACAGTCGCAAGGCACAAGGCCTCGTCACAGTTCAACAGTTACATAGCAAAAACAGTCGCAAGGCACAAGGCCTCAACACACTTCAACAGTTACATCGCAAAAACAGTCGCAAGGCGCAAAGCCTCGACACACTTCAACAGTTACATCGCAAAAACAGTCACAAGGCACAAAGCCTCGACACAGTTCAACAGTTACATAGCAAAAACAGTCGCAAGGCACAAAGCCTTGACACACTTCAACAGTTACACAGCAAAAACAGTCACAAGGCACAAAGCCTCGTCACACTTCAACAGTTACATCGCAAAAACAGTCGCAAGGCACAAGGCCTCAACACGCATCAACAGTTACATAGCAAAAACAGTCGCAAGACACAAAGCCTCGACACACTTCAACAGTTACATCGCAAAAACAGTCACAAGGCACATGGCCTCGTCGCACTTCAACAGTTACATAGCAAAAACAGTCACAAGGCACAAGGCCTCGTCACACTTCAACAGTTACATAGCAAAAACAGTCGCAAGGCACAAAGCCTCGACAAACTTCAACAGTTACATCGCAAAAACAGTCGCAAGGCACAAGGCCTCAACACACTCCAACAGTTACATAGCAAAAACAGTCGCAAGGCACAAAGCCTCAACACACTCCAACAGTTACATCGCAAAAACAGTCGCAAGGCACAAAGCCTGAACGCACTTCAGCAGTTACATCGCAAAAACATTCGCAAGACACAAAGCCTCGTCACACTTCAACAGTTGCATCGCAAAAACAGTCGCAAGGCACAAGGCCTCAACACGCATCAACAGTTACATAGCAAAAACAGTCGCAAGACACAAAGCCTCGTCACAGTTCAACAGTTACATCGCAAAAACAGTCGCAAGGCACAAAGCCTCAACACGCTTCAACAGTTACATAGCAAAACAGTCGCAAGGCACAAAGCCTCGTCACACTTCAACAGTTACAGAGCAAAAACAGTCGCAAGGAACAAAGCATCGACACACTTCAACAGTTCCATCGCAAAAACAGTCGCAAGGCACAAGGCCTCAACACGCTTCAACAGTTACATAGCAAAAACAGTCGCAAGGCACAAAGCCTCAACACACTTCAACAGTTACATCGCAAAAACAGTCGTAAGGCACAAAGCCTCGACACACTTCAATAGTTACATAGCAAAAACAGTCGCAAGGCACAAGGCCTCAACACGCTTCAACAGTTACATAGCAAAAACAGTCGCAAGGCACAAGGCCGCGTCACACTTCAACAGTTACATAGCAAAAACAGTCGCAAGACACAAAGCCTCGACACACTTCAACAGTTACACAGCAAAAACAGTCGCAAGGCACAAGGCCTCAACACACTTCAACAGTTACACAGCAAAAACAGTCGCAAGGCACAAGGCCTCGTCACACTTCAACAGTTACATCGCAAAAACAGTCGCAAGGCACAAAGCCTCGACACACTTCAATAGTTACATAGCAAAAACAGTCGCAAGGCACAAGGCCTCAACACGCTTCAACAGTTACATAGCAAAAACAGTCGCAAGGCACAAGGCCTCGTCACACTTCAACAGTTACCTAGCAAAAACAGCCGCAAGGCACAAAGCCTCGTCACACTTTAACAGTTACATAGCAAAAACAGCCGCAAGGCACAAGGCCTCAACACACTTCAACAGTTACAGAGCAGAAACAGTCGCAAGGCACATGGCCTCGTCACACTTCAACAGTTACATAGCAAAAACAGTCGCAAGGCACAAATCCTCAACACACTTCAACAGTTACATCGCATAAACAGTCGCAAGGCACAAAGCCTCGACACACTTCAACAGTTACATAGCAAAAACAGTCGCAAGGCACAAGGCCTCGTCACACTTGAACAGTTACATAGCAAATACAGTCACAAGGCACAAGGCCTCAACAAGCTTCAACAGTTAAATAGCAAAAACAGTCGCAAGGCACAAAGCCTCAACACACTTCAACAGTTACATAGCAAAAACAGTCGCAAGGCACAAAGCCTCAACACGCTTCAACAGTTACATAGCAAAAACAGTCGCAAGGCACAAAGCCTCAACACGCTTCAACAGTTACATAGCAAAAACAGTCGCAAGCCACAAAGCCTCGTCACACTTCAACAGTTACAGAGCAAAAACAGTCGCAAGGAACAAAGCATCGACACACTTCAACAGTTCCATCGCAAAAACAGTCGCAAGGCACAAGGCCTCAACACGCTTCAACAGTTACATAGCAAAAACAGTCGCAAGACACAAAGCCTCGTCACACTTCAACAGTTACATCGCAAAAACAGTCGCAAGGCACAAGGCCTCAACACACTTCAACAGTTACATCGCAAAAACAGTCGCAAGGCACAAAGCCTCGACACACTTCAATAGTTACACAGCAAAAACAGTCGCAAGGCACAAGGCCTCGTCACACTTCAACAGTTACATAGCAAAAACAGTCGCAAGGCACAAAGCCTCAACACACTTCAACAGTTACATCGCAAAAACAGTCGCAAGGCACAAAGCCTCGACACACTTCAATAGTTACATAGCAAAAACAGTCGCAAGGCACAAGGCCTCAACACGCTTCAACAGTTACATAGCAAAAACAGTCGCAAGGCACAAGGCCGCGTCACACTTCAACAGTTACATAGCAAAAACAGTCGCAAGACACAAAGCCTCGTCACACTTCAACAGTTACATCGCAAAAACAGTCGCAAGGCACAAAGCCTCGACACACTTCAATAGTTACATAGCAAAAACAGTCGCAAGGCACAAGGCCTCAACACGCTTCAACAGTTACATAGCAAAAACAGTCGCAAGGCACAAGGCCTCGTCACACTTCAACAGTTACCTAGCAAAAACAGTCGCAAGGCACAAAGCCTCGTCACACTTTAACAGTTACATAGCAAAAACAGCCGCAAGGCACAAGGCCTCAACACACTTCAACAGTTACAGAGCAGAAACAGTCGCAAGGCACATGGCCTCGTCACACTTCAACAGTTACATAGCAAAAACAGTCGCAAGGCACAAATCCTCAACACACTTCAACAGTTACATCGCATAAACAGTCGCAAGGCACAAAGCCTCGACACACTTCAACAGTTACATAGCAAAAACAGTCGCAAGGCACAAGGCCTCGTCACACTTGAACAGTTACATAGCAAATACAGTCACAAGGCACAAGGCCTCAACAAGCTTCAACAGTTAAATAGCAAAAACAGTCGCAAGGCACAAAGCCTCGACACACATCAACAGTTACATTGCAAAAACAGTCGCAAGGCACAAGGCCTCGACACACTTCAACAGTTACATAGCAAAAACAGTCGCAAGGCACAAGGCCTCGCCACACTTCAACAGTTACATCGCAAAAACAGTCGCAAGGCACAAAGCCTCATCACACTTCAACAGTTACATAGCAAAAACAGTCGCAAGGCACAAGGCCTCAACACACTTCAACAGTTACACAGCAAAAACAGTCGCAAGGCACAAAGCCTCGACACACTTCAACAGTTACATCGCAAAAACAGTCACAAGGCACAAGGCCTCGTCACACTTCAACAGTTACATAGCAAAAACAGTCGCAAGGCACAAAGCCTCGACACACTTCAACAGTTACATCGCAAAAACAGTCACAAGGCACAAAGCCTCGACACACTTCAACAGTTACATCGCAAAAACAGTCGCAAGGCACAAAGCCCCGTCACACTTCAACAGTTACATAGCAAAAACAGTCGCAAGGCACAAGGCCTCGTCACAGTTCAACAGTTACATAGCAAAAACAGTCGCAAGGCACAAGGCCTCAACACACTTCAACAGTTACATCGCAAAAACAGTCGCAAGGCACAAAGCCTCGACACACTTCAACAGTTACATGGCAAAAACAGTCACAAGGCACAAAGCCTCGACACAGTTCAACAGTTACATAGCAAAAACAGTCGCAAGGCACAAAGCCTCGACACACTTCAACAGTTACACAGCAAAAACAGTCACAAGGCACAAAGCCTCGTCAAACTTCAACAGTTACATCGCAAAAACAGTCGCAAGGCACAAGGCCTCAACACGCATCAACAGTTACATCGCAAAAACAGTCGCAAGGCACATGGCCTCGTCACACTTCAACAGTTACATAGCAAAAACAGTCACAAGGCACAAGGCCTCGTCACACTTCAACAGTTACATAGCAAAAACAGTCTCAAGGCACAAGGCCTCAACACGCATCAACAGTTACATAGCAAAAACAGTCGCAAGACACAAAGCCTCGACACACTTCAACAGTTACATAGCAAAAACAGTCGCAAGGCACATGGCCTCGTCACACTTCAACAGTTACATAGCAAAAACAGTCACAAGGCACAAGGCCTCGTCACACAACAGTTACATAGCAAAAACAGTCGCAAGGCACAAAGCCTCGACACACTTCAACAGTTACATCGCAAAAACAGTCGCAAGGCACAAGGCCTCAACACACTCCAACAGTTACATCGCAAAAACAGTTGCAAGGCACAAAGCCTGAACGCACTTCAGCAGTTACATCGCAAAAATAGTCGCAAGGCACAAAGCATCGACACACTTCAACAGTTACATCGCAAAAACAGTCGCAAGGCACAAAGCATCGACACACTTCAACAGTTACATCGCAAAAACAGTAGCAAGGCACAAGGCCTCAACACGCATCAACAGTTACATAGCAAAAACAATCGCAAGACACAAAGCCTCGTCACACTTCAACAGTTACATCGCAACAACAGTCGCAAGGCACAAAGCCTCGACGCACTTAAATAGTTACATAGCAAAAACAGTCGCAAGGCACAAGGCCTCAACACGCTTCAACAGTTACATAGCAAAAACAGTCGCAAGGCACAAGGCCTCGTCACACTTCAACAGTTACATAGCAAAAACAGTCGCAAGGCACAAAGCCTCGTCACACTTCAACAGTTACATCGCAAAAACAGTCGCAAGGCACAAAGCCTCGACACACTTCAACAGTTACATCGCAAAAACAGTCGCAAGGCACAAAGCCTCGACACACTTCAACAGTTACATAGCAAAAACAGTCGCAAGGCACAAAGCCTCGACACACTTCAACAGTTACATCGCAAAAACAGTCGCAAGGCACAAGGCCTCGACACACTTCAACAGTTACATCGCAAAAACAGTCGCAAGGCACAAGGCCTCAACACACTTCAACAGTTACACAGCAAAAACAGTCGCAAGGCACAAGGCCTCAACACACTTCAACAGTTACATCGCAAAAACAGTCGCAAGGCACAAGGCCTCAACACACTTCAACAGTTACTTAGCAAAAACAGTCGCAAGGCACAAGACCTCGCCACACTTCAACAGTTACATAGCAAAAACAGTCGCAAGGCACAAAGCCTCGACACACTTCAACAGTTACATAGCAAAAACAGTCGCAAGGCACAAAGCCTCAACACGCTTCGACAGTTACATCGCAAAAACAGTCGCAAGGCACAAAGCCTCGACACACTTCAACAGTTACATCGCAAAAACAGTCGCAAGGCACAAGGCCTCAACACACTTCAACAGTTACACAGCAAAAACAGTCGCAAGGCACAAGGCCTCAACACACTTCAACAGTTACAGAGCAAAAACAGTCACAAGGCACAAAGCCTCAACACACTTCAACAGTTACATCGCAAAAACAGTCGCAAGGCACAAGGCCTCAACACACTTCAACAGTTACTTAGCAAAAACAGTCGCAAGGCACAAGGCCTCGCCACACTTCAACAGTTACATAGCAAAAACAGTCGCAAGGCACAAAGCCTCGACACACTTCAACAGTTACATAGCAAAAACAGTCGCAAGGCACAAAGCCTCAACACGCTTCAACAGTTACATCGCAAAAACAGTCGCAAGGCACAAAGCCTCGACACACTTCAACAGTTACATAGCAAAAACAGTCGCAAGGCACAAAGCCTCGTCACACTTCAACAGTTACATCGCAAAAACAGTCGCAAGGCACAAAGCCTCCTCACACTTCAACAGTTACATCGCAAAAACAGTCGCAAGGCACAAAGCCTCGTCACACTTCAACAGTTACATAGCAAAAACAGTCGCAAGGCACAAAGCCTCGACACACTTCAACAGTTACATCGCAAAAACAGTCGCAAGGCACAAGGCCTCGACACACTTCAACAGTTACATCGCAAAAACAGTCGCAAGGCACAAGGCCTCATCACACTTCAACAGTTACATCGCAAAAACAGTCGCAAGGCACAAAGCCTCAACACGCATCAACAGTTACATAGCAAAAACAGTCGCAAGGCACAAGGCCTCATCACACTTCAACAGTTACATCGCAAAAACAGTCGCAAGGCACAAGGCCTCGATACACTTCAACAGTTACATAGCAAAAACAGTCGCAAGGCACAAAGCCTCATCACAATTCAACGATCACATATCAAAATCTTCAGTACGCATATACATACAACCACCCCCGCCCCGAATGGCAGCCCCACACCGGTGGAAGAGAAACTCCAGCGAGCAACGCAGACCACCGAAAAGGGGCACGTCAACATAGGGCACAGTAGGATATCACAGTACGATGGAACCGTACGATGGCACAGTACGATGGCACAGTACGATGGCACAGTACGATGGCACAGTACGATGGCACAGAACATTGGCACAGTACGATGGCACAGTATGAGAGAGAGAGTAGAAAATACCCCCCCCCTCCCACAAAGGGGCCAAATTCAGCTCAAAACAATGAGCCACGAAACAGGCCACTGGCTAAAAGCCAACATCTAGCCAATTTATTCCCTCACAGCTCGTAGATAGTCTGTCAACATCGAAACAATTCATTGACATATAGAAACAGTATAATCAGAGACAACAGAAACCAGTAGCATGTCAAAAACATCTACTAACAGAAAACCACCCATGTACGTACACAATCACCCACTGTTTTTCCCCCCCCGAAGGGGTTCCCAGTTAAATCCAAAACAACAGTTCCAGGCCGCTAGCCAGAAACATGTATCGTTAAGTCGAGTGGAGAAAGTGAGGAACTTAAAAGTTGCCAAATAATTCACTGTTCTTTTGGAGATTTAGATTTTAACCAGAAGGACTCAGACTTTCTGGCACCTGAGAGATTGGAGGGATTCGGTTTGATTGATTGGCCGAAGACCCTTATTCTGCCTGGCGATAGAGAGTGATTGGGTCCTGCCAGTTGGGATGTTTTCAGAGAACCTAGGAGACAGATCGCACCAGGACCCTTAGAGAAGAAGCTGTGAGTTTCTCGCTCTCTCTCTTCCTCTGAAAAAGGTTCCTGCTTGCTGTTTCTGAATCTGCAGAGAAGTCTTGTGATCCTGATGAATCTGCAGTGAAAACCGTTACACACTGAAATCAAAGACCTCCTCCAACTGAAGGCCTAGCCTGAAGAAATGTGTACAGGAAGACATCCACCCGAAACAGAGACTTGGGGCGGAATTCGACATTTCTGTGGCTAAGTGCCGATGGTGGTGTGGGACCCGTGGTGTTACACAACCGGCAAATCGGCACGAACCCCTCATCGATTCCGGTACCGGTGAAGGGCTAGCACTGGTGCTGCGTGAAACACCCGCGGATTGTGCAGAAATGGGCCAGAGAATGGCCGGGTCCCAGGCCGCGCATGCGCACGGCTGACGACCTGCACAGGTCACGCCGTATAACATGGCGCCTGCCATGCGTGCAACCAAACCCGCAAACTGCGACCCCACAGCCCACCCCCTGGTCACCCCCTGGCCACCCCCCACCAGTCCCCCCCAGCCCTACCAGATGCCCTCCCCAGCCAGCGGCATGGATCCCAGCTGAGTGCGACGGCGCTGGATACAGTCCGCGCCGACAGCACGTCGGCTCAGACCACACGTGTCCCGCGCCGCCGGGAACTTAGCCCATCGGGGGCGAAGCATCTTGGGTGTGTCGGCCGTTGCCAATGGCGCTGAAACGGCGCGCGGCACGTGTCACATTGACGCCATTTTGGAAGGGGCGGACCAGTGTCAAACCAGCACTGGCCCCGATTTCAGCGTTGGGCAACGGAGAATCCAGCCTTTTAATCTTTTTACTTCTTGCATTAATTTCCTTTACACCCCCTCTTTCCCTTCTGTGTTTGTTTTATGTGTGTGTGTGTAGAAGGTGGGGTGAGTTAAAGAGGGGGGTTAGGAATTAGATTAACAGTTAACCAGTTTTTGGTGCTTGTTTAATCATAATTATTATTATTAATAAAAATTGATTGTGTGTAAATTTACAAACCTATTGATTGTAATTATTGGACAGCCAAAGGAAAGATGCAAGTTAAATTGATCTTACTGTAAATTTTACGTGTCTTGGTTCCTGTTATAAAAAGTCTAAACCTGAGCAGAAGCGACAGTCTGACCATCTGGGATTCCAGGTCAGGAGTTTCTGCATATGGATTCTTCGAAAGAACAATGGGGGGAAATATTCCATTCTGGTACAAGTGGGGTGGATGTGAATTTGAGGTGTCGCCGGGCCAGGAGTTAATGTAGGCCAGCGAGGATAGGAATGATACATGGATGGAACTGGTGGACCGGATTTTCCGTGCCTCCCGCCGCATGATTTGCGGTGCCGGAGGCTGCCCTCATTGGCAGGATTCCGCCGCGCCCCCCCCAATCGGGAAACTCACGGCGGGCATTCGTGGAAGATCCGACTGGCGGGAAAGGCCGGGGTATGAGATCGGGACACAGACAGCAGTGAGCTAAAGTTTCCTGGGAGTTGATTATGGTAGGTGAGCCGGGAAAGTATTGGAATAGTCAAGTTTAAAGGTAACTTAAGCAGAGGGATGCAGCAGCAGATGGGCTAAGGAATGGAGCAAATTAAAAATGATGTCTAACTGTGCTCAACTTATCACTTTGGGGCCTACGTTGCGCTAAGTGTTCCTGGGCGTCTTTTAAAAGGCCCCATTTAATGCGTGGGACACTGAATAATTGATGGTGTTTACCAAGCTGAGGAAATGATCGTCTTCAATCACATTTGCCTGCAGTGCTTGTGACTAAAAGCTCCGACATACTTCAGAGACACATTCCTTCATGAACCATTGCCCATGATCTATGTATTTAGATTTTACTCTTAGAACTTGGGGAGTTTTGGAGAGTTCAAGTATTATGGCTTATATGCTCTTCCTGCCACAGCATACTTGGAAGCAATGGAGCATTTTCCAGTGTGTGTTAAATCAAACATCACACTATCATTAATATTGTACTTAACCTTCCCAACATCTGGTATTTGGAAATATGTGCAGCTGTCTGATGTCCTCTGGGACCCGGCAACAACTACAGCGTATGTGACGGAAGCTTCATGTTTCTTCTGAACAGGACACTGACCTAACAACATTTCATTTAACCATGAATATAAAAGATTAATTAAATACAAAATGAATCATTTGCCAGAGATAGTGCCGGGCCTGGGCTAATCACTATTATTGTGTTTTGCTCCCATTAAGTAATGCTGTGATCTATTAGTTGTTACAACCCACAAATTACATGAGTGAGTTTATGATCTGGAGTGGAATTTATAATTGTTCACCATTTTGGGGCATCACTAATATTAAGTGCAGGGCGGTACGGTGGTGCAGTGGTTAGCACTGCTGCCTCACGTCGCCGAGGACCTGGGTTTGATCCTGGCCCCGGGTCACTGTCCGTTTGGAGTTTGCACATAATAATAATCTTTATTAGTGTCACAAGTAGGCTTACATTAACACTACAATGAAGTTACTGTGAAAAGCCCCTTGTCGCCACATTCCGGCGCCTGTTCGGGGACACAGAGGGAGAATTCAGAATGTCCAAATTACACAACAGAAGGTTGTGGAGGCCAAATCACTGAGTGTCTTTAAGACGGAGACAGATAGGTTATTGATTAATAAGAGGATCAGGGGTTATGGGGACAAGGCAGGAGAATGGGGATGGGAAAAATATCAGCCATGATTGAATGGCGGAGCAGACTCGATGGGCCGAGTGGCCTAATTCTGCTCCTATGGCTCATGGTCTTATGGTATAACTGCATGTCTTTCGGGACTTGTGGGACATTCTCCTCGTGTCTGCGTGGGTTTCGCCCCCACAAACCAAAGATGTGTAGGGTAGGTGGATCGGCCACACTAAATTGCTCCTTAATTGAAATGAAAATGAATTAGGTACTCTGAATTTAATAAAATAATAATATTAAGTGCAAAGGTGTAACCTGTAATACATAGATCCATAGAAGATAGGAGCAGGAGGAGGCCTTTTGGCCCTTCGAGCCCGCTCCGCCATTCATCACGATCATGGCTGGTCATCCAACTCAATAGCCTAATCCTGCTTTCTCCCCATAGCCTTTGATCCCATTCTCCCCGAGTGCTATATCCAGCCGCCTCTTGAATATATTCTAAGTTTTAGCATCAACTACTTCCTGTGGTAATGAATTCCACGGCTCACCACTCTTTGTGTGAAGAAATGTCTCCTTATCTCTGTCCGAAATGGTTTACCTTGAATCCTCAGGCTGTGACCCCTGGTTCTGGACACACCCATCATTGGTAACATCTTCCCTGCATCTCCCCGTCTAGTCCTGTTAGAATTGTATAAGTCTCTATGAGATCCCCCCTCATTCTTCTGAACTACAGCGAGAATAATCCCAACCTAGTCAATCTCTCCTCATATGACAGTCCCACCATCCCTGGAATCAGTCTGGTAAACCTTCGCTGCACTCCCTCGAGAGCAAGAACATCCTTCCTCAGAGAAGGAGACCAAAACTGCACACAATACTCCAAGTGTGGCCTCACCAAGGCCCTGCACAATTGCAGCAACACATCCCTGCTTCTATACTCGAAACCTCTTGCAATGAAGGCCAACATACCATTAGCCTTCTTTACCGCCTGCTGCACCTGCATGCTTACCTTCAGCAAATGGTGCACAAGGACACCCAGATCCCGTTGCACTCTCCCCTCTCCCAATTTACAACCATTCAGGTAGTAATCTGCCTTCCTGTTTTTGCATCCAAAATGAATAACCTCACACTTATCCAAATTATACTGCATCCACCATTGGTTTGTCCACTCGCCCAACCTGTCCAGATCTTGCTGTAGGATCCCAGCATCCTCGTCACAATTCACCCTCCCACCTAATTTGGTATCATCTGCAAACTTTGAGATGTTACATTTTGTTCCCTCATCCAAATCATTAACATATATTGTGAATAGCTGGGGTCCCATCATCGATCCCTGTGGTACCCCATTGGTTACTGCCTGCCAATTTGAAAAGGACCCATTAATCCCTACTCTTTGTTTCCCCTCTGCCAACCAGTTTTCTATCCACCTCAATACATTTCCCCCAATCCCATGCGCTTTAATTTTGCACAATAATCTCTTATGCGGGACTTTGTCAAACGCCTTCTGAAAGTCCAAATATACCACATCGACTGGCTCCCCCTTGTCGACTGTACTGGTTACCGCTTCAAAGAATTCCAGCAGATTTGTCAAGCATGATTTTCCTTTCATAAATCCATGCTGACTCTGACTGATCCTGCCACTGCTTTCTAAATGTTCCGCTATGAAGTCCATGATAATCTCTCACAATGAAGAGTAATCCAACTCCCGTCTCCTGCAGTCACTAAAGTAATAGTTTGTAGTGCATTTGAGGTGAATTGCGTGATATCTTCCTGAAGGCACATACCCTGTGAGTGTCCATTTACCTCCCCCATCTGTGTATCTATTCTAGGCAGTGAGTGCTGGGTGGTTATTCAACTGAGCTGGATTTGACCCGTTCCTGTCCCATACTCTCGCTTATGTTGGTAGAGGTGGTGGAGTAGGGGTGCTGGATAAGGGCGCGTTAATTTTCCTTCTCCTTTGCCGAATAGCAGACTGGGGCATAGTGGTTGCATGTCAGCTGAAATCGGTTAATGTGGCCTTGACGATGGCGATGAATGGGAAAAGTGACACAAATCAATGCTAAATATTGAAACTGGAAGGCACTTAAAACGACTGCCGCTCATTGCCATGGTGACCTGGATTTTCTGGTCTGAGTGGCTTAGTACCATGCTAGTTATTCATCTGCAGAGTGCTCTTTCAAAATCATCTGAATTCAGTTGAATCGTAACCTTACAACACACCATTTGGAGCACGAAGGAATGGCCTTTTGCATTTGCTTTCCACTGTTGCTGTTTGAGTCCAGGCCACTCCTTCTGCCATTTGTATCCAGTCATATCAGAGCAATGTGAACCAGAACTGGAATCACACACTTGTAGAGTGATGATCAGGTTTTTTTTACCAATTAAAGAATGGCTGGCTTGGTACATGTTCGCCATTCGGATATGTTATAGCTCCAGGGCTTCTCCCCTGGATCACCCATCAAGTGACTGAATAAGATCTCCAGTCTCATACCGCCAGCATTGAATGAACGTTGGTTAATAGGCTTCGGAGCAGATTTTCAAGTGATGGTTGCTTCCAATGGGAAATCTGTGGTCGGAATGATGTACAATCTGAGATTTACCAGACACATCTCTTAAACATTCTCAAGTGCTCCACATACACAATTCTTTTCGATTACCTTTCATGACCTCAAGACATCCTAAGGCACTTTACTGTCAATGAAGCTTAGTCACAGTTGTAATGTAAGAAATATGTGGTAGCCAATTTCATAGAATTTACAGTGCAGAAGGAGGCCCATCATGTCTGCACCGCCTCTTGGAAAGAGCACCCCACTTAACCCCACATCTCCACTCTATCCCCGTAACCCTGCAATCCCATCTAACCTAAGAACAATTTGGCATGGCCAAGCCACCCATCCTGCACATCTTTGGACTTGTGGGAGGAAACTGGAGCACCCGGAGGAAACCCACGCACACACGGGGAGAACGTGCAGACTCCGCACAGATAGTGACCCAAACAGGAAGCGAACCTGGGACCCTGGAGCTGTGAAGCAATTGTGCTAACCACTATGCTACCGTGCTGCTTGTGACAATGATAAAGATTATTATTATTATGTCCAAATATGAAATAGTGCAGCAAAGAAAAGATGTGGAGAGCAAACTACCAACCCACAAAAATAGGTGTTCAAATAGAAATAAACATTCTTTGTGGGCAACACTTGGAGCATTTCATTAGCACGACAAACTAGTTTCAGAAGCAAGCACTTTTATCCATTGTATGGCTTTAGTCAGACTCCTGGACATCCCTTAAAGGCCACATGTTACCGGGTGCTTCAATCTGAGTCACCACTGCAAATATATTTTATTTTTAATGTACAGATGCCAGTCTGTTGGGGGAGGAGGGGGAGTGGGTGATGGAATCACTGCACAGGGGCATCTAAAATGCCTGCAGTGACCTGTGTCCTCTGGGTTGCATTTCTAACTGGCATTCTTTCAGCAAGCAAAGTTGAGGGGGGATGGGGGGTCCTCCCTTAAATATTCAGCAAGGCTCTGATTATGTCATCAGGGCCTGACCACTATTTTAACCCAAGGCCTACGTACGGGCCGGGGGAGGGGGTGGTGGCACTGTAGCTTCACCAGGCAAAGTTAATAGAAAGAGGATCTGGAACTTGAAGAGGCCCGGAATGGTAATTTTTGTTTTCTTTCCATGTAAGGTGTTATTTGATATTATTAGTTTATTATATCCTACAAGAGTGTCAGCGATGGCTCAGTTGGTAGCTTTCTTGTCTCCGAGTCACAAGGTTCAAAGTTCAAGTCCCAAATCGAGGCTAATGGTCCAGTGCAGTACTGAGGGTGTGCTGCACTGTCAGAAGTGCTGTCTTTCTGATCAGACATTAAATTGAGGCTTGGGTGGATGTGTGCACATATTGGATGCTGCAGTTCTACATTACAAATCCTGAATTGGCTGTACAGTGCTGAGACACCTGATGATCCTGAAGATTACAAATACAAGTCACTCTTTTCTTTCACACAGAAATGATGATTAGTAACAAATCTCTGGCTGTATTTGGTTTCATGGGAGTCATAGCTCTTCTACACAGCTTGCAGCAGTTAAGCTATTCTCAAGCTGTCCGAACTAAACCCAATTGATGTGGAAGCATCTTCATGGGTGTTGTGGGATAAATGTCACTCAGAGACCGGAGAGGGTTAAAGTCAGAAGTTATTTATTACAAGCAAGCTGGGGAGAGATTCAGACTCCAGAGTCTCTCAAAATAGTTTGAGCTTCTCGACTACAGTGACTTCATCTCTAGTCATGATGTGGACGTGCGACCATCGCCAGGCAGGAATGTTCCCTTCCAGTCGGGGAACACTTCAGCAATCAAGGGCATTCAGCCTCTGATCTCCGGGTAAGCGTTCTCCAAGGCGGCCTTCAGGACGCGCGACAACGCAGAATCGCCGAGCAGAAACTGATAGCCAAGTCCCGCACACACGAGTACGGCCTCAACCGGGACCTTGGATTCATGTCGCATTACATTCACCCCCCACCATCTGGCCTGGGCTTGCAAAATCCTACCAACTGTCCTGGCTTGACACAATTCACACCTCTTTAGCCTGTGATTATCCCTCTCTCCAGTTGCTCCGTCTGGACCTGTAAAGACTTAATTAGTAGGTAATACATACTATATGTATTGGCTGTACAGTGCTGAGACATCTGATGATCAGATGTGGGTAATACATACTAAATGTATTACCTGCAAAGACTCACATTCAAAGTATTATCTTGCATCATTGGCTGTGTCTTTATATGCTGTGTTTCTGGAACCCACCTCTGCACTCGCCTGATGAAGGAGCTACGCTCCGAAAGCTAGTGATTCAAAATAAACCTGTTGGACTTTAACCTGGTGTTGTAAGACTTCATTTCTAGTAAAACACATATAGAGAAACAGGCCAGATGTACAGGCAAAGGGTTGTGGTTGAAAAATACAACCAGAGAAAACCTCTCGTGGTATAATCCACAAGGTCCTTAATAGACCGTAATATTGGCTTCTTAAAGATGCGTTTCCGATGTTTGGACCTGTCAGGCAGGACTCTCCAAAAATCACCGCAGAGAGTGTCCCACATCATCGTTGTTTGCTGGCCTTGCACAAACTAATGCTGTGAAGGGGAGAGGTGTTGCCAGAGGGAGACATGCAGGAGACATTTCCTCAGATGTGGAGGACTTGGAAGAATAGGAATCTGAAGAGGGCAAAGATTTAGATGAGCCACAGGAGGATGCCATTGTCAGGGGTACAATGTGGCAGATGTGCCCGTAACAATCTCACAGCTACAAGATTTCAAGAAGAATAATGTGAAGACAAACTTTCACCATCAAAGTTCTCTTCAGGCTACGATGCAGGGGACCTTAATTTTCAGCGTCCATTGCTGCCTCACGGCGCTGAGGACCCGGGTTCGAATCCTGGCCGTGTGGAGTTTGCACATTCTCCCCGTGTCTGCGTGGGTTTCACCCCCACAACCCAAAGATGTGCAGGGCAGGTGGATTGGTCACGCTAAATTGCCCCTTCATTTGAAAACAAAATAATTGAGCACTCTAAATTTTTTTTTTTAATTGTCAGCGTCAACGTATTATAAAAGGTCATCACAGAATCGCAGGATTGTTACGGCGCACAATAGGACCATTTGGCCGATCGTGTCTGCACCAGCTCTCCGAATGAGCGTTATGACTTAGTGCCATTCCTGCCTTTTCCCAGTACCCCTGCTCATTGTTTCTGTTCAAATAATCATCGAGTGCCCTCTTAAATGCCTCGATTGAACCTGCCTCCACCACACTTCCAGACAGTGCATTCCAGACCCCAAACCACTCACTGTCTGAAAAAGCTTTTTCTCCCATCACATTTGCTTCTTTTGCAAATCATTTTAAATCTGTTCCCTCTCTTTCCAGATCCTTTTACGAGCAGGAACAGTTTTTCCCCGTCTACTCTGTCCTACCCATTCATGATTTTGAACATCTCGATCAAATCTCCTCTCAACCTGCTTCTCTCCAAGGAGAACAGTCCCAATCTCTCCAATCTATCCTCAGAACTGAAGTTTCTCATAAGACCATAAGACATAGGAGCAAAATTAGGCCACTCGGCCCATCGGGTCTGCTCCGCCATTCAATCATGGCTTATATGTTTCCCATCCCCATTCGCCTGTCTTCTCCCTATAACCCCTGATCCCCTTATTGATCAAGAAGCTATCTATCTCTGACGTTCTGGCCTTTGCTTCCCTGGTAGCCCGGCGCCGAATACTGTTAGCATCGAGGGACTCAAAGCCCCTGAGGGCTGAGGTATGGCTATCAGACATGGCGAGCTTTCTTGGCCTAGAGAAAGTCAAGTTCGCCTTGAGAGGTTCGCTACCAGGGTTCGCCCGAAGGTGGCAGCCATTTATTGACTTCTTCGCAGAGGAGTAAGCGCAGCAGGGGTGAGGGGGGTGGGGGGGCTAGGGTAGAGTAGAGTAGGGGGATATTGAGGCAGGTCCGTGCGTGAACAGAGCCATGGTTTGCACTATGTTTAATTTGTAATTTGTGTCTTAACTTCTTTTTTTTTTTTGTACTGTACAATGTCACTTTTTCTATATGCCTAAAATACCTCAATAAAATTGTTTGTTAAAAGAAAAGAAGCTATCTATCTCTGTCTTAAACACACTCCGTGATTTGGCCTCCACAGCCTTCTGCGGCAAAGAGTTCCTCAGATTCACCACCCTCTGGCTGAAGAAATTCCTCCTCATCTCTGTTTTAAAGGATCGTCCCTTTAGTCTGAGATGGTGTCCTCTGGTTCTCGTTTTTCCTACAAGTGGAAACATCCTCTCCACGTCCACTCTATCCAGGCCTCGCAGTATCCTGCAAGTTTCAATAAGATCCCCCCTCATCCTTCTAAACTCCACTGAGTACAGACCCAGAGTCCTCAACTGTTCCTCATACGACAAGTTCTTCATTCCAGGGATCATTCTTGTAAATATCCTCTGGACCCTTTCCAAGGCCAGCACATCCTTCCTCAGATCCAGGGCCCAAAACTGCTCACAATACTCCAAATGGGGTCTGACCAGAGCCTTATACAGCCTCAGAAGTACATCCCTGCTCTTGTATTCTAGCCCTCTTGACATGAATGCTAACATTGCATTTGCCTTCCCAATTGCCGACTGAACCTGCACATTAACCTTAAGTGAATCGTGAACAAGGACTCCCAAGTCCCTTTGAGCTCCTGATTTCCTGAGCATTACGCCATTTAGAAAATCTCTGGAACTGTTCTTGTAAACTTCTTCTGCACTCTCTCCAATGTGCTCACATCCTTCCTACAGTGTGGCATCCAATATTCCAAATGAGGTCTAACTAGTGTCTTGTAGAAGTTCACCATAACCTCCTTACCCTCGTACTCTATGCCCCTATTAATAAAGCCCAGAATACTATATGCTTTATAAACTGTTCTCGCCATCTGTCCTGCCACCTTCAATGATCTATGCACATATATACTGGGCTGGTCTCTCTCTGGTCCTGCACCCTCTTAAGAATTGTACCCTTTCTTTTCTATTGTCTCTCCATGCTCTTTGCACCAAAATCCATAGACTCACCCTTCTCCACGTTGAACTTCATCTGCCACCTATCTGCCCACTCCAGCAACTTGTCCATGTCCTTTTGAAATTCTGCACTGTCCTCCTCACAGCTTACAGTGTTTAACATTTTTTTTTTTTTTTCGAGTACCCAATTATTTTTTCCAATTAAGGGGCAGTTAGCATGGCCAATCCACCTACCCTGCACTGCTTTGGGTTGTAGGGGTGAAACCCATGCAGATAGGGGGGGAATGTGCAAACTCCACACGGGCAGTGACCCAGGGCCGGGATTCAAACCCGGATCCTCAGCGCCATCGGCAGCAATGCTATCCACTGTGTCATCCTGCACAGCTTACCGTGATTTTAAGTTTCTTGTCATCCCCAAACTTTGAAATTGTCCCATTGCACTCCAAGTTCTAGATTATTAATATACAGCAGAAAAGCAAGGTCCAAAGAGGTGCAGGTTAGGTGGATTGACCATTCTAAATTACCCTTCGCGTCCAAAAACGTTAGAAGGGGTTATTGGGTTATGGGATAGGGTGGAAGTGAGGGCTTAAGTAGGTTGGTGCAGACTCGATGGGCCGAATGGCCTCCTTCTGCACTGTATGTTCTATGTTCAATACCAACCCCTGGGGAACTCCACTGCAAACTTTCCTCCAGCCTGAAAAATATCCATTGACAATTACTCTCTGCGTCCTATTATCCAGCCAATTTTGTATCCACATTGCCGCCGTACCTTTCATTCCATGAGCTATGATTTTTCTCGCAAGTCTGTTGTGTGGCACTGTATCGAATGCCTTCTGAAAGTCCATGTACACCACATCAACAGCATTACCCTCATCAACCCTCACTGTTACCTCTTCAAAAAACTCGAGCAAAATATATAAACAGGATTTCCCCTTTACAAATCCACGCTGGCTCTTTCTAAT
The DNA here is from genome assembly GCF_047496885.1 of Scyliorhinus torazame. Lineage (NCBI taxonomy): Eukaryota > Metazoa > Chordata > Chondrichthyes > Carcharhiniformes > Scyliorhinidae > Scyliorhinus > Scyliorhinus torazame. The sequence continues at coordinate 21,480,704 of NC_092738.1, read as the reverse complement.
CAACCCACGTCTTTCCATGTGACTGCTAATTCTATCCCGAATAATTGATTCCTTAACCTTCCCCGCCACTGACTGGTCTGTAATTGCTGGGTTTATCCTTATAACCTTTCTTGAACAAGGGTGTAATGTCTGCAATTCTCCAGTCCTCTGGCACCTTTGATTTAATTTAATAATCTTTATTGTCACAAGTAGGCTTACATTAACACTGCAACAAAGTTACTGTGAAAAGCCCCTAGTCTCCACATTCCGGCGCCTGTTCGGGTACACTGAGGGAGAATTCAGAATATCCACATTACCTAACAGCATACCTTTCGGTACTTGTGGGAGGAAACCGGAGCGCCCGGAGGAAACCCACGCAGACACGGGAGAACGTGCAGACTCCGCACAGACAGTGACCCAAGCCTGGAATCGAACCTGGGACCCTGGCGAAGACTGAAGGAATATGGCCAGTGCCCTGCAACTTCCATCAATATCCTAAGATGCATCTCATCCCAGTATCTTGTCAACTTTAAGTACCGACAGTCCACGCACCACTTCCTCCTCTGTCAATATGGCGTGAATAGCATCTACCTCCTTGGTAATCATAGATTATCATAGAATTTACAGTGCAGAAGGAGGCCATTCGGCCCATCGAGTCTGCACCGGCTCTTGGAAAGAGCACCCCACCCAAGGACAACACCTCCACCCCATCCCCATAACCCAGTAACCCCACCCAACACCAAGGGCAATTTTGGACACTAAGGGCAAAAACAGTCGCAAGGCACAAAGCCTCGACACACTTCAACAGTTACACAGCAAAAACAGTCGCAAGGCACAAAGCCTTGTCACACTTCAACAGTTACATAGCAAAAACAGCCGCAAGGCACAAAGCCTCGACACACTTCAACAGTTACAGAGCAAAAACAGTCGCAAGGCACAAAGCCTCAACACACTCCAACAGTTACATAGCAAAAACAGTCGCAAGGCACAAAGCCTCAACAAGCTTCAACAGTTAAATAGCAAAATCAGTCGCAAGGCACAAAGCCTCAACAAGCTTCAACAGTTAAATAGCAAAATCAGTCGCAAGGCACAAAGCCTCGTCACACTTCAACAGTTACATAGCAAAAACAGTCGCAAGGCACAAGGCCTCAACACGCTTCAACAGTTACATCGCAAAAACAGTCGCAAGGCACAAAGCCTCGTCACACTTCAACAGTTACATAGCAAAAACAGTCGCAAGGCACAAAGCCTCGACACACTTCAACAGTTACATCGCAAAAACAGTCGCAAGGCACAAAGCCTCGACACACTTCAACAGTTACATCGCAAAAACAGTCGCAAGGCACAAGGCCTCAACACGCTTCAACATTACAGAGCAAAAACAGTCGCAAGACACAAAGCCTCGTCACACTTCAACAGTTACATAGCAAAAACAGTCGCAAGGCACAAGGCCTCAACACGCTTCAACAGTTACACAGCAAAAACAGTCGCAAGGCACAAAGCCTCAACACACTTCAACAGTTACATAGCAAAAACAGTCGCAAGGCACAAGGCCTCAACACGCTTCAACAGTTACAGAGCAAAAACAGTCGCAAGGCACAAAGCCTCGACACACTTCAACAGTTACATCACAAAAACAGTCGCAAGGCACAAGGCCTCAACACGCTTCAACAGTTACAGAGCAAAAACAGTCGCAAGGCACAAAGCCTCGACACACTTCAACAGTTACATCGCAAAAACAGTCGCAAGGCACAAGGCCTCAACACGCTTCAACAGTTACATCGCAAAAACAGTCGCAATGCACAAAGCCTCGTCACACTTCAACAGTTACATAGCAAAAACAGTCGCAAAGCACAAAGCCTCGTCACACTTCAACAGTTACATAGCAAAAACTGTCGCAAAGCACAAAGCCTCGATACACTTCAACAGTTACACAGCAAAAACAGTCGCAAGGCACAAAGCCTCGCCACACTTCAACAGTTACATCGCATAAACAGTCGCAAGGCACAAAGCCTCGACACGCTTCAACAGTTACATAGCAAAAACAGTCGCAAGGCACAAAGCCTCGACACACTTCAACAGTTACATCGCAAAAACAGTCGCAAGGCACAAGGCCTCGTCACAGTTCAACAGTTACATCGCAAAAACAGTCACAAGGCACAAAGCCTCGTCACACTTCAACAGTTACATCGCAAAAACAGTCGCAAGGCACAAAGCCTCGTCACACTTCAACAGTTACATCGCAAAAACAGTCGCAAGGCACAAGGCCTCGTCATACTTCAACAGTTACATCGCAAAAACAGTCGCAAGGCACAAGGCCTCGTCACACTTCAACAGTTACATCGCAAAAACAGTCACAAGGCACAAAGCCTCGTCACACTTCAACAGTTAAATAGCAAAAACAGTCGCAAGGCACAAAGCCTCAACACACTTCAACAGTTACATAGCAAAAAGAGTCGCAAGGCACAAAGCCTGAACGCACTTCAGCAGTTACATCGCAAAAACAGTCGCAAGACACAAAGCCTCGACACACTTCAACAGTTACATCGCAAAAACAGTCGCAAGGCACAAGGCCTCGTCACATTTCAACAGTTACATAGCAAAAACAGTCGCAAGGCACAAAGCCTCAACACGCTTCAACAGTTACATAGCAAAAACAGTCGCAAGGCACAAAGCCTCGTCACACTTCAACAGTTACATCGCAAAAACAGTCGCAAGGCACAAGGCTTCGTCACACTTCAACAGTTACATTGCAAAAACAGTCACAAGGCACAAGGCCTCGTCACACTTCAACAGTTACATCGCAAAAACAGTCGCAAGGCACAAAGCCTCGTCACGCTTCAACAGTTACATCGCAAAAACAGTCGCAAGGCACAAGGCCTCAACACGCATCAACAGTTACATCGCAAAAACAGTCGCAAGGCACAAGGCCTCAACACACTTCAACAGTTAAATAGCAAAAACAGTCGCAAGGCACAAAGCCTCGACACACTTCAACAGTTACATCGCAAAAACAGTCGCAAGGCACAAGGCCTCAACACGCATCAACAGTTACATAGCAAAAACAGTCACAAGGCACAAAGCCTCGACACACTTCAACAGTTACATCGCAAAAACAGTCGCAAGGCACAAGGCCTCGTCACACTTCAACAGTTACATTGCAAAAACAGTCACAAGGCACAAGGCCTCGTCACACTTCAACAGTTAAATAGCAAAAACAGTCGCAAGGCACAAAGCCTCGACACACTTCAACAGTTACATCGCAAAAACAGTCGCAAGGCACAAGACCTCAACACGCATCAACAGTTACATAGCAAAAACAGTCACAAGGCACAAAGCCTCGTCACACTTCAACAGTTACATCGCAAAAACAGTCGCAAGGCACAAAGCCTCGTCACACTTCAACAGTTACATCGCAAAAACAGTCGCAAGGCACAAGGCCTCGTTACACTTCAACAGTTACATCGCAAAAACAGTCGCAAGGCACAAGGCCTCGTCACACTTCAACAGTTACATAGCAAAAACAGTCGCAAGGCACAAGGCCTCAACACGCATCAACAGTTACATAGCAAAAACAGTCGCAAGGCACAAAGCCTCGACACACTTCAACAGTTACATAGCAAAAACAGTCGCAAGGCACAAAGCCTCGTCACACTTCAACAGTTACGTGGCAAAAACAGTCGCAAGGCACATGGCCTCGTCACACTTCAACAGTTATATAGCAAAAACAGTCGCAAGGCACAAAGCCTCGACACACTTCAACAGTTACATCGCAAAAACAGTCGCAAGGCACAAGGCCTCGACACACTTCAACAGTTACATCGCAAAAACAGTCGCAAGGCACAAGGCCTCAACACACTTCAACAGTTACACAGCAAAAACAGTCGCAAGGCACAAAGCCTCGACACACTTCAACAGTTACATAGCAAAAACAGTCGCAAGGCACAAGGCCTCAACACACTTCAACAGTTACATTGCAAAAACAGTCGCAAGGCACAAAGCCTCGACACACTTCAACAGTTACATAGCAAAAACAGTCGCAAGGCACAAGGCCTCAACACACTTCAACAGTTACAGAGCAAAAACAGTCACAAGGCAAAAAGCCTCAACACACTTCAACAGTTACATCGCAAAAACAGTCGCAAGGCACAAGGCCTCAACACACTTCAACAGTTACTTAGCAAAAACAGTCGCAAGGCACAAGGCCTCGCCACACTTCAACAGTTACATAGCAAAAACAGTCGCAAGGCACAAAGCCTCGTCACACTTCAACAGTTACATAGCAAAAACAGTCGCAAGGCACAAGGCCTCAACACGCTTCAACAGTTACATCGCAAAAACAGTCGCAAGGCACAAAGCCTCGTCACACTTCAACAGTTACATAGCAAAAACAGTCGCAAGGCACAAAGCCTCGACACACTTCAACAGTTACATCGCAAAAACAGTCGCAAGGCACAAAGCCTCGACACACTTCAACAGTTACATCGCAAAAACAGTCGCAAGGCACAAGGCCTCAACACGCTTCAACATTACATAGCAAAAACAGTCGCAAGACACAAAGCCTCGTCACACTTCAACAGTTACATAGCAAAAACAGTCGCAAGGCACAAGGCCTCAACACGCTTCAACAGTTACAGAGCAAAAACAGTCGCAAGGCACAAAGCCTCAACACACTTCAACAGTTACATAGCAAAAACAGTCGCAAGGCACAAGGCCTCAACACGCTTCAACAGTTACAGAGCAAAAACAGTCGCAAGGCACAAAGCCTCGACACACTTCAACAGTTACATCACAAAAACAGTCGCAAGGCACAAGGCCTCAACACGCTTCAACAGTTACAGAGCAAAAACAGTCGCAAGGCACAAAGCCTCGACACACTTCAACAGTTACATCGCAAAAACAGTCGCAAGGCACAAGGCCTCAACACGCTTCAACAGTTACATCGCAAAAACAGTCGCAATGCACAAAGCCTCGTCACACTTCAACAGTTACATAGCAAAAACAGTCGCAAAGCACAAAGCCTCGTCACACTTCAACAGTTACATAGCAAAAACTGTCGCAAAGCACAAAGCCTCGATACACTTCAACAGTTACACAGCAAAAACAGTCGCAAGGCACAAAGCCTCGCCACACTTCAACAGTTACATCGCATAAACAGTCGCAAGGCACAAAGCCTCGACACGCTTCAACAGTTACATAGCAAAAACAGTCGCAAGGCACAAAGCCTCGACACACTTCAACAGTTACATCGCAAAAACAGTCGCAAGGCACAAGGCCTCGTCACAGTTCAACAGTTACATCGCAAAAACAGTCACAAGGCACAAAGCCTCGTCACACTTCAACAGTTACATCGCAAAAACAGTCGCAAGGCACAAAGCCTCGTCACACTTCAACAGTTACATCGCAAAAACAGTCGCAAGGCACAAGGCCTCGTCATACTTCAACAGTTACATCGCAAAAACAGTCGCAAGGCACAAGGCCTCGTCACACTTCAACAGTTACATCGCAAAAACAGTCACAAGGCACAAAGCCTCGTCACACTTCAACAGTTAAATAGCAAAAACAGTCGCAAGGCACAAAGCCTCAACACACTTCAACAGTTACATAGCAAAAAGAGTCGCAAGGCACAAAGCCTGAACGCACTTCAGCAGTTACATCGCAAAAACAGTCGCAAGACACAAAGCCTCGACACACTTCAACAGTTACATCGCAAAAACAGTCGCAAGGCACAAGGCCTCGTCACATTTCAACAGTTACATAGCAAAAACAGTCGCAAGGCACAAAGCCTCAACACGCTTCAACAGTTACATAGCAAAAACAGTCGCAAGGCACAAAGCCTCGTCACACTTCAACAGTTACATCGCAAAAACAGTCGCAAGGCACAAGGCTTCGTCACACTTCAACAGTTACATTGCAAAAACAGTCACAAGGCACAAGGCCTCGTCACACTTCAACAGTTACATCGCAAAAACAGTCGCAAGGCACAAAGCCTCGTCACGCTTCAACAGTTACATCGCAAAAACAGTCGCAAGGCACAAGGCCTCAACACGCATCAACAGTTACATCGCAAAAACAGTCGCAAGGCACAAGGCCTCAACACACTTCAACAGTTAAATAGCAAAAACAGTCGCAAGGCACAAAGCCTCGACACACTTCAACAGTTACATCGCAAAAACAGTCGCAAGGCACAAGGCCTCAACACGCATCAACAGTTACATAGCAAAAACAGTCACAAGGCACAAAGCCTCGACACACTTCAACAGTTACATCGCAAAAACAGTCGCAAGGCACAAGGCCTCGTCACACTTCAACAGTTACATTGCAAAAACAGTCACAAGGCACAAGGCCTCGTCACACTTCAACAGTTAAATAGCAAAAACAGTCGCAAGGCACAAAGCCTCGACACACTTCAACAGTTACATCGCAAAAACAGTCGCAAGGCACAAGACCTCAACACGCATCAACAGTTACATAGCAAAAACAGTCACAAGGCACAAAGCCTCGTCACACTTCAACAGTTACATCGCAAAAACAGTCGCAAGGCACAAAGCCTCGTCACACTTCAACAGTTACATCGCAAAAACAGTCGCAAGGCACAAGGCCTCGTTACACTTCAACAGTTACATCGCAAAAACAGTCGCAAGGCACAAGGCCTCGTCACACTTCAACAGTTACATAGCAAAAACAGTCGCAAGGCACAAGGCCTCAACACGCATCAACAGTTACATAGCAAAAACAGTCGCAAGGCACAAGGCCTCGACACACTTCAACAGTTACATAGCAAAAACAGTCGCAAGGCACAAAGCCTCGTCACACTTCAACAGTTACGTGGCAAAAACAGTCGCAAGGCACATGGCCTCGTCACACTTCAACAGTTATATAGCAAAAACAGTCGCAAGGCACAAAGCCTCGACACACTTCAACAGTTACATCGCAAAAACAGTCGCAAGGCACAAGGCCTCGACACACTTCAACAGTTACATCGCAAAAACAGTCGCAAGGCACAAGGCCTCAACACACTTCAACAGTTACACAGCAAAAACAGTCGCAAGGCACAAAGCCTCGACACACTTCAACAGTTACATAGCAAAAACAGTCGCAAGGCACAAGGCCTCAACACACTTCAACAGTTACATTGCAAAAACAGTCGCAAGGCACAAAGCCTCGACACACTTCAACAGTTACATAGCAAAAACAGTCGCAAGGCACAAGGCCTCAACACACTTCAACAGTTACAGAGCAAAAACAGTCACAAGGCAAAAAGCCTCAACACACTTCAACAGATACATCGCAAAAACAGTCGCAAGGCACAAGGCCTCAACACACTTCAACAGTTACTTAGCAAAAACAGTCGCAAGGCACAAGGCCTCGCCACACTTCAACAGTTACATAGCAAAAACAGTCGCAAGGCACAAAGCCTCGACACACTTCAACAGTTACATAGCAAAAACAGTCGCAAGGCACAAAGCCTCAACACGCTTCAACAGTTACATCGCAAAAACAGTCGCAAGGCACATGGCCTCGTCACACTTCAACAGTTATATAGCAAAAACAGTCACAAGGCACAAAGCCTCGACACACTTCAACAGTTACATCGCAAAAACAGTCGCAAGGCACAAGGCCTCGACACACTTCAACAGTTACATCGCAAAAACAGTCGCAAGGCACAAGGCCTCAACACACTTCAACAGTTACACAGCAAAAACAGTCGCAAGGCACAAAGCCTCGACACACTTCAACAGTTACATAGCAAAAACAGTCGCAAGGCACAAGGCCTCAACACACTTCAACAGTTACATTGCAAAAACAGTCGCAAGGCACAAAGCCTCGACACACTTCAACAGTTACATAGCAAAAACAGTCGCAAGGCACAAGGCCTCAACACACTTCAACAGTTACAGAGCAAAAACAGTCACAAGGCAAAAAGCCTCAACACACTTCAACAGTTTCATCGCAAAAACAGTCGCAAGGCACAAGGCCTCAACACACTTCAACAGTTACTTAGCAAAAACAGTCGCAAGGCACAAGGCCTCGCCACACTTCAACAGTTACATAGCAAAAACAGTCGCAAGGCACAAAGCCTCGACACACTTCAACAGTTACATAGCAAAAACAGTCGCAAGGCACAAAGCCTCAACACGCTTCAACAGTTACATCGCAAAAACAGTCGCAAGGCACAAGGCCTCGTCACACTTCAACAGTTACATCGCAAAAACAGTCGCAAGGCACAAGGCCTCGTCACACTTCAACAGTTACATCGCAAAAACAGTCACAAGGCACAAAGCCTCGTCACACTTCAACAGTTAAATAGCAAAAACAGTCGCAAGGCACAAAGCCTCGACACACTTCAACAGTTACATAGCAAAAACAGTCGCAAGGCACAAAGCCTCGACACACTTCAACAGTTACATCGCAAAAACAGTCGCAAGGCACAAAGCCTCGACACACTTCAACAGTTACATCGCAAAAACAGTCGCAAGGCACAAGGCCTCAACACGCTTCAACATTACATAGCAAAAACAGTCGCAAGACACAAAGCCTCGTCACACTTCAACAGTTACATAGCAAAAACAGTCGCAAGGCACAAGGCCTCAACACGCTTCAACAGTTACAGAGCAAAAACAGTCGCAAGGCACAAAGCCTCAACACACTTCAACAGTTACATAGCAAAAACAGTCGCAAGGCACAAGGCCTCAACACGCTTCAACAGTTACAGAGCAAAAACAGTCGCAAGGCACAAAGCCTCGACACACTTCAACAGTTACATCACAAAAACAGTCGCAAGGCACAAGGCCTCAACACGCTTCAACAGTTACAGAGCAAAAACAGTCGCAAGGCACAAAGCCTCGACACACTTCAACAGTTACATCGCAAAAACAGTCGCAAGGCACAAGGCCTCAACACGCTTCAACAGTTACATCGCAAAAACAGTCGCAATGCACAAAGCCTCGTCACACTTCAACAGTTACATAGCAAAAACAGTCGCAAAGCACAAAGCCTTGTCACACTTCAACAGTTACATAGCAAAAACTGTCGCAAAGCACAAAGCCTCGATACACTTCAACAGTTACACAGCAAAAACAGTCGCAAGGCACAAAGCCTCGCCACACTTCAACAGTTACATCGCATAAACAGTCGCAAGGCACAAAGCCTCGACACGCTTCAACAGTTACATAGCAAAAACAGTCGCAAGGCACAAAGCCTCGACACACTTCAACAGTTACATCGCAAAAACAGTCGCAAGGCACAAGGCCTCGTCACAGTTCAACAGTTACATCGCAAAAACAGTCACAAGGCACAAAGCCTCGTCACACTTCAACAGTTACATCGCAAAAACAGTCGCAAGGCACAAAGCCTCGTCACACTTCTACAGTTATATAGCAAAAACAGTCGCAAGGCACAAAGCCTCGTCACAATTCAACAGTTACATCGCAAAAACAGTCGCAAGGCACAAGGCCTCGTCACACTTCAACAGTTACATCGCAAAAACAGTCACAAGGCACAAAGCCTCGTCACACTTCAACAGTTAAATAGCAAAAACAGTCGCAAGGCACAAAGCCTCGACACACTTCAACAGTTACATAGCAAAAAGAGTCGCAAGGCACAAAGCCTGAACGCACTTCAGCAGTTACATCGCAAAAACAGTCGCAAGACACAAAGCCTCGACACACTTCAACAGTTACATCGCAAAAACAGTCGCAAGGCACAAGGCCTCGTCACACTTCAACAGTTACATAGCAAAAACAGTCGCAAGGCACAAAGCCTCAACACGCTTCAACAGTTACATAGCAAAAACAGTCGCAAGGCACAAAGCCTCGTCACACTTCAACAGTTACATCGCAAAAACAGTCGCAAGGCACAAGGCTTCGTCACACTTCAACAGTTACATTGCAAAAACAGTCACAAGGCACAAGGCCTCGTCACACTTCAACAGTTACATCGCAAAAACAGTCGCAAGGCACAAAGCCTCGTCACGCTTCAACAGTTACATCGCAAAAACAGTCGCAAGGCACAAGGCCTCAACACGCATCAACAGTTACATCGCAAAAACAGTCGCAAGGCACAAGGCCTCAACACACTTCAACAGTTAAATAGCAAAAACAGTCGCAAGGCACAAAGCCTCGACACACTTCAACAGTTACATCGCAAAAACAGTCGCAAGGCACAAGGCCTCAACACGCATCAACAGTTACATAGCAAAAACAGTCACAAGGCACAAAGCCTCGACACACTTCAACAGTTACATCGCAAAAACAGTCGCAAGGCACAAGGCCTCGTCACACTTCAACAGTTACATTGCAAAAACAGTCACAAGGCACAAGGCCTCGTCACACTTCAACAGTTAAATAGCAAAAACAGTCGCAAGGCACAAAGCCTCGACACACTTCAACAGTTACATCGCAAAAACAGTCGCAAGGCACAAGACCTCAACACGCATCAACAGTTACATAGCAAAAACAGTCACAAGGCACAAAGCCTCGTCACACTTCAACAGTTACATCGCAAAAACAGTCGCAAGGCACAAAGCCTCGTCACACTTCAACAGTTACATCGCAAAAACAGTCGCAAGGCACAAGGCCTCGTTACACTTCAACAGTTACATCGCAAAAACAGTCGCAAGGCACAAGGCCTCGTCACACTTCAACAGTTACATAGCAAAAACAGTCGCAAGGCACAAGGCCTCAACACGCATCAACAGTTACATAGCAAAAACAGTCGCAAGGCACAAAGCCTCGACACACTTCAACAGTTACATAGCAAAAACAGTCGCAAGGCACAAAGCCTCGTCACACTTCAACAGTTACGTGGCAAAAACAGTCGCAAGGCACATGGCCTCGTCACACTTCAACAGTTATATAGCAAAAACAGTCGCAAGGCACAAAGCCTCGACACACTTCAACAGTTACATCGCAAAAACAGTCGCAAGGCACAAGGCCTCGACACACTTCAACAGTTACATCGCAAAAACAGTCGCAAGGCACAAGGCCTCAACACACTTCAACAGTTACACAGCAAAAACAGTCGCAAGGCACAAAGCCTCGACACACTTCAACAGTTACATAGCAAAAACAGTCGCAAGGCACAAGGCCTCAACACACTTCAACAGTTACATTGCAAAAACAGTCGCAAGGCACAAAGCCTCGACACACTTCAACAGTTACATAGCAAAAACAGTCGCAAGGCACAAGGCCTCAACACACTTCAACAGTTACAGAGCAAAAACAGTCACAAGGCAAAAAGCCTCAACACACTTCAACAGTTACATCGCAAAAACAGTCGCAAGGCACAAGGCCTCAACACACTTCAACAGTTACTTAGCAAAAACAGTCGCAAGGCACAAGGCCTCGCCACACTTCAACAGTTACATAGCAAAAACAGTCGCAAGGCACAAAGCCTCGACACACTTCAACAGTTACATAGCAAAAACAGTCGCAAGGCACAAAGCCTCAACACGCTTCAACAGTTACATCGCAAAAACAGTCGCAAGGCACAAGGCCTCGTCACACTTCAACAGTTACATCGCAAAAACAGTCGCAAGGCACAAGGCCTCGTCACACTTCAACAGTTACATCGCAAAAACAGTCACAAGGCACAATGCCTCGTCACACTTCAACAGTTAAATAGCAAAAACAGTCGCAAGGCACAAAGCCTCGACACACTTCAACAGTTACATAGCAAAAACAGTCGCAAGGCACAAAGCCTGAACGCACTTCAGCAGTTACATAGCAAAAACAGTCGCAAGGCACAAAGCCTCGTCACACTTCAACAGTTACATCGCAAAAACAGTCGCAAGGCACAAAGCCTCGTCACACTTCTACAGTTATATAGCAAAAACAGTCGCAAGGCACAAAGCCTCGTCACAATTCAACAGTTACATCGCAAAAACAGTCGCAAGGCACAAGGCCTCGTCACACTTCAACAGTTAAATAGCAAAAACAGTCGCAAGACACAAAGCCTCAACACGCATCAACAGTTACACAGCAAAAACAGTCGCAAGGCACAAAGCCTCAACACACTTCAACAGTTACATTGCAAAAACAGTCACAAGGCACAAAGCCTCGACACACTTCAACAGTTACAGAGCAAAAACAGTCGCATGGCACAAAGCCTCAACACGCATCAACAGTTACACAGCAAAAACAGTCGCAAGGCACAAAGCCTCAACACACTTCAACAGTTACATTGCAAAAACAGTCACAAGGCACAAGGCCTCGTCACACTTCAACAGTTACATCGCAAAAACAGTCACAAGGCACAAGGCCTCGTCACACTTCAACAGTTAAATAGCAAAAACAGTCGCAAGGCACAAAGCCTCGACACACTTCAACAGTTACATCGCAAAAACAGTCGCAAGGCACAAGGCCTCAACACGCATCAACAGTTACATAGCAAAAACAGTCACAAGGCACAAAGCCTCGACACACTTCAACAGTTACATCGCAAAAACAGTCGCAAGGCACAAGGCCTCGTCACACTTCAACAGTTACATTGCAAAAACAGTCACAAGGCACAAGGCCTCGTCACACTTCAACAGTTAAATAGCAAAAACAGTCGCAAGGCACAAAGCCTCGACACACTTCAACAGTTACATCGCAAAAACAGTCGCAAGGCACAAGGCCTCAACACGCATCAACAGTTACATAGCAAAAACAGTCACAAGGCACAAAGCCTCGTCACACTTCAACAGTTACATCGCAAAAACAGTCGCAAGGCACAAAGCCTCGTCACACTTCAACAGTTACATCGCAAAAACAGTCGCAAGGCACAAGGCCTCGTCACACTTCAACAGTTACATCGCAAAAACAGTCGCAAGGCACAAGGCCTCGTCACACTTCAACAGTTACATCGCAAAAACAGTCGCAAGGCACAAAGCCTCGTCACACTTCAACAGTTAAATAGCAAAAACAGTCGCAAGGCACAAAGCCTCGACACACTTCAACAGTTACATAGCAAAAACAGTCGCAAGGCACAAGGCCTCAACACGCATCAACAGTTACATAGCAAAAACAGTCGCAAGGCACAAAGCCTCGACACACTTCAACAGTTACATAGCAAAAACAGTCGCAAGGCACAAAGCCTCGTCACACTTCAACAGTTACATAGCAAAAACAGTCGCAAGGCACAAAGCCTCGTCACACTTCAACAGTTACATCGCAAAAACAGTCGCAAGGCACAAAGCCTCGACACACTTCAACAGTTACATAGCACAAACAGTCGCAAGGCACAAAGCCTCGTCACACTTCAACAGTTACGTGGCAAAAACAGTCGCAAGGCACATGGCCTCGTCACACTTCAACAGTTATATAGCAAAAACAGTCGCAAGGCACAAAGCCTCGACACACTTCAACAGTTACATCGCAAAAACAGTCGCAAGGCACAAGGCCTCGACACACTTCAACAGTTACATCGCAAAAACAGTCGCAAGGCACAAGGCCTCAACACACTTCAACAGTTAAATAGCAAAAACAGTCGCAAGGCACAAAGCCTCGACACACTTCAACAGTTACATAGCAAAAAGAGTCGCAAGGCACAAAGCCTGAACGCACTTCAGCAGTTACATCGCAAAAACAGTCGCAAGACACAAAGCCTCGACACACTTCAACAGTTACATCGCAAAAACAGTCGCAAGGCACAAGGCCTCGTCACACTTCAACAGTTACATAGCAAAAACAGTCGCAAGGCACAAAGCCTCAACACGCTTCAACAGTTACATAGCAAAAACAGTCGCAAGGCACAAAGCCTCGTCACACTTCAACAGTTACATCGCAAAAACAGTCGCAAGGCACAAGGCTTCGTCACACTTCAACAGTTACATTGCAAAAACAGTCACAAGGCACAAGGCCTCGTCACACTTCAACAGTTACATCGCAAAAACAGTCGCAAGGCACAAAGCCTCGTCACGCTTCAACAGTTACATCGCAAAAACAGTCGCAAGGCACAAGGCCTCAACACGCATCAACAGTTACATCGCAAAAACAGTCGCAAGGCACAAGGCCTCAACACACTTCAACAGTTAAATAGCAAAAACAGTCGCAAGGCACAAAGCCTCGACACACTTCAACAGTTACATCGCAAAAACAGTCGCAAGGCACAAGGCCTCAACACGCATCAACAGTTACATAGCAAAAACAGTCACAAGGCACAAAGCCTCGACACACTTCAACAGTTACATCGCAAAAACAGTCGCAAGGCACAAGGCCTCGTCACACTTCAACAGTTACATTGCAAAAACAGTCACAAGGCACAAGGCCTCGTCACACTTCAACAGTTAAATAGCAAAAACAGTCGCAAGGCACAAAGCCTCGACACACTTCAACAGTTACATCGCAAAAACAGTCGCAAGGCACAAGACCTCAACACGCATCAACAGTTACATAGCAAAAACAGTCACAAGGCACAAAGCCTCGTCACACTTCAACAGTTACATCGCAAAAACAGTCGCAAGGCACAAAGCCTCGTCACGCTTCAACAGTTACATCGCAAAAACAGTCGCAAGGCACAAGGCCTCAACACGCATCAACAGTTACATCGCAAAAACAGTCGCAAGGCACAAGGCCTCAACACACTTCAACAGTTAAATAGCAAAAACAGTCGCAAGGCACAAAGCCTCGACACACTTCAACAGTTACATCGCAAAAACAGTCGCAAGGCACAAGGCCTCAACACGCATCAACAGTTACATAGCAAAAACAGTCACAAGGCACAAAGCCTCGACACACTTCAACAGTTACATCGCAAAAACAGTCGCAAGGCACAAGGCCTCGTCACACTTCAACAGTTACATTGCAAAAACAGTCACAAGGCACAAGGCCTCGTCACACTTCAACAGTTAAATAGCAAAAACAGTCGCAAGGCACAAAGCCTCGACACACTTCAACAGTTACATCGCAAAAACAGTCGCAAGGCACAAGACCTCAACACGCATCAACAGTTACATAGCAAAAACAGTCACAAGGCACAAAGCCTCGTCACACTTCAACAGTTACATCGCAAAAACAGTCGCAAGGCACAAAGCCTCGTCACACTTCAACAGTTACATCGCAAAAACAGTCGCAAGGCACAAGGCCTCGTTACACTTCAACAGTTACATCGCAAAAACAGTCGCAAGGCACAAGGCCTCGTCACACTTCAACAGTTACATAGCAAAAACAGTCGCAAGGCACAAGGCCTCAACACGCATCAACAGTTACATAGCAAAAACAGTCGCAAGGCACAAAGCCTCGACACACTTCAACAGTTACATAGCAAAAACAGTCGCAAGGCACAAAGCCTCGTCACACTTCAACAGTTACGTGGCAAAAACAGTCGCAAGGCACATGGCCTCGTCACACTTCAACAGTTATATAGCAAAAACAGTCGCAAGGCACAAAGCCTCGACACACTTCAACAGTTACATCGCAAAAACAGTCGCAAGGCACAAGGCCTCGACACACTTCAACAGTTACATCGCAAAAACAGTCGCAAGGCACAAGGCCTCAACACACTTCAACAGTTACACAGCAAAAACAGTCGCAAGGCACAAAGCCTCGACACACTTCAACAGTTACATAGCAAAAACAGTCGCAAGGCACAAGGCCTCAACACACTTCAACAGTTACATTGCAAAAACAGTCGCAAGGCACAAAGCCTCGACACACTTCAACAGTTACATAGCAAAAACAGTCGCAAGGCACAAGGCCTCAACACACTTCAACAGTTACAGAGCAAAAACAGTCACAAGGCAAAAAGCCTCAACACACTTCAACAGTTACATCGCAAAAACAGTCGCAAGGCACAAGGCCTCAACACACTTCAACAGTTACTTAGCAAAAACAGTCGCAAGGCACAAGGCCTCGCCACACTTCAACAGTTACATAGCAAAAACAGTCGCAAGGCACAAAGCCTCGACACACTTCAACAGTTACATAGCAAAAACAGTCGCAAGGCACAAAGCCTCAACACGCTTCAACAGTTACATCGCAAAAACAGTCGCAAGGCACAAGGCCTCGTCACACTTCAACAGTTACATCGCAAAAACAGTCGCAAGGCACAAGGCCTCGTCACACTTCAACAGTTACATCGCAAAAACAGTCACAAGGCACAATGCCTCGTCACACTTCAACAGTTAAATAGCAAAAACAGTCGCAAGGCACAAAGCCTCGACACACTTCAACAGTTACATAGCAAAAACAGTCGCAAGGCACAAAGCCTGAACGCACTTCAGCAGTTACATAGCAAAAACAGTCGCAAGGCACAAAGCCTCGTCACACTTCAACAGTTACATCGCAAAAACAGTCGCAAGGCACAAAGCCTCGTCACACTTCTACAGTTATATAGCAAAAACAGTCGCAAGGCACAAAGCCTCGTCACAATTCAACAGTTACATCGCAAAAACAGTCGCAAGGCACAAGGCCTCGTCACACTTCAACAGTTAAATAGCAAAAACAGTCGCAAGACACAAAGCCTCAACACGCATCAACAGTTACACAGCAAAAACAGTCGCAAGGCACAAAGCCTCAACACACTTCAACAGTTACATTGCAAAAACAGTCACAAGGCACAAAGCCTCGACACACTTCAACAGTTACAGAGCAAAAACAGTCGCATGGCACAAAGCCTCAACACGCATCAACAGTTACACAGCAAAAACAGTCGCAAGGCACAAAGCCTCAACACACTTCAACAGTTACATTGCAAAAACAGTCACAAGGCACAAGGCCTCGTCACACTTCAACAGTTACATCGCAAAAACAGTCACAAGGCACAAGGCCTCGTCACACTTCAACAGTTAAATAGCAAAAACAGTCGCAAGGCACAAAGCCTCGACACACTTCAACAGTTACATCGCAAAAACAGTCGCAAGGCACAAGGCCTCAACACGCATCAACAGTTACATAGCAAAAACAGTCACAAGGCACAAAGCCTCGACACACTTCAACAGTTACATCGCAAAAACAGTCGCAAGGCACAAGGCCTCGTCACACTTCAACAGTTACATTGCAAAAACAGTCACAAGGCACAAGGCCTCGTCACACTTCAACAGTTAAATAGCAAAAACAGTCGCAAGGCACAAAGCCTCGACACACTTCAACAGTTACATCGCAAAAACAGTCGCAAGGCACAAGGCCTCAACACGCATCAACAGTTACATAGCAAAAACAGTCACAAGGCACAAAGCCTCGTCACACTTCAACAGTTACATCGCAAAAACAGTCGCAAGGCACAAAGCCTCGTCACACTTCAACAGTTACATCGCAAAAACAGTCGCAAGGCACAAGGCCTCGTCACACTTCAACAGTTACATCGCAAAAACAGTCGCAAGGCACAAGGCCTCGTCACACTTCAACAGTTACATCGCAAAAACAGTCGCAAGGCACAAAGCCTCGTCACACTTCAACAGTTAAATAGCAAAAACAGTCGCAAGGCACAAAGCCTCGACACACTTCAACAGTTACATAGCAAAAACAGTCGCAAGGCACAAGGCCTCAACACGCATCAACAGTTACATAGCAAAAACAGTCGCAAGGCACAAAGCCTCGACACACTTCAACAGTTACATAGCAAAAACAGTCGCAAGGCACAAAGCCTCGTCACACTTCAACAGTTACATAGCAAAAACAGTCGCAAGGCACAAAGCCTCGTCACACTTCAACAGTTACATCGCAAAAACAGTCGCAAGGCACAAAGCCTCGACACACTTCAACAGTTACATAGCACAAACAGTCGCAAGGCACAAAGCCTCGTCACACTTCAACAGTTACGTGGCAAAAACAGTCGCAAGGCACATGGCCTCGTCACACTTCAACAGTTATATAGCAAAAACAGTCGCAAGGCACAAAGCCTCGACACACTTCAACAGTTACATCGCAAAAACAGTCGCAAGGCACAAGGCCTCGACACACTTCAACAGTTACATCGCAAAAACAGTCGCAAGGCACAAGGCCTCAACACACTTCAACAGTTACACAGCAAAAACAGTCGCAAGGCACAAAGCCTCGACACACTTCAACAGTTACATAGCAAAAACATTCGCAAGGCACAAGGCCTCAACACACTTCAACAGTTACATAGCAAAAACAGTCGCAAGGCACAAAGCCTCGACACACTTCAACAGTTACATAGCAAAAACAGTCGCAAGGCACAAGGCCTCAACACACTTCAACAGTTACAGAGCAAAAACAGTCACAAGGCACAAAGCCTCAACACACTTCAACAGTTACATCGCAAAAACAGTCGCAAGGCACAAGGCCTCAACACACTTCAACAGTTACTTAGCAAAAACAGTCGCAAGGCACAAGGCCTCGCCACGCTTCAACAGTTACATAGCAAAAACAGTCGCAAGGCACAAAGCCTCGACACACTTCAACAGTTACATAGCAAAAACAGTCGCAAGGCACAAAGCCTCAACACGCTTCAACAGTTACATCGCAAAAACAGTCGCAAGGCACAAGGCCTCAACACACTTCAACAGTTACATAGCAAAAACAGTCGCAAGGCACAAAGCCTCGACACACTTCAACAGTTACATAGCAAAAACAGTCGCAAGGCACAAAGCCTCGTCACACTTCAACAGTTACATCGCAAAAACAGTCGCAAGGCACAAAGCCACGTCACACTTCAACAGTTACATCGCAAAAACAGTCGCACGGCACAAAGCCTCGTCACACTTCAAATTTTACATCGCAAAAACAGTCGCAAGGCACAAGGCCTCGTCACACTTCAACAGTTACATCGCAAAAACTGTCGCAAAGCACAAAGCCTCGACACACTTGAACAGTTACATAGCACAAACAGTCGCAAGGCACAAAGCCTCGTCACACTTCAACAGTTACATCGCAAAAACAGTCGCAAGGCACAAAGCCTCGACACACTTCAACAGTTACATAGCACAAACAGTCGCAAGGCACAAAGCCTCGTCACACTTCAACAGTTACATAGCAAAAACAGTCGCAAGGCACAAGGCCTCGTCACACTTCAACAGTTACATCGCAAAAATTGTCGCAAAGCGCAAAGCCTCGACACACTTGAACAGTTACATAGCGCAAACAGTCGCAAGGCACAAGGCCTCAACACACTTCAACAGTTACAGAGCAAAAACAGTCACAAGGCACAAAGCCTCAACACACTTCAACAGTTACATCGCAAAAACAGTCGCAAGGCACAAGGCCTCAACACACTTCAACAGTTACTTAGCAAAAACAGTCGCAAGGCACAAGGCCTCGCCACACTTCAACAGTTACATAGCAAAAACAGTCGCAAGGCACAAAGCCTCAACACACTTCAACAGTTACATAGCAAAAACAGTCGCAAGGCACAAAGCCTCAACACGCTTCAACAGTTACATCGCAAAAACAGTCGCAAGGCACAAGGCCTCAACACACTTCAACAGTTACATAGCAAAAACAGTCGAAAGCACAAAGCCTCGACACACTTCAACAGTTACATAGCAAAAACAGTCGCAAGGCACAAAGCCTCGTCACACTTCAACAGTTACATCGCAAAAACAGTCGCAAGGCACAAAGCCACGTCACACTTCAACAGTTACATCGCAAAAACAGTCGCAAGGCACAAAGCCTCGACACACTTCAACAGTTACATACCACAAACAGTCGCAAGGCACAAAGCCTCGTCACACTTCAACAGTTACATAGCAAAAACAGTCGCAAGGCACAAAGCCTCGTCACACTTCAACAGTTACATCGCAAAAACAGTCGCAAGGCACAAAGCCACGTCACACTTCAACAGTTACATCGCAAAAACAGTCGCAAGGCACAAGGCCTCGTCACACTTCAACAGTTACATCGCAAAAACTGTCGCAAAGCACAAAGCCTCGACACACTTGAACAGTTACATAGCGCAAACAGTCGCAAGGCACAAAGCCTCGTCACACTTCAACAGTTACATCGCAAAAACAGTCGCAAGGCACAAGGCCTCGTCACACTTCAACAGTTACATCGCAAAAACAGTCGCAAGGCACAAGGCCTCGTCACACTTCAACAGTTACATCGCAAAAACAGTCGCAAGGCACAAAGCCTCGTCACACTTCAACAGTTAAATAGCAAAAACAGTCGCAAGGCACAAAGCCTCGACACACTTCAACAGTTACATAGCAAAAACAGTCGCAAGGCACAAGGCCTCAACCCACATCAACAGTTACATAGCAAAAACAGTCGCAAGGCACAAAGCCTCGACACACTTCAACAGTTACATAGCAAAAACAGTCGCAAGGCACAAAGCCTCGTCACACTTCAACAGTTACATCGCAAAAACAGTCGCAAGGCACAAAGCCTCGACACACTTCAACAGTTACATAGCAAAAACAGTCGCAAGGCACAAGGCCTCAACACACTTCAACAGTTACATCGCAAAAACTGTCGCAAAGCACAAAGCCTCGACACACTTGAACAGTTACATAGCGCAAACAGTCGCAAGGCACAAGGCCTCAACACACTTCAACAGTTACAGAGCAAAAACAGTCACAAGGCACAAAGCCTCAACACACTTCAACAGTTACATCGCAAAAACAGTCGCAAGGCACAAGTCCTCAACACACTTCAACAGTTACATAGCAAAAACAGTCGCAAGGCACAAAGCCTCGACACACTTCAACAGTTACATAGCAAAAACAGTCGCAAGGCACAAAGCCTCAACACGCTTCAACAGTTACATCGCAAAAACAGTCGCAAGGCACAAGGCCTCAACACACTTCAACAGTTACATAGCAAAAACAGTCGCAAGGCACAAAGCCTCGACACACTTCAACAGTTACATAGCAAAAACAGTCGCAAGGCACAAAGCCTCGTCACACTTCAACAGTTACATCGCAAAAACAGTCGCAAGGCACAAAGCCACGTCACACTTCAACAGTTACATCGCAAAAACAGTCGCAAGGCACAAAGCCTCGTCACACTTCAACAGTTACATCGCAAAAACAGTCGCAAGGCACAAGGCCTCGTCACACTTCAACAGTTACATCGCAAAAACTGTCGCAAAGCACAAAGCCTCGACACACTTGAATAGTTACATAGCAAAAACAGTCGCAAGGCACAAAGCCTCGACACACTTCAACAGTTACATAGCAAAAACAGTCGCAAGGCACAAAGCCTCAACACGCTTCAACAGTTACATCGCAAAAACAGTCGCAAGGCACAAGGCCTCAACACACTTCAACAGTTACATAGCAAAAACAGTCGCAAGGCACAAAGCCTCGACACACTTCAACAGTTACATAGCAAAAACAGTCGCAAGGCACAAAGCCTCGTCACACTTCAACAGTTACATCGCAAAAACAGTCGCAAGGCACAAAGCCACGTCACACTTCAACAGTTACATCGCAAAAACAGTCGCAAGGCACAAAGCCTCGTCACACTTCAACAGTTACATCGCAAAAACAGTCGCAAGGCACAAGGCCTCGTCACACTTCAACAGTTACATCGCAAAAACTGTCGCAAAGCACAAAGCCTCGACACACTTGAATAGTTACATAGCACAAACAGTCGCAAGGCACAAAGCCTCGTCACACTTCAACAGTTACATCGCAAAAACAGTCGCAAGGCACAAAGCCTCGACACACTTCAACAGTTACATAGCACAAACAGTCGCAAGGCACAAAGCCTCGTCACACTTCAACAGTTACATCGCAAAAACAGTCGCAAGGCACAAGGCCTCGTCACACTTCAACAGTTACATCGCAAAAACTGTCGCAAAGCACAAAGCCTCGACACACTTGAACAGTTACATAGCGCAAACAGTCGCAAGGCACAAAGCCTCGTCACAATTCAACAGTTACATCGCAAAAACAGTCGCAAGGCACAAGGCCTCGTCACACTTCAACAGTTACATCGCAAAAACAGTCGCAAGGCACAAGGCCTCGTCACACTTCAACAGTTACATCGCAAAAACAGTCGCAAGGCACAAAGCCTCGTCACACTTCAACAGTTAAATAGCAAAAACAGTCGCAAGGCACAAAGCCTCGACACACTTCAACAGTTACATAGCAAAAACAGTCGCAAGGCACAAGGCCTCAACCCACATCAACAGTTACATAGCAAAAACAGTCGCAAGGCACAAAGCCTCGACACACTTCAACAGTTACATAGCAAAAACAGTCGCAAGGCACAAAGCCTCGACACACTTCAACAGTTACATCGCAAAAACAGTCGCAAGGCACAAGACCTCAACACGCATCAACAGTTACATAGCAAAAACAGTCACAAGGCACAAAGCCTCGTCACACTTCAACAGTTACATCGCAAAAACAGTCGCAAGGCACAAAGCCTCGTCACACTTCAACAGTTACATCGCAAAAACAGTCGCAAGGCACAAGGCCTCGTTACACTTCAACAGTTACATCGCAAAAACAGTCGCAAGGCACAAGGCCTCGTCACACTTCAACAGTTACATCGCAAAAACAGTCGCAAGGCACAAGGCCTCGTCACACTTCAACAGTTACATCGCAAAAACAGTCGCAAGGCACAAAGCCTCGTCACACTTCAACAGTTAAATAGCAAAAACAGTCGCAAGGCACAAAGCCTCGACACACTTCAACAGTTACATAGCAAAAACAGTCGCAAGGCACAAGGCCTCAACCCACATCAACAGTTACATAGCAAAAACAGTCGCAAGGCACAAAGCCTCGACACACTTCAACAGTTACATAGCAAAAACAGTCGCAAGGCACAAAGCCTCGTCACACTTCAACAGTTACATCGCAAAAACAGTCGCAAGGCACAAAGCCTCGACACACTTCAACAGTTACATAGCAAAAACAGTCGCAAGGCACAAGGCCTCAACACACTTCAACAGTTACATCGCAAAAACTGTCGCAAAGCACAAAGCCTCGACACACTTGAACAGTTACATAGCGCAAACAGTCGCAAGGCACAAGGCCTCAACACACTTCAACAGTTACAGAGCAAAAACAGTCACAAGGCACAAAGCCTCAACACACTTCAACAGTTACATCGCAAAAACAGTCGCAAGGCACAAGTCCTCAACACACTTCAACAGTTACATAGCAAAAACAGTCGCAAGGCACAAAGCCTCGACACACTTCAACAGTTACATAGCAAAAACAGTCGCAAGGCACAAAGCCTCAACACGCTTCAACAGTTACATCGCAAAAACAGTCGCAAGGCACAAGGCCTCAACACACTTCAACAGTTACATAGCAAAAACAGTCGCAAGGCACAAAGCCTCGACACACTTCAACAGTTACATAGCAAAAACAGTCGCAAGGCACAAAGCCTCGTCACACTTCAACAGTTACATCGCAAAAACAGTCGCAAGGCACAAAGCCACGTCACACTTCAACAGTTACATCGCAAAAACAGTCGCAAGGCACAAAGCCTCGTCACACTTCAACAGTTACATCGCAAAAACAGTCGCAAGGCACAAGGCCTCGTCACACTTCAACAGTTACATCGCAAAAACTGTCGCAAAGCACAAAGCCTCGACACACTTGAATAGTTACATAGCAAAAACAGTCGCAAGGCACAAAGCCTCGACACACTTCAACAGTTACATAGCAAAAACAGTCGCAAGGCACAAAGCCTCAACACGCTTCAACAGTTACATCGCAAAAACAGTCGCAAGGCACAAGGCCTCAACACACTTCAACAGTTACATAGCAAAAACAGTCGCAAGGCACAAAGCCTCGACACACTTCAACAGTTACATAGCAAAAACAGTCGCAAGGCACAAAGCCTCGTCACACTTCAACAGTTACATCGCAAAAACAGTCGCAAGGCACAAAGCCACGTCACACTTCAACAGTTACATCGCAAAAACAGTCGCAAGGCACAAAGCCTCGTCACACTTCAACAGTTACATCGCAAAAACAGTCGCAAGGCACAAGGCCTCGTCACACTTCAACAGTTACATCGCAAAAACTGTCGCAAAGCACAAAGCCTCGACACACTTGAATAGTTACATAGCACAAACAGTCGCAAGGCACAAAGCCTCGTCACACTTCAACAGTTACATCGCAAAAACAGTCGCAAGGCACAAAGCCTCGACACACTTCAACAGTTACATAGCACAAACAGTCGCAAGGCACAAAGCCTCGTCACACTTCAACAGTTACATCGCAAAAACAGTCGCAAGGCACAAGGCCTCGTCACACTTCAACAGTTACATCGCAAAAACTGTCGCAAAGCACAAAGCCTCGACACACTTGAACAGTTACATAGCGCAAACAGTCGCAAGGCACAAAGCCTCGTCACAATTCAACAGTTACATCGCAAAAACAGTCGCAAGGCACAAGGCCTCGTCACACTTCAACAGTTACATCGCAAAAACAGTCGCAAGGCACAAGGCCTCGTCACACTTCAACAGTTACATCGCAAAAACAGTCGCAAGGCACAAAGCCTCGTCACACTTCAACAGTTAAATAGCAAAAACAGTCGCAAGGCACAAAGCCTCGACACACTTCAACAGTTACATAGCAAAAACAGTCGCAAGGCACAAGGCCTCAACCCACATCAACAGTTACATAGCAAAAACAGTCGCAAGGCACAAAGCCTCGACACACTTCAACAGTTACATAGCAAAAACAGTCGCAAGGCACAAAGCCTCGACACACTTCAACAGTTACATCGCAAAAACAGTCGCAAGGCACAAGACCTCAACACGCATCAACAGTTACATAGCAAAAACAGTCACAAGGCACAAAGCCTCGTCACACTTCAACAGTTACATCGCAAAAACAGTCGCAAGGCACAAAGCCTCGTCACACTTCAACAGTTACATCGCAAAAACAGTCGCAAGGCACAAGGCCTCGTTACACTTCAACAGTTACATCGCAAAAACAGTCGCAAGGCACAAGGCCTCGTCACACTTCAACAGTTACATAGCAAAAACAGTCGCAAGGCACAAGGCCTCAACACGCATCAACAGTTACATAGCAAAAACAGTCGCAAGGCACAAAGCCTCGACACACTTCAACAGTTACATAGCAAAAACAGTCGCAAGGCACAAAGCCTCGTCACACTTCAACAGTTACGTGGCAAAAACAGTCGCAAGGCACATGGCCTCGTCACACTTCAACAGTTATATAGCAAAAACAGTCGCAAGGCACAAAGCCTCGACACACTTCAACAGTTACATCGCAAAAACAGTCGCAAGGCACAAGGCCTCGACACACTTCAACAGTTACATCGCAAAAACAGTCGCAACGCACAAGGCCTCAACACACTTCAACAGTTACACAGCAAAAACAGTCGCAAGGCACAAAGCCTCGACACACTTCAACAGTTACATAGCAAAAACAGTCGCAAGGCACAAGGCCTCAACACACTTCAACAGTTACATAGCAAAAACAGTCGCAAGGCACAAAGCCTCGACACACTTCAACAGTTACATAGCAAAAACAGTCACAAGGCACAAAGCCTCAACACACTTCAACAGTTACATCGCAAAAACAGTCGCAAGGCACAAGGCCTCAACACACTTCAACAGTTACTTAGCAAAAACAGTCGCAAGGCACAAGGCCTCGCCACACTTCAACAGTTACATAGCAAAAACAGTCGCAAGGCACAAAGCTTCGACACACTTCAACAGTTACATAGCAAAAACAGTCGCAAGGCACAAAGCCTCAACACGCTTCAACAGTTACATCGCAAAAACAGTCGCAAGGCACAAAGCCTCGACACACTTCAACAGTTACATAGCACAAACAGTCGCAAGGCACAAAGCCTCGTCACACTTCAACAGTTACATCGCAAAAACAGTCGCAAGGCACAAGGCCTCGTCACACTTCAACAGTTACATCGCAAAAACTGTCGCAAAGCACAAAGCCTCGACACACTTGAACAGTTACATAGCGCAAACAGTCGCAAGGCACAAGGCCTCGACACACTTCAACAGTTACATCGCAAAAACAGTCGCAAGGCACAAGGCCTCAACACACTTCAACAGTTACACAGCAAAAACAGTCGCAAGGCACAAAGCCTCGACACACTTCAACAGTTACATAGCAAAAACAGTCGCAAGGCACAAAGCCTCGTCACACTTCAACAGTTACATGGCAAAAACAGTCGCAAGGCACATGGCCTCGTCACACTTCAACAGTTATATAGCAAAAACAGTCGCAAGGCACAAAGCCTCGACACACTTCAACAGTTACATCGCAAAAACAGTCGCAAGGCACAAGGCCTCGACACACTTCAACAGTTACATCGCAAAAACAGTCGCAACGCACAAGGCCTCAACACACTTCAACAGTTACACAGCAAAAACAGTCGCAAGGCACAAAGCCTCGACACACTTCAACAGTTACATAGCAAAAACAGTCGCAAGGCACAAGGCCTCAACACACTTCAACAGTTACATAGCAAAAACAGTCGCAAGGCACAAAGCCTCGACACACTTCAACAGTTACATAGCAAAAACAGTCGCAAGGCACAAGGCCTCAACACACTTCAACAGTTACAGAGCAAAAACAGTCACAAGGCACAAAGCCTCAACACACTTCAACAGTTACATCGCAAAAACAGTCGCAAGGCACAAGGCCTCAACACACTTCAACAGTTACTTAGCAAAAACAGTCGCAAGGCACAAGGCCTCGCCACACTTCAACAGTTACATAGCAAAAACAGTCGCAAGGCACAAAGCTTCGACACACTTCAACAGTTACATAGCAAAAACAATCGCAAGGCACAAAGCCTCAACACGCTTCAACAGTTACATCGCAAAAACAGTCGCAAGGCACAAAGCCTCGACACACTTCAACAGTGACATAGCACAAACAGTCGCAAGGCACAAAGCCTCGTCACACTTCAACAGTTACATCGCAAAAACAGTCGCAAGGCACAAGGCCTCGTCACACTTCAACAGTTACATCGCAAAAACTGTCGCAAAGCACAAAGCCTCGACACACTTGAACAGTTACATAGCGCAAACAGTCGCAAGGCACAAGGCCTCGACACACTTCAACAGTTACATCGCAAAAACAGTCGCAAGGCACAAGGCCTCAACACACTTCAACAGTTACACAGCAAAAACAGTCGCAAGGCACAAAGCCTCGACACACTTCAACAGTTACATAGCAAAAACAGTCGCAAGGCACAAGGCCTCAACACACTTCAACAGTTACACAGCATAAACAGTCGCAAGGCACAAAGCCTCGACACACTTCAACAGTTACATAGCAAAAACAGTCGCAAGGCACAAGGCCTCAACACACTTCAACTGTTACAGAGCAAAAACAGTCACAAGGCACAAAGCCTCAACACACTTCAACAGTTACATCGCAAAAACAGTCGCAAGGCACAAGGCCTCAACACACTTCAACAGTTACTTAGCAAAAACAGTCGCAAGGCACAAGGCCTCGCCACACTTCAACAGTTACATAGCAAAAACAGTCGCAAGGCACAAAGCCTCGACACACTTCAACAGTTACATAGCAAAAACAGTCGCAAGGCACAAAGCCTCAACACGCTTCAACAGTTACATCGCAAAAACAGTCGCAAGGCACAAAGCCTCGACACACTTCAACACTTACATAGCACAAACAGTCGCAAGGCACAAAGCCTCGTCACACTTCAACAGTTACATCGCAAAAACAGTCGCAAGGCACAAGGCCTCGTCACACTTCAACAGTTACATCGCAAAAACTGTCGCAAAGCACAAAGCCTCGACACACTTGAACAGTTACATAGCGCAAACAGTCGCAAGGCACAAAGCCTCGTCACAATTCAACAGTTACATCGCAAAAACAGTCGCAAGGCACAAGGCCTCGTCACACTTCAACAGTTACATCGCAAAAACAGTCGCAAGGCACAAGGCCTCGTCACACTTCAACAGTTACATCGCAAAAACAGTCGCAAGGCACAAAGCCTCGTCACACTTCAACAGTTAAATAGCAAAAACAGTCGCAAGGCACAAAGCCTCGACACACTTCAACAGTTACATAGCAAAAACAGTCGCAAGGCACAAGGCCTCAACCCACATCAACAGTTACATAGCAAAAACAGTCGCAAGGCACAAAGCCTCGACACACTTCAACAGTTACATAGCAAAAACAGTCGCAAGGCACAAAGCCTCGACACACTTCAACAGTTACATCGCAAAAACAGTCGCAAGGCACAAGACCTCAACACGCATCAACAGTTACATAGCAAAAACAGTCACAAGGCACAAAGCCTCGTCACACTTCAACAGTTACATCGCAAAAACAGTCGCAAGGCACAAAGCCTCGTCACACTTCAACAGTTACATCGCAAAAACAGTCGCAAGGCACAAGGCCTCGTTACACTTCAACAGTTACATCGCAAAAACAGTCGCAAGGCACAAGGCCTCGTCACACTTCAACAGTTACATAGCAAAAACTGTCGCAAGGCACAAGGCCTCAACACGCATCAACAGTTACATAGCAAAAACAGTCGCAAGGCACAAAGCCTCGACACACTTCAACAGTTACATAGCAAAAACAGTCGCAAGGCACAAAGCCTCGTCACACTTCAACAGTTCCGTGGCAAAAACAGTCGCAAGGCACATGGCCTCGTCACACTTCAACAGTTATATAGCAAAAACAGTCGCAAGGCACAAAGCCTCGACACACTTCAACAGTTACATCGCAAAAACAGTCGCAAGGCACAAGGCCTCGACACACTTCAACAGTTACATCGCAAAAACAGTCGCAAGGCACAAGGCCTCGTCACACTTCAACAGTTACACAGCAAAAACAGTCGCAAGGCACAAAGCCTCGACACACTTCAACAGTTACATAGCAAAAACAGTCGCAAGGCACAAGGCCTCAACACACTTCAACAGTTACATAGCAAAAACAGTCGCAAGGCACAAGGCCTCAACACACTTCAACAGTTACAGAGCAAAAACAGTCACAAGGCACAAAGCCTCAACACACTTCAACAGTTACATCGCAAAAACAGTCGCAAGGCACAAGGCCTCAACACACTTCAACAGTTACTTAGCAAAAACAGTCGCAAGGCACAAGGCCTCGCCACACTTCAACAGTTACATAGCAAAAACAGTCGCAAGGCACAAAGCCTCGACACACTTCAACAGTTACTTAGCAAAAACAGTCGCAAGGCACAAAGCCTCAACACGCTTCAACAGTTACATCGCAAAAACAGTCGCAAGGCACAACGCCTCGTCACACTTCAACAGTTACATCGCAAAAACAGTCGCAAGGCACAAGGCCTCGTCACACTTCAACAGTTACATCGCAAAAACAGTCACAAGGCACAAAGCCTCGTCACACTTCAACAGTTAAATAGCAAAAACAGTCGCAAGGCACAAAGCCTCGACACACTTCAACAGTTACATAGCAAAAACAGTCGCAAGGCACAAAGCCTGAACGCACTTCAGCAGTTACATCGCAAAAACAGTCGCAAGACACAAGGCCTCGTCACACTTCAACAGTTACATTGCAAAAACAGTCACAAGGCACAAGGCCTCGTCACACTTCAACAGTTAAATAGCAAAAACAGTCGCAAGGCACAAAGCCTCGACACACTTCAACAGTTACATCGCAAAAACAGTCGCAAGGCACAAGGCCTCAACACGCATCAACAGTTACATAGCAAAAACAGTCACAAGGCACAAAGCCTCGACACACTTCAACAGTTACATCGCAAAAACAGTCGCAAGGCACAAGTCCTCGTCACACTTCAACAGTTACATTGCAAAAACAGTCACAAGGCACAAGGCCTCGTCACACTTCAACAGTTAAATAGCAAAAACAGTCGCAAGGCACAAAGCCTCGACACACTTCAACAGTTACATCGCAAAAACAGTCGCAAGGCACAAGGCCTCAACACGCATCAACAGTTACATAGCAAAAACAGTCGCAAGGCACAAGGCCTCGTCACACTTCAACAGTTACATCGCAAAAACAGTCGCAAGGCACAAGGCCTCGTCACACTTCAACAGTTACATCGCAAAAACAGTCGCAAGGCACAAAGCCTCGTCACACTTCAACAGTTAAATAGCAAAAACAGTCGCAAGGCACAAAGCCTCGACACACTTCAACAGTTACATAGCAAAAACAGTCGCAAGGCACAAGGCCTCAACACGCATCAACAGTTACATAGCAAAAACAGTCGCAAGGCACAAAGCCTCGACACACTTCAACAGTTACATAGCAAAAACAGTCGCAAGGCACAAAGCCTCGTCACACTTCAACAGTTACATAGCAAAAACAGTCGCAAGGCACAAAGCCTCGTCACACGTCAACAGTTACATCGCAAAAACAGTCGCAAGGCACAAAGCCTTGACACACTTCAACAGTTACATAGCACAAACAGTCGCAAGGCACAAAGCCTCGTCACACTTCAACAGTTACGTGGCAAAAACAGTTTGCAAGGCACATGGCCTCGTCACACTTCAACAGTTATATAGCAAAAACAGTCGCAAGGCACAAAGCCTCGACACACTTCAACAGTTACATCGCAAAAACAGTCGCAAGGCACAAGGCCTCGACACATTTCAACAGTTACATCGCAAAAACAGTCGCAAGGCACAAGGCCTCAACACACTTCAACAGTTACATAGCAAAAACAGTCGCAAGGCACAAAGCCTCGACACACTTCAACAGTTACATAGCAAAAACAGTCGCAAGGCACAAAGCCTCGACACACTTCAACAGTTACATAGCAAAAACAGTCGCAAGGAATAAGGCCTCAACACACTTCAACAGTTACAGAGCAAAAACAGTCACAAGGCACAAAGCCTCAACACACTTCAACAGTTACATCGCAAAAACAGTCGCAAGGCACAAGGCCTCAACACACTTCAACAGTTACTTAGCAAAAACAGTCGCAAGGCACAAGGCCTCGCCACACTTCAACAGTTACATAGCAAAAACAGTCGCAAGGCACAAAGCCTCGACACACTTCAACAGTTACATAGCAAAAACAGTCGCAAGGCACAAAGCCTCAACACGCTTCAACAGTTACATCGCAAAAACAGTCGCAAGGCACAAGGCCTCAACACACTTCAACAGTTACATAGCAAAAACAGTCGCAAGGCACAAAGCCTCGACACACTTCAACAGTTACATAGCAAAAACAGTCGCAAGGCACAAAGCCTCGTCACACTTCAACAGTTACATCGCAAAAACAGTCGCAAGGCACAAAGCCACGTCACACTTCAACAGTTACATCGCAAAAACAGTCGCACGGCACAAAGCCTCGTCACACTTCAAATTTTACATCGCAAAAACAGTCGCAAGGCACAAGGCCTCAACACGCATCAACAGTTACATAGCAAAAACAGTCACAAGGCACAAAGCCTCGACACACTTCAACAGTTACATCGCAAAAACAGTCGCAAGGCACAAGGCCTCGTCACACTTCAACAGTTACATTGCAAAAACAGTCACAAGGCACAAGGCCTCGTCACACTTCAACAGTTAAATAGCAAAAACAGTCGCAAGGCACAAAGCCTCGACACACTTCAACAGTTACATCGCAAAAACAGTCGCAAGGCACAAGGCCTCAACACGCATCAACAGTTACATAGCAAAAACAGTCACAAGGCACAAAGCCTCGTCACACTTCAACAGTTACATCGCAAAAACAGTCGCAAGGCACAAAGCCTCGTCACACTTCAACAGTTACATCGCAAAAACAGTCGCAAGGCACAAGGCCTCGTCACACTTCAACAGTTACATCGCAAAAACAGTCGCAAGGCACAAGGCCTCGTCACACTTCAACAGTTACATCGCAAAAACAGTCGCAAGGCACAAAGCCTCGTCACACTTCAACAGTTAAATAGCAAAAACAGTCGCAAGGCACAAAGCCTCGACACACTTCAACAGTTACATAGCAAAAACAGTCGCAAGGCACAAGGCCTCAACACGCATCAACAGTTACATAGCAAAAACAGTCGCAAGGCACAAAGCCTCGACACACTTCAACAGTTACATAGCAAAAACAGTCGCAAGGCACAAAGCCTCGTCACACTTCAACAGTTACATAGCAAAAACAGTCGCAAGGCACAAAGCCTCGTCACACGTCAACAGTTACATCGCAAAAACAGTCGCAAGGCACAAAGCCTCGACACACTTCAACAGTTACATAGCACAAACAGTCGCAAGGCACAAAGCCTCGTCACACTTCAACAGTTACGTGGCAAAAACAGTCGCAAGGCACATGGCCTCGTCACACTTCAACAGTTATATAGCAAAAACAGTCGCAAGGCACAAAGCCTCGACACACTTCAACAGTTACATCGCAAAAACAGTCGCAAGGCACAAGGCCTCGACACACTTCAACAGTTACATTGCAAAAACAGTCGCAAGGCACAAGGCCTCAACACACTTCAACAGTTACACAGCAAAAACAGTCGCAAGGCACAAAACCTCGACACACTTCAACAGTTACATAGCAAAAACATTCGCAAGGCACAAGGCCTCAACACACTTCAACAGTTACATAGCAAAAACAGTCGCAAGGCACAAAGCCTCGACACACTTCAACAGTTACATAGCAAAAACAGTCGCAAGGAATAAGGCCTCAACACACTTCAACAGTTACAGAGCAAAAACAGTCACAAGGCACAAAGCCTCAACACACTTCAACAGTTACATCGCAAAAACAGTCGCAAGGCACAAGGCCTCAACACACTTCAACAGTTACTTAGCAAAAACAGTCGCAAGGCACAAGGCCTCGCCACACTTCAACAGTTACATAGCAAAAACAGTCGCAAGGCACAAAGCCTCGACACACTTCAACAGTTACATAGCAAAAACAGTCGCAAGGCACAAAGCCTCAACACGCTTCAACAGTTACATCGCAAAAACAGTCGCAAGGCACAAGGCCTCAACACACTTCAACAGTTACATAGCAAAAACAGTCGCAAGGCACAAAGCCTCGACACACTTCAACAGTTACATAGCAAAAACAGTCGCAAGGCACAAAGCCTCGTCACACTTCAACAGTTACATCACAAAAACAGTCGCAAGGCACAAAGCCACGTCACACTTCAACAGTTACATCGCAAAAACAGTCGCACGGCACAAAGCCTCGTCACACTTCAAATTTTACATCGCAAAAACAGTCGCAAGGCACAAGGCCTCGTCACACTTCAACAGTTACATCGCAAAAACTGTCGCAAAGCACAAAGCCTCGACACACTTGAACAGTTACATAGCACAAACAGTCGCAAGGCACAAAGCCTCGTCACACTTCAACAGTTACATCGCAAAAACAGTCGCAAGGCACAAAGCCTCGAAACACTTCAACAGTTACAAAGCACAAACAGTCGCAAGGCACAAAGCCTCGTCACACTTCAACAGTTACATAGCAAAAACAGTCGCAAGGCACAAGGCCTCGTCACACTTCAACAGTTACATCGCAAAAACTGTCGCAAAGCACAAAGCCTCGACACACTTGAACAGTTACATAGCGCAAACAGTCGCAAGGCACAAGGCCTCAACACACTTCAACAGTTACAGAGCAAAAACAGTCACAAGGCACAAAGCCTCAACACACTTCAACAGTTACATCGCAAAAACAGTCGCAAGGCACAAGGCCTCAACACACTTCAACAGTTACTGAGCAAAAACAGTCGCAAGGCACAAGGCCTCGCCACACTTCAACAGTTACATAGCAAAAACAGTCGCAAGGCACAAAGCCTCAACACACTTCAACAGTTACATAGCAAAAACAGTCGCAAGGCACAAAGCCTCAACACGCTTCAACAGTTACATCGCAAAAACAGTCGCAAGGCACAAGGCCTCAACACACTTCAACAGTTACATAGCAAAAACAGTCGCAAGGCACAAAGCCTCGACACACTTCAACAGTTACATAGCAAAAACAGTCGCAAGGCACAAAGCCTCGTCACACTTCAACAGTTACATCGCAAAAACAGTCGCAAGGCACAAAGCCACGTCACACTTCAACAGTTACATCGCAAAAACAGTCGCAAGGCACAAAGCCTCGACACACTTCAACAGTTACATAGCACAAACAGTCGCAAGGCACAAAGCCTCGTCACACTTCAACAGTTACATAGCAAAAACAGTCGCAAGGCACAAAGCCTCGTCACACTTCAACAGTTACATCGCAAAAACAGTCGCAAGGCACAAAGCCTCGTCACACTTCAACAGTTAAATAGCAAAAACAGTCGCAAGGCACAAAGCCTCGACACACTTCAACAGTTACATAGCAAAAACAGTCGCAAGGCACAAGGCCTCAACCCACATCAACAGTTACATAGCAAAAACAGTCGCAAGGCACAAAGCCTCGACACACTTCAACAGTTACATAGCAAAAACAGTCGCAAGGCACAAAGCCTCGTCACACTTCAACAGTTACATAGCAAAAACAGTCGCAAGGCACAAAGCCTCGTCACACTTCAACAGTTACATCGCAAAAACAGTCGCAAGGCACAAAGCCTCGACACACTTCAACAGTTACATAGCACAAACAGTCGCAAGGCACAAAGCCTCGTCACACTTCAACAGTTACGTGGCAAAAACAGTCGCAAGGCACATGGCCTCGTCACACTTCAACAGTTATATAGCAAAAACAGTCGCAAGGCACAAAGCCTCGACACACTTCAACAGTTACATCGCAAAAACTGTCGCAAGGCACAAGGCCTCGACACACTTCAACAGTTACATCGCAAAAACAGTCGCAAGGCACAAGGCCTCAACACACTTCAACAGTTACACAGCAAAAACAGTCGCAAGGCACAAAGCCTCGACACACTTCAACAGTTACATAGCAAAAACAGTCGCAAGGCACAAGGCCTCAACACACTTCAACAGTTACATAGCAAAAACAGTCGCAAGGCACAAAGCCTCGACACACTTCAACAGTTACATAGCAAAAACAGTCGCAAGGCACAAGGCCTCAACACACTTCAACAGTTACATCGCAAAAACTGTCGCAAAGCACAAAGCCTCGACACACTTGAACAGTTACATAGCGCAAACAGTCGCAAGGCACAAGGCCTCAACACACTTCAACAGTTACAGAGCAAAAACAGTCACAAGGCACAAAGCCTCAACACACTTCAACAGTTACATCGCAAAAACAGTCGCAAGGCACAAGGCCTCAACACACTTCAACAGTTACATAGCAAAAACAGTCGCAAGGCACAAAGCCTCGACACACTTCAACAGTTACATAGCAAAAACAGTCGCAAGGCACAAAGCCTCAACACGCTTCAACAGTTACATCGCAAAAACAGTCGCAAGGCACAAGGCCTCAACACACTTCAACAGTTACATAGCAAAAACAGTCGCAAGGCACAAAGCCTCGACACACTTCAACAGTTACATAGCAAAAACAGTCGCAAGGCACAAAGCCTCGTCACACTTCAACAGTTACATCGCAAAAACAGTCGCAAGGCACAAAGCCACGTCACACTTCAACAGTTACATCGCAAAAACAGTCGCAAGACACAAAGCCTCGTCACACTTCAACAGTTACATCGCAAAAACAGT